>NC_080077.1:47681609-48007654 GCF_949987535.1 Balaenoptera acutorostrata
CAAATTTTTTTAACCATAAGGACATTACTTTCTTTTATCTATATAATGGGACACACTGGCTATGGCTTCTTACAGTTTGTTGTGGAAATTCAATAAGATGACACAGATGATGATGATGATGATAAATAACAGTAATAATAATAGCAGCTGCATCTAAAATTATTTGGCTCTTTCTATGGTGGACCAGACACAGTTATAGCTTTCTACGTATATTATCTCATTTAACCCTCCCATCAGTTCTATGAGGTTTCCGTATTTTGCCCCCAGTTTACAGCAGAAACTCAGATATAGTGAACTTAGTTGCCTAAATTTAACAACAAACAAGTGACAGAGCCAGAATTCAACCTAGGTAGCCTGACTCTAGATAAAGAATTTTGAAAATAGAAAGCCTTATTTTTTGCCATGTATTATTACAAGAGAAATAAAGTCTTATATTCTTAAAACACTGTCTAAACAAATTTCAGCAGAGGATGTTTTTCAAATTTAATTATTTATTTTCATTACTATGGTTTCTGTTTTGCTAATCCCATTGGCTCTTGATTACATTGTGTTTCCATAGTTTTGTTGTTTTCCCGCTTAGAAAACAGCACCTCCCATCTTCCTGTAGTTTCCTAAGGACGATAAATGTCTGAAGTTGTTCGGTGGTATTTGTTTCTGTGAGCAGCAACATAATTGCTCTGGGAAGGATGCTTCTCCTCTGATTGGCAGGGATGGCAGCTGCTGCCTCAAGCTTGCTGGCTGACCCTGAGCCAATTGGTATCAGGCAAAGGTGATGGAATTGAAAGGGAATCCAGATCTTCCTCGACTTACCATGGGGCTACATCACAGTAAACCCAGTGTAAGTTGAAAAGCATTTAATACACCTAACCGACCAAAAATCATAGCTTAGCCTTGTTTACCTTAAATATGCTCAGAACACTCACATTAGTGGTTAGTTGGGCAAAATTGTCTAACAAAAAAAGCCTATTTTATAATAAAGTGTTGAATTTCTCATGCAGTTTATTGAATACAGTTCTGAAAGTGAAAATCAGAGTGGTTGTATGAGTCCAGAAAGGTTGTGAATGTATGGGTTGTTTACCCTCGTGATTGCATGGTTGACTAGGGGGACATGGCTCGTGACCACTGCTCATCAGGAGAGAGTATCTACTGCATATCGCTGGCCTGAGGAAAGGTCAAAATTCACAATTCCATGTTCAGTTTCTACTGAATGTGTATTGCTTCTGCACCATCGTGAAGTCAAGAAATTATAAGTTGAACCATCATAAAATTGGGGACTGTCTGTATAGCTCTTTAAAAGCTAGAGAGAATTCTTTACTGTTTCATAAAAATGTGGAATCAAATTTTGAATGGGTTTCCTCATAGTGTCATTTTAATGACTTCTGCTTCAAGTAGCCTTTGGGCTAAATTGCAAGCAAATTGGGTAGGGTGGGTGATATTTTACATGAAGACTAGCTGTATAGCACCAACACAGGATGCCAGACTGTTAATCAAAGGCTTACAAGGCTGTTCCAAAGAGCCCGCCGTGCCTGGTAGGATATCCCTGCTTTCAATACCGCAACAGCTGTAGAAGCCTATTTGTAATATCTTCAAACTCAATTGGCTACAGTTTGGAATTGCAGTAGCTACCTGGGAATTTGATCAAAAGAAAGGTTAAAAAAGTTGTCAGGGTGACATCCTCTGTTAGCATCATGAAGAAAGCAGAAACACAGCCTAATCACTGCATTGTATTTACCCACCTCAGGGACAGAACTGGGACTCAGACATGGACACAAGGCCAATTTGGAACTGGCCATGATAGAGTCAACAGATAATAAGCCGGTGCTCTGGATTCCTGGGGTTTGTAACTCCTGTAAGGTGCTGTCAGAAGGTTTTCTTTTCCGTTTCCACACATCCTCTCATGTACAGCCGCAATCCCAGATCAGTGTTCTCCAGGGTGAACAATGATGTTTTGAGACTTGGAAAAGGCATGCTTTCTCTCTCTAACCTTGTTCATATATTTTTAAGAGAAGCTTCGGTCCAAAAAAAAAAAAGTTATTGATTCAGAGCCACAGGAACTAGAGGATAAATAGTAAAAACCGAGTGGAATCCAGGCAGCAAGGCCAGCGACCTGGACATCAGCCCACACAGGGGTCTCATAGAGGGTTAGGCACCTATGCAGTGTCTTCAGTGATAGGACAATTCAGGCCCAACTGAAGGAAAGTCAGTGGCAACCTCAAAGGGCCTCAATGATGTGAAAACACAGCCTGGCTTTTCCTGTGGCAGTGCTGCCTCCTACTTAGTGTTTAGCTTGCTTCTAAAATATGTTTGTTTAAAATCTATTTCCACACTTTTCTTAGGGTCTACTCCACGTTTTTGTCAAAAAATGGAATATTACATCAGACTTAATGAAAAAAACACCTCTAATATTAGGCTGTAAACATATTGATACAAAGGACTTGATCCCAGCTCTTGCAAATCTTACTGAAAATTGTTGGGAATGCTGTAGGCTTGCTCTTTTTGATATTTCAGGGGTTCTGCTGACTTTTCCTACATATTAGATTTTCTTAGATGTTAGCTAGTTTGATACTATATGGAATTTACTTAGGAATATCGTGTGTTTTCATACTCTGGAATTCAGGCTAAGCTTGCTTTATAATGTATTCTGAAAATAATATTCTATTTCTGATCCTACCCCCACCCCCTGACTCTTCCAATAGATTTGGGCTAAAAGAGTTGAAGTCATGACTGAATGCTCTTCCTCTCATCTTGTTTCCATACGCTACATGTCAGACCATAGACCGAGGCTAGATAGACTCTAGATTGTTCCAATCCTAAAATGGACCCTCTAAAATTTTCAAGTCTTATTTTTTGTTTGCAGATAATCTCACATAAACACATATTTGTACTACATGTTGTAACTTTTTTTTCTATATCTTAGTACTTCTGCTTTTCAATATAATTACTGTTATATTTAAGTTCCCTATGAAGGCAGAGGCTTACTTTGGTTACAGATGTCTCCTTGGTTTTTTAAAAATATTAATCAGATTGTGGCACTTCCTAGCTTAAAATTCCTTATTGGTTTCCCCTTATGTTGGGTAAAAGCCCAAATTCTCTCCATGGGTCTAAGGACCTGAATGATGTAGACTCTGCCTCATTGGAGACCAACATCCTGGTCTCTTGCTTTTCATTCAAAGAGGCCTCTTTCCATTTCTGCATGCTCTTTCCCACCTCAGGGTTTTCATACATGCTGGTCCCTCAATCTGGAATGCTCCTTTGCGAGGATGACTTCCTCTTATTTAAAAGTCACATCTTCAGCTACGTCTTCCCCAACCATCCTATTTAACTAGATTTCTCCCTCTCTTCCAGGAGCCCCATCCCCATCTTCTGTATTTCAGCAACAACTTTGTTTCCTTAGGAATACTTACCGTAGTTCATTTATCTTCTTGTTTATCATCTGTCTTCTCCGCTTAGTCATGAGATCTATGAGGTCAGGGGCCACATGCCTGGGATATTCCTAGAGCTTAGCAGAGTACATGGCACATGGTAGGTATTCAACAACTAATTGTTGAATGAATACATGAGCTTGGGTGGGATGTGACGTTAAATGTATCACGTATTTGTCATCATCAGTGTGGAGGAATAGAAAGAGACAAAAATTAGAGAGGTGAGTTGAGTCCAGATTAAAATAACCCTTAGTAGTATTCTGTAGTAGGTCAGGGGGCTCATGTCACCTGGTCTGTATTTTAGAAAGATTGATCTGGCAAAAATACAGCCAGCTTGATTGTAGTAGAAAAATAGCCTTAGGGAAACCAGTAATAGTATGAGGTGGAGAAGACTGAAATTAAGAAAAGTGTTTTAGATAAGGAGCAGTATTGATTAAAAACTTTGATTTACTAAAGCAGGTAGACAAGAAAAAAAAAACCAAACTCCTTCTTTTGTTGGCTATTTTATTCAAAATATAAGTTTTAGGGAGGTTGTTAGGGAAAATGGAAGGAAAAAAATTACTCCTTGTCCTGACTCTCCATCCTGAGGAGTTACTTTCAAAGATATGACTTGATGTAGTTCAGCATCAATTCAGTACTTTTGTTCCATAGAAGATCTTCTGCTCATGTCTAGAATAAGAAACTTAAACAGCTATTTAATTGTTTTTTTTTTTTTTTTTTTTTAAAGATCCTCTAATGTCTCCCAATACAGAGTCAAATTAACTGAAATGTATTTGATTTTGGAAACTTTTTTATGGAGTATTGTGGGAAAGGAGGGCTAGGCTGTGTTCCTTTGGGAAAGGTGGTCTTGGTTTTGGTGGAATATAGGATTTTGAGTTGTATGTCCTAGGCTTGAGTCCTGGCTCTTTCCTGCACTAACTGGGTAAGTTTGGACATGTCATTTAACCACTCAGCACCCTGTTTTCTGATCTATAAAGTGGAAATGAATCATACCCTAACTTACAGTAAATACTTTTAAACTAGAAGATACTTTACAAACCCTCATGACCAAGAATCACAGATACTCTGCATCTCCATCTTGCCCCACATAGCTACATATCAGCATTCTAACTGCTATATATCCAGAGATTAGTGGAAAGGGATTTACAGATATAAAGATGGAGAGGAAGAAATGGAGAAATAGAACACATCAACCAGGCTAGTGTGCCCAGGGAATGGTAGACCAGTAGTATAGTGCTTGTGGGCAGCATACTTACCTTTACAATTAAAATCATCAGGAAGGTATTAGCACCAGATAGTAAATGATTAAATATTGAAATTTTTAGAACTTTTTTGGGGGATAGGGCAAGTTTGTGAGGGTATGGTGGTTAGGGAAGGAAGGAGAGAATCTTCCTGTCATGTTATTGTTATTGACAACAATACTATCACTGTAAGGCAATGGTTTCTAAACTCTTGGGTCAGGGACTTTTTGGAGTCTCTGATGAGAGGAATGGAGTCTAGAAAAATCCCCATGTACATATTCAATCCCAATTTTGCCTGCAAATCACCTGAAATCTGTCTAGAGAGGTGGTGATCTGCAGACACCAGGGTAAGAGACCTGGCCGTAAGGCAGCAATTGAACTTTCTCTCTTTATACAGCACTCTGTTTTCTATTTTGTTTTGTTTTGTTTTAATTTAATTTTTAATGGGATCATTCCCCTGGGCCATAAGCAGTCACAAAGGGCCTGGCATTGTGCTAAGAACTTCCTCAGTCCTTAACAGTAATCCTACAGGGTAATGGGGTTTGTGGTGGTCTTTCATGTAACATTGACTAATGACCAAGTCAAATGTTTCGGATTGCTCCTGGATGAGTCTGGGGAGCCTGATTATAGGTTCTAACAGGAGACAATCAGCTACTTGATGCCTTTCACCACAGATTATAATGTACCCCTTGGTCAAGGCTGCCCTTTTCTATGAGGTGTACCCCTAGCACCACCTGGGAGGTGTCTGCACAGCACAGAGGAGGAAAGACCACTCTTAGAGTATTCTCACATCTGGGGTACCTTACAATATGTCAGACCACCATTAAACCCAAGGCGTGTGGGTGTGTGTGTATTTTAAAAAATGGGAAGAGTTTTGCCCTTCAAATTGAAAGAACAACAAAAAATGCCTAAGTTTTACTGAGATCAGAAATATTTCTCAAAGATTTGTTTTTCCAGGTCATTAGAATTTCAATTCCTGACTTAGAAAAAGGATGCATATGTCTATATTTATTCTGGTACCTCTTACAATAATAGATGTTTAACTTTGGTAAAACCTGTCATCAATTCCCAGGAAGCAAGCTATTTCTAGGAAAAGTGCACAGATATTCTCTAAATAAGCTAAGTGTATAAATGGTTGAAATGCTAAAACTGAGGGATTCTGTGTTTATGATTAATGCTGGTATTTGAAGCAACTTTACAGAACTGCATATAATTGGAAAATCAGGTTTATTTGGGGAAAATCAAAGTATTTATTAGTAAAGTTCTCTGAGATACTTAATGAAAGACACTGTAGAAGTATAAAATATTATTATTATTATCATCATCATTAATAGCTAGTCTAGTACGCTAACGATTTTCTTAAATTGCTTTATTAGTATTACATGCATTAACTTTTTGTACGTGATTGCAATGAGGGCATTAGAAACTGCTGATTTGGGTTAACTCTGGGAACAAAAAGAAAGTAAATCAACCAAGCATTGCCAAACCAAAAAACTCTTTAAGATGAGCACATTTTCCATGCCTTAAGGATACTTTCATATTTATTTCTAAATCTACCCTTTCATGTAAATTAACATCCCAGAATGGAAGGTTGGTTATATCAGAGAAAAACAGAAATTATGCTAGATCTCATAATACAAGATAACTCTAGTATTTATGGATAATGACCATAGTTCAGGCTCCATTAAATTTGAATTTTAGCAGATCATGTCAAAAGAAATGACATTATCTTGTTCAAAGTCAGAAAACCCAGTGACTCTGAAATTGGTTCTTTGGAATAGGTCCATATGGTTAATGTGATTGGATGCTGTCTGGGTGGTGTTCTGGAAAGCAAACTTGCTTTTTCTACAAAGAAAAACCGGATTCCAAATATTCCCAGAGTTCTTTTACTGCACATTGATATTTTTCTCTACTTTCCATTTTTTGTGGACACAGCCATTTTGAATGATGACATGTTCAGATAAAGTAATAGTTTTCCTGGAAGAATGATTATACCTCCGAGTGAAAAATCCAACTTGGAAAAAAAGAAATGGTCAGCAATATAAAGCAGAGAATATGGCTTTTAAAGGAAAGTTTTGAGTCACTAAAGAAAAAGAAAAAAAGAGAGACAATTCCTATTAGTTACAAATGGATTAATTAAAAAACCTGTGTTAGAAGAAGTACAAAATCATTGTAAAAAATGTTACAAGCCATCTTTCATGAACTTCCTTGTTATCAAGTCTTGGATGCATGATTTTACTACTCAGAAGCTGCATTACAAGTGTCGACAACTAAAACACAATAGACCAAAAAAAGAAAAAACCAAAAAACTGGCAAGTGGAGCATATTGACAAACTAAAATTTCAAATTAAACAATGTTTTAAGGAAAAATCCCACCTTTAATTTAAAAATTGTTTTACAAAAACTTTCAAAAATAAACCAAAGCGTTTTCCTGCTTTAGAAAATAAAGTCAGTCTAGTCAAGAGTTTCTTTGATAATTGAAGTGTCCAAAAGTATCTAAAGATCATTATTTTAAAAATAAATTTAATGTTCAAGATGGTAGATCTATTACAGCAGTGTTTTTTCAAATTGGAATATTCTGATGTGTTCTTCAGTGTGTGCAAGTTTTATGAGAACTTTTTTCTGGTTTTGTGTTTTCATTTCACTTAATTAAAAAATGTATATGCAGTGTATGCCAGATCACCTGAAGATAGCTGTATAGACTGAGGGTTGCTATTTGTGTTACTATTGTTTCAGTGCTGAAAGACCACCTAAATAGTCAGTATCTAACCCTTCATGTCCTGTGTCCAGTCTCATGTCAAAACAGCAATTGTCCCAAGATAACCATCAAGATGAATTCTTTTTGCCAGTTGTAATAACAGAACTTTTCTTTTACAACCATGATTTACAATAGAAAACCTATTTTATTGACTAAGACTTTAATTTCTTTTTTCTTTAGTGTTTATTTATTTATTTTTGGCTGCGTTGGGTCTTTTTTGTTGCGGCATGCAGGATCTTTCGTTGCTGCATGCGGGCTCTTCTTTGCGATGTGTGGGCTTCTCTCTAGTTGTGGCGTGTGGGCTCAGTAGTTGTGGTGCGTGGGCTTAGTTGCCCTGCAGCATGTGGGATCTTAGTTCCCTGACCAGGGATCGAACCTACGTCCCCTGCATTGGAAGGCATATTCTTAACCACTGGACCACCAGGGAAGTCTCAAGACTTTAATTTCTTAAGTTATTTAAGAAATTGTGAATTTTTATTTGATACCATAAAAGTGAAATTGGGTACTTATTGTTATGGAGTCATGAAGAAACTAACAGGAGTGAACTTACTGCATAAATAAACTTTATGTTTTTGCTATGTGGAGTGCTATGTCAAAGATGGTTTTACCATAACTGGTTAGATAGAAGTTGTGGGAGTTTGGGGACTTCCCTCGGAACATAGAAGAGCAGACGTGTCCAAACGTATAGAGCCTGAGAGGAAGCAGTCAGCACCATACTCACTATATTCAGGCTGGGAGTAAATGTCAGGTGTGGATCTTTCTTGTCTTTGTATGATGAGGCAACTTGTAAACGTTCAATAGCAGTGAATGCAGAAGCAAATATACGAAAAATATTTTTAAAATTCAATGAAATTTATTTTTTTACATTATTATATTTGGGGGTTTACTATTGAATTTTATCAATAATGGATTGATGGTGAAGATAAGTTCATTATCAAAATTTTCCCTTTTGAAGGTGATTATGCAATACTGAAGGTTGAGGAAAACTAATATAGAGGAATTCAATTTAATTTAGACTCACTCTTGAACAAACCATTAAAGTTGTTTGAAATAAACAAGCAAACCTTGATAACAGTATTTTCCTTCCTTCCTTCCTTCCCTCCTCCCTTCCCTCCTTCCCTTCCTCCTTCCTTCCTTCCTTCCTCCCTCCCTCCCTCACACCCCTTTTCCTTCCCTCCCTCCCTCCTTCTCTTTTTCTCTATCTCCCTCTGTCTTTTCTCTTTCTTTCTCTCCACCTTACCCCTTTCTCCTGAAAGTTAAGAAGAGCAAGATAACACTCAGTTGTTAATTCTGGATAATCAAGATGTTATTTATTAAACTAAAAGAATTTCTAACACAAATGTTAGGTACATTTTCTTTTTCCTTGAGTCTTTAAGTATCAAGAATGGTTTGAGTTTCAGGACATTTGGGCCACATTTTTTTTTTCCTACTGATTTACTCAGATCCTACTCATGTGAAGACTTAGCAAGCTGATATGAAATTAGAGTTCATTACTCTTCAGAGATCCAGGTGTTCCTGGAAACGACTCCCACTGGAAGCTTAACTCTTTAAAGAGAGAAATTCAGTTCAGTTCGATAAATAATATTTGAGAAGGCACTATGTACAAGACACTACACTAAGCCCTGGGGGTAAAAAAACGTTATTTCAGCTACCAAGGAACCTAGAATCTGGTGTGGGACATTAATACAGAGAAAGGAAAGGTAAAAATATTTTCCATTGCAATTTAAAAAACATATTTGCATAATTTATGTTAATCTACTAGTGCTTCTTAATACTTTTTACAAAAACTTTCTGGCAGTTTTTTAAAACTAGGTTTCTGAACTTATGAAAGGGTTATTTCTATTTTACTAGTTTCGCAATGTGAGAGAAGAGGCATCGTTATTACATATGATACTCTTTGCAAGATGAAAATATCCTCAGGCTGGGACTAATGGATAATAGTGAAAGTAAAATAAGTAAAAAGTGAAACTGTGATGAAAGAAGGCTGAGTTCCACATGGACACATTAGCTAGTGCTGAATGACAAATGATAACAGTGTTTGGTCCTTTTCAGTCCTGTTGGCAGGCACAGGAATGAGGAGCTCAGGCAGCCATGGGTGGTGTGAGCCATTAAGGAGATGTTCCTGAAACAATCTTTACAATAAAAATAAAAAGATAAGCCCAAATAGTATAGTGCAGATTTTTTTAAACTTTTTGTTTTATATTGGAGTATAGCCAATTCACAATGTTGTGACAGTTTCAGGTGCATAGCAAAGGGACTCAGCCATACGTATGCATGTATCCGTTCTCCCCCAAATTCCCCTCCCATCCAGGCTGCCACATAACACTGAGCAGAGTTCCCTGTGCTATACAGTAGGTCCTTGTTGGTTATCCATTTTAAATAGAGCAGTGTGTACGTGTCGATCCCAAAGTCCCTGACTATCCCTTCCCCCCATTTTTCCCTGCTGATAATCATAAATTCGTTCTCTGTGAGTCTGTTTCCGTTTTGTAAATAAGTTCATTTGTATCATTTCTTTTTAGATTCCACGTATAAGGGATATCATAAGGTATTTCTCTTTCTCAGTACAGATTTTTAAAACAAGAAAACTAAAAACTAAACCTTAAAATAACATGGCTCTCAATTATTTTGCTTTGATTAAAAAAGTGCTCAATATTAATGGAAGGAGGAGTATTTAATCCACACTTAGAGCAGGACACATAACTTAGTAAAATAGCTATTCGGAGCCAGAAAACAAAACAACAACCACAAAAAAACTACCTTCCTGCTATCTCTAATTATACAATTAGATGTGAATAAGGGCAAGAATATTTGCAGGGTGGATAGTAGAATGAAAGTGGTGAGCCCGGAATGTCCTCTTTAGATCGGAGTTCATCAAGTATGTCTTGGTGGGTGGTAGTATCATGGAGAATGTCTGTGGTCAAATAAGTTTGAAGAACGTTGGGATAAATAAAGCTAAACAGACTTGTTTATTGTAGGACTTTTTTTGAGCCTTGCTGATGTGTCCTGTAACTCTCCAGGAGGGAAACATGTTATAGAGCATTCCCCAAATGCATTCAACTGTGGAACACTTTTAGAAGAGCTCACAGGGGAAGCAGGTCCTTGGGGCACAGTTTTAGAAATTTCTCTGTTAGTATTGAGCATGTGGAAAACACAATTATGGCTCTTTATTTTAAGAAAAAAGAAGTTAAGCCAATTTAATTATCTCCTGGGTCCAAAGTGCAGTTAGGTAGGTGCTTGATATGTGTCATCTCATTTTATCCTGATCTCTGTGATATATTGTTACTCTTCCCCTGCCATGGCCCCCACCATTTCCCCCATTCCCAGCTGAAGATTAGGAAACTGAGGATCTAAGATATTGTGTTCTGGTAAACCAGTAAGATTTAGGCTGGGATTAAAATTTATAGTTTTTTTTTTAAAGTGTGAATTTTGGGAAACTTTGAATTGCAACTGAAATAAGTTAAATAAGAAATGAATTGCATCCCATGAGTGATTCGTTGCTGAATTCAAGAAACACCATTGTGTGAAGGTCTGATAGTATAGTGATGAAGAAGATGTGACTCCCTCCTAAGAACTTAAAGTTTGGTGGGAAAGGCAGACCCATGAATAAGTAATTTCAATGCTATATAGTAAATGATCAAAATAGACTCACACATCTCTTTGCCTTTGTTCATGACATTTTCTCTCCACAAAGTACAGTGAACCTGAGCCCTCAACCCTACACTTTCACACCCATCAGAAGTTTTAAGACTGAATTCCAATGCATGTTCTCTATGAAGTGTTTTCTAGGCACTCTGCTTTTCTTCCACCAAAACCTTATTTTCAAAGTGTGATTTGAGATGTATCTATTTATCTTTCTTTTCGATTGGAAGTGTCTTGAGGGATGATATTATCTCAGATATTCTTATAACCACCACTGCCCAAAATAGTGCTTTGCTTGAATATAGAAGACCCACAGGAAATGTTTTTGTTTGGTTGCTTGGTTGTTTTTGAAATAAACCTTTTTTTTAAAGTTAAATTTTACCATTGTTTCAAAATCATTAATAACATGAACTGTAGCATCAAGAAAATTCTTAGAGGCAAAAAAGGGTAGAATGTTCTTCCTATTTTATTTTATTTTATTTTTTACCTCCCATCATTTTATCATTAAGTCATAGAATATGAGGAAACGTCAGAGGAAATAGGGCATGGACTATGTAACTCATTAGGAAACCCACAAGAGCCCTCTCGTGAAACTAACAATTCAGTTCCATTATGAGGCAATTTTAGCAATTACAGAGAGAAAATGAAGACTAGGAGGAAGTCCCTTACAGAGCCTTTAGCGCCCGTCTTTTTTGAAATCTTGAGTTGCAGACAAGTCCCAGGGACATCTAAGACAAGCCTGGGGAAAATACGATTATTTTAACCAGTAATAATTAAATCAGCAAGAGTATAGGCATTTACTTTTGTCAAACTTTGTTCAGACTTTGGAGACTTTGAAAGAGATTTAAATATATGAAAGGGTCTTTCTTATCTGTTTGTAATTTGAAATTAGTTGGCGATTTAAAAAAATTGTTGAAGTAGGGAATCATAATCGTGATATATGTGATTCTTGAACATTTAGCATAATGGGAAGCCTAGTTATTTGTTTATAAATTATCAAAACTACATAACGCAGACAAGTTTAAAAACGTAAATATATTGCCTCATATGTTTTAGCCTTTAAAAAGAGGAGATATAAACTACTAAGTGTCTCAAGGTAAGTACAGGAATAAATACATAACCAATTTTTTTTATAGAAAACATTTAGGATCTAGAAAGGTTTGTCAGACCTGTAACTATTTTGGTTTTACTTATGCCATATTTTAACTCTAGATATTACCTGAGAGAATTATTTAAAACAGGGGTCAACACTTTTTTTTTTTTTTCTACAAAGAGCCAGAGGGTAGACATAGGCTTTGCAGTCTCCACATTCTTTACAGCAACTATTTAACTCGGCCATCGCAGGGAAAAAAACAGCCGCAGTTTACACGTAAATGAAAGGGCCTGGCTGTATCCAATAAAACTTTATTTACGAAAGCAGCCAGTGGGCCTGATTTAAAGCATTGACACTGCTGCACATCAAAGTTATCTGTGGCAAGTGACTGAATCTCGGGGTAGCCATCTCTGGCTTTGCAAGCCCAAAACAGCTATGCCCTTCTTCTGAGAAATGCTCACCCCACACTCACTCTGCCATGTAGGAGTTTGTACTTGCACTGCCACCTTTGACTGAGGGTCTTCTTTTCCTGAGCCAACTCTTCCTTTCATTGAGTCAATAAATCTGTCGTTGGCCTATGCTAATGTGAGTTGTACTTCTGTTTCTCGCTCCCGGAAGGGTTTGGCCAGTCCAAAGAGTACGTACCGCCCAGCTGCAGATGAGGCCAGAAGGGAGAAGGGATGGGGTTACCTATTTGGCTTCGCTGGTTACCCCAAGCTGAAGACCCCAGATGTCTTCCTCAGCTGAGGCCTTCCTGAGCTCGCGCAGCTGGGTGAAGCTGAGATTCTCCCAAATGGAAGTGATTGTAGATGAGCAGTCCTCTTCCCCTCATAAAACCCCCCGAAGAACTCTCCAGCTAATGCCACTCTGGGGGAGCTATTTGGCACACTTGCCCTCGGTCCATCGGTTGTAAACTTGATCACTTCTCCATGCTGTGCTGGAATTTACTCCCACTTGGCCATTCTCCAAGTGTTGTAAACATCCTAATCCCTCTGGGAAGCTTTTGTTAAGAATATTTTGTTTCTCAAAGTAGTCATTGGTCCCCTTTCACAATCCCCAGCAGCATGGTCTTTGGGAAAATTTTAGCAGAAACGAGCAGGAAACCCCCAGATGGTCCTGTTTCTCCTTGTGGCTTGAATCAGTGTCTGCTCTTGCCTGCTGTCAGCGTCCTCCACAAGCTCTCTGCTGTGGCTGGTGGGTTTCTGGTTAGAGTGAAGCTTTGAACCATCTGAATCCCTCCATGATTCCAGGTGATCACTTGGACTGTGTCACGGTGACTGGGTGGGCCCCCGAAGAGGATATTCTAGGTCAGCGTTCACCAGTTCCTAAAGGCACACAGCTCAGCACGCTGAGTGTTTACTGAAACAACTTTGTGGTCTGTCAAACTGCAGTTACGTTTATGTTGACTGTTTTCCCGGGCACTCCTACTGAAAACAAAAACTGTGGGCCTATGGCTCAGAAATGACTGACTCATGTGCATCCGACATGAAGGGAACTAAAGGCAAGTCAGAATAAAAGCTGGAAAGAGCTCTAATTATTTGTAGGTCCTACTGTATGATTATTTAAACTTGTTCCCATTAACGAGATCTGTCAGTCCTGATTGGATTTGTGGTTTAAAAGAAAAGGGAGACATATCTTCTTCATTGAAGCTGAATATGAATCATGCCATATAATAACAAATGACAGTTTATTAGGGGATTTCCAAGTACGAGTATTAAGATAGGCTGTTTTCTTTGATCCTTACAATAAGCTCTCACGTAGGTATTGTACCCATTTTATGATGAGGAAAACTGAGGCTTAGAGAGGTCAGATAACAAGCCCTTGGTCACACCAGTGACAAAATGATGGAGTCAAGAAAAAAAATCTGTGGAAGCCCCACACATAGTGCTTATTACCTGAAAGGAATAGAAGAATCATGAACTTACTGGCTTTTTTAGTGGGGGCCAGGGCTATTTTGTCCTGGACTAATGAAGTTTGCCCCTTTGTTAAATACATTTGCAAATATATAATACACAATTTATCTGAGAACCCTAAATTAATGTTTTATCCTCCAGAACAGTGGATCTCAGCCCAGGGCAATTACCTCTACTCCCTACTGCCTTACCCCAGGGACATTTGGAAATGTCTGGAGACATTTTTGGTTGTCACAACTGAGTGGGAGCTGCTATTGCTGCTAGAATCCCACAGTGTACAAGACAGCCTTCTCTCAACAAAGAATTAGCCTCCCAAAATGCCAACAGTGCCAAGTTTAAGAAACCCTATTTTAGGGTGCTCTGGAAATTAATAGAACAACCTTGGAAAGATCAAGAACTTGGATAAGCAGAGCTAAACAGCTCACATCCATAGAGAATTCTGTCCTATCTCTAGCACTTCTCACATATCAGCCCCTTTAGCACATGTCTCCGGTAAGACTGGTCTGTGATGTCACTGACTATAATAAAAAAAGCCAAACTGATACCACAGTGGAGCTCCAGTGTTTCGGAGAAGATAACTTTGGCAGTCATGTTTCTTGTTCCATGTTCCTTGGCAGCCATGTTTGGTTTTTTTTTTTTTTTTTCATTCTTATGCTGAACATTTTTTCCAAAAAATGGCAATGTCTGAAACTATGCCTCTTCTTTTGAAACACAGCATATGCTTGTTTAAACGCTCCATGTGGCTGGAGTTCCAAACACGGGACTTTTCACATTTGTTTCTCATCATTTTTGACAATTAGCCTCCCTTATTTCAGTAAACATCTCACTCTTAAAGAGTAGTTCTTAAGTACCATTTATCTTTTCCCGGGTGGAGTGAAGATTTCCCATGAACAAGCATGTCACATTATTCTTCGCAAAATGTTTTTCCAAGTGTTTAACTCTGCGGGCAAATCTACAGGGTAGACAAAAAGGATGTTTTGAGAGATGAAAGTCTCCTCTAAACTCCTGATGCTAATTCTTTAGTTTCCACATTAAGGTGAGGCCCCTGCCTCTGACAGCAGTCAGGACTGAACGTTAGGGATACGGTTTCACTTCAGTACGGGCAAATAACATTCTTGTTGGCAATTAACCAGGAAATAGAAGATTTTAACCTAACATTTTTCTCTGAACACTTGAGTTCAATAATCTTTTACTATATCAGCAACTTCAGAAATTGAAGAAAAAAATAGGAGAAATTTAAAATAAGTAATTTATAAACTTCATTAGAAACAAATTAAAAAACATTGACTGCTACACTGTTCCTTTTATGGGGCCAATCAATTTAATCAAATAACATCATTTCTAAGTCCTGGAAAAGTTTGCAAATGGCTGATTATTTTAATTGAGTTTTAAAATTGAGTTCTAAAAGTCATATCTAGGATCACGCTTAGATTATGAAATTACCATTTTAAGGGCACTCCTACATTGGGGTTTGAGAGACTGCTTATAAGGCAAAAGGAAATTGGCTTACCAAGGGACATTTAAAATGCTGAAGACCTGCATAGAGAAGATGAAGCCATAGTCTCCCCACTTCATCTTAACTTCATCAAACCCAGACAAAACCATGAAATTGAGTCTTTTTCCCTCCCAGTTCTTCACTGTCCCCATCTCAGAGGCATCTTTTGTGTTTATATTCCTTTTCAAGAGAAAAAAATTCCAAAATTCAAAAAACTTTGGAATTGATCTCATTATGAATGGGCACACAGAGCAATGCTTATCTGGGGCTTTGCCCCCAGAGTTGGCCATGACAGTATCCAATGAAGGAAATGCCTTTAAGCTTATAAACTTAGGAGGTTGGTTTAGACTGAGCAGTAATCGTTTTTGGTCCCAATGCTCTGACAACTGAGAAACAGAGTTCCTACATTTATGTTGTTTTCCTCACTAAACCAAGGTTGTGTGTGTGTGTGTGTGTGTATGTGTATGTCTATAAAATGCTAATCAATAGTGTGGCATATAGGCAAACTCAGACAAGAGGTATAATATGTACCAGGGCTGGACATACCACTTATTCTCCAAGGAGCTTCTCAATTGGAAACTGACTGTTAACTTTCTCAGTCTACCTTGTAAAGCTTCTTCCACCTCTTCTTCTCCTTCCACTCCCTTTTCTCCATCTCCTCCGCCTTCTCCGCCTTCTCTTCTTCTTCTTTGCTCATCTACAAACAGAATGAGAAGATTTAAGGAGAGATACAGTCCTTTACCTCCATCACAGGGTGAATTTTACGAAGAGTTATTTTCTAGTCTGAGATTTCTTGGTTTGTGATTTTATTGGCTTGCCTAGTGGGCTGCTCCTCCCTGGAGAAATTAAGTCTTCAGACTTCTGGTTGGCAAAGTCTTTAAGTCCCTCTGCTGTGCTCCCCTTGGGGGATGGAAGTGCCTCAGGTTGGTCTACAGCGACTTCTTTCACTGAGCAGTGTACTACTGTTCCAGGGAGAAATGCCAAATGACAGCCAGACATGAGGGGTCTGGGCAATTAGCAGGCCTCTGTTCAGTCCTTGGTCTTATTGACTGCAGAGCAAGCATGTCACTCGGAAGGAACGGGAATTCAGGCATGTGAGGGAACTGGCCAGGATCCAGTGGCAGTACCAAAGGTGACCGGGGGCCATCCTTTAGTCCCCTACCCCAATCTCCATAAACCCTCCAAACATACCAAGTACATAAAATCTGAATCAAAACAAACAGCGAGCTTGCTATGTATTCAAATGCAAGACAAGTACAGTAGTCCTTCTCTTCCAAATAGGTTTTTGCCTGTAAGCCCCTTTTTATGTAGGAATGCTAAACCTGTCCATGCCAAAAGCTTAGGAGGGACTATTCCTAGATTTTAAAAAATGAGTTATGGTTGGTGTTAAACTTGTTTGCTGATATTTCCATAGTCACGTTGAGCCTCCTTGGATTATACAGCTCCTGAGCAAAAAAAGTTTACAAAAGTTTCTGGGATTATAAGAAGTTGAGCAAACACTGACTAGAGGCATCTCAGATAACCACAAGAGACATTTGAGATTAAACTAGATTATTAACAGATGGTTGGTAAACATGTAGAAAAAGAAGCCGTGATTGCTCAGAAATTCCACAGATTCACTGAAAATGAATCGTACCAAAGAAGCACCATTTCCTATTTAAATGAGCTTTGTTGAGTGATAGATAAGGAAAGTGTTATGGGTACAGTATTTCCTTTTAGTAGGACATTTGATACAGTCTCAATTGAGGAGGTTGATGTATAATGAAACAATCATTGGATTTGGAGCAGAAAACTGACCTGATTCTCCCACTTATCAGTTCCATAAGCCTTCACAAGTCGTGTAGCTGTTCTGAAACTAAGTTTCTTCAACTCTAAAATTGGCATATTTTTTTTTAACACCTGTATTGGAGTATAATTGCTTTACATTGTTGTGTTAGTCGCTGCTGTATAACAAAGTGAATCAGCTATACGTACACATATATCCCCATATCTCCTCCCTCTTGCGTCTCCCTCCCACCCTCCCTATCCCACCCCTCTAGGTGGTCACAAAGCACAGAGCTGATCTCCCTGTGCTATGCGCCTGCTTCCCACTAGCTATCTATTTTACATTTTAAAATTGGCATTTTTACTTAGGTATTTTCAATCTCATTCCAAAATTACTGAATGCTTGAGAGCGAGGTTCAGCACTATGGCTTGGATGAAACTTTAGTTAGACGATGAATTCATAGTGAGATAAAGAACTAGACTCATCAATTATACCTCAGTTTTAAAAAAAACTTTAAAAATCATAAGAAAAAAGAACTAGCCTCAAAGACTACTGGTCAATGGATCAATGTCAGCTTTATATAAGGGTGTTAGTGGGTGTCCCACACGACTCTTAACTTTTGTCCTGTTCAGCGTATATTGAAACATTTTGCAGAAATATAGAATTGATTATTAAAGCTACATACATAAATATGGGAGGATAGCTTCCAGTTATAGAATCAAATTATCAAAATATTTTATACCCACACAGCTGGGCTAAAACACAATGCCAAGGTTATTACAAATAGACGTAAGTTATACATAGACATATTCTTTAAATTATAAAATATCAGTAGCATTATTACAAGATGGGAACTGACTATAACAGCAAATTAAGAAAAAAAGCATTGAGGAATTTAACTGAAAATAAGCCAGATAGGAGAAAAATTCAGATGATTTTAGGAGTTCCTTTCTTCCTCCACTTGTGCAAATATTTCACCTTATTTCAAATAAACAAACACTCATTGCCTTGCCTTTGCAGGACTCATACTTAGCTAGGAGTAATTATACCACAATTTGATGTATGTTGTGATAAAGTTATGTAAAAGGAACTGTTCGATCTGAGAAAAGGACATACGTGAGACATTTTGCATGTGTGTATATGTATGTTTAGATGTGAGTGTACCTGTATGGGTCACTGGAAGCTATAGAGGCCGGTTGTGCTGAATTGGGTCCTGGAATTGGAGTTATCTAGTTGGACAACATGGGGAAGAACATCCCACATAAAGGAAATCATGACATGGAAATGCATGGCATGATTTAGGAGTATTAAAAGTTTTATATGGTCAAAGCTTGGATTTGTGTGTAGTGAGCCAAGTTATGAATAGCTTTTTTTTCAGATATATACTGAAAATATATTCTTTTCTTTTCAGAAAATATATTATGAAAAGATATATTCTTTTCCACTATGGTTTATTACAGGGTATTGAGTATAGTTCCCTGCACTATACAGTAGGACCTTGCTGTTAATCTATTTTATATATAGTCGTTTGTATCTGCTAATCCCAAACTCCTAATTTATCTCTTCTCCACCCCTCTCTCCTTTGTTAACCATAAGTTTATTTTTTATGTCTGTAAGTCTGTTTCTGTTTTGTAAGTAAGTTCATTTGTATCATATAATATTTTAGATTCCATATATAAGTGATATCATATGGTATTTGTCTTTCTCTTTCTAAATTACTTCACTTAGTGTGATAATCTCTAGGACCATCCATGTTGCTGCAAAGGCATTATTTCATTCTTTTTTATGGCTGAGTAGCAGTCCATTTTATATATGTATATATACCACATCTTCTTTATCCATTCATCTGTCAATGGACATTTGGGTTGTTTCCATGTCTTGGCTATTGTAAATAGCAATGAACATTGGGGTGCATGTATCTTTTCAAATTATGGTTTTCTCCAGATATATGCCCAGGAGTGGGATTGCTGTATCATATGGCAACTCTATTTTTAGTTTTTTAAGGAACCTCCATACTGTTTTCCATAGTAGCTGCACCAATTTACCTTTTAATATAATGAATTATTTGAACTTCATCTTGCAGGTGATGGGGAAACATCACCAACTGGTGATCATCACTTGGTGGCATCACTGGATTTATGTTTAAGAAAAACAACTTTAAGGGCTCAGTGCTGCACAAACAAGTCAGAAGAGGCTGGAAGCAGGGAAACATGTTAAGAAATAGGTTAGTCAGGAGTCTTTGGTTGCAAGGGTTAGAAATCTAAATTGATCTAGTTTAAGCATAATAGAAAATTGATTGGATCCTATAACCAAGTGTGGATGTAAAATTGGCCTTAACAATGACTCTGTAAGAATTAGTAACCTGAGTGCCATTTGGATTTTCTTTTTCTATCTCTTGTGTTTACTTCTTTGTATGTCAGCTTCCTTCTCTCATATACGAGTCTTTGTTAGGCTTAATCAGTGACTACAGGCAGCTGTCTCTCCAGGGAGTTTCAACAATCTTGTGTAAGGGCTCTGTTGGCTAGTTTGGGTCATGTGCTCATCTATGGACAAATCACTAAGGTCATGTGGTGGGACCTTAGTTTTGATAGGCTTGGAGCTTACCTGCCTATCCAATACCTACTTCTTAATTGAAAACAGAACCTTGAGTTTGTTTTGGGATGTAGTGGGCCAACACCATGCAATGTATCATGATTAGTTTAAGCCAAGCATTACAATTTTATTCTACACTTTTTTCAACTTTTATGTATGTATGTACGTATTTTGCAACTGAAGGTATCCTTGAAACCCACTTCATTCCAATGACATTTTAAGGAAAGTGTGCTGCAGAAATTTCTGAAGCCCATTTACTTTCTTGATAAAAAGGATTGGAATTAATTGGAACCCTCTTTCTTCCTCCTGGTTTTTTTCGACCTTAGAACACATATAATTTGAGTTGCAGAGGCCAACTGGTCACCATGAGTTAACATATATGTGGGAAATGCCAAGGGAATTGCAAAGGTATAGACCCAAGTTTTCAGAGTTACTATAATGAATGTGAGCAAATACTTACCTCCAGCATTATTATTATGTGAGAAAAACAAATCCTTATTCGCTTAAGCTACTGTTAAACAGTTTTGATTACTTGCAGCCAATTACCTTTTAAGTGTTATAATACTTCTAGTCAAATACTGTGGCCATGGAGGCAAGGTCAAGGAAATTGGCAGCTACTATTCAGAACACACGTCCAATAGGATGAGGGAGGGGAACCAGTTCCCCCAAAGAAGAGAGTGGGTGTAGCATAGAGATAGTCTCTGTAGGAATCATTGTAAATGTGGCAGAAAGAATGAATGACAGAGTGAGCATGTCTCAAATATTCAAAGACCTATGTATGGAAGAGGAATTGGACTGATCTATAATCTTAGCTTGGTATAAGTTTTATCTCAGAGAAGGCAGAAACATAAGGTGACCCTAAAGTTTTGAGGTAGAATGTTTATCACTGAATAACCACGAGGGAGAGAAGTTTAGAAGCGAGTTTGTGCTTATTTTTGTGGAACGTAGAGCTGTGTTCTCTCGGGTGCAGTAAAGAGAGGTCACAGCCTATATTCTCTCACTGTCTTTAATAATGTTGATAGGGCAATTGCAATGCTGCCTCCATTTAATGTTTGGTGGTCATGCTAAGGAGGAAGGAACTTATTCAATTTCCTTGCCACCATGGATTATCTGATCTTCCAGATGAAAGATTTTATAAAACATAGAGGAAAAAAAAGCATTTTCCAGGTCTTTCAACTTGTTCTCCATCTTTAGAGACAGCACACATTTGCGGTTGAGAGTCTAGGCTCTGGAGCTAGGTGATCTGAATTCAAATTCTTACTTCACCACTTACTTATTGTGTGACCCTGGTCCAATTACTTAACGTTTTGTGCCTCAGTTTTCTCGTAAGTAAAGGAGAAATAATAAAAATAATAACTCATATCAAAGGATTCTTGTGAGGATTAAATAAGTTAATTCATGCAAAGTACTAAGAAGGGACTAGCACATAGCTGACACTCAATAGATATTAGCTAATATTATTATTGCTCACTGATGCTTTCCTTTTGTTGACTTTTGCCATGTTTAATATAAAAGTATTCATAGTTTAAAATAAAACTGAAAAATATTATTGCATATCTAGTATGTTTCAGACATTATTAGACCATAGGCAGAATATTAACCTTGCCCACAAGGAACTTAGAATCTACTTACAGAGGCAAAGTACAAAAACTCACAAGAAATAAGAACACATACAATTAGAAAGACGAACATGCAGCAATACAACAATGCAAGCAATGTCACATGGTGGTAACATTGTTTGGCAAATTATTGGCGTATGGGTTTTTTAAACAAAAATGAATTAATGAATTTGTAAAAAAAAAGTTGGTAAAATTTAAGAGTGTTTATTTGATATTTCATTACAGTTGATGCTGGGTGAGGGGATGACTTAAAAGAAAAACCAAACGTGAAAGGTAAAACAGACAGAGATTAACTTAGACCTAACATCTCCCAAGGTATGAAAAATTACAGATTATGTGGGTCATTAATAAATGAGTAAAACATCAAGCAGCCTTCCAGCATTTGTGAAGAATTACTCTTGGAAACAGGCTGGAAATGTGGTCTGAGTTTATGAGGAGTTTATGTATATATCTGATCCTGGGCCAGGAATAGATTCCAAGCATGTCCACAGAGTTGGTCGCGCATGTGAGTGTCCTGGAAAGCCCAGCCATAATTCTGTTTCCCCAAGTTGCTCAGCCCCTGACTGAAATGTTCTTGGAAACATAAATATGCAGAACACTGTAGAAATCAGAACGATTTACATGATTGTTTTTCTGCAGAGCAATGTTTTAATCTTTGTAGCAAATAGGGTTAGTATTCCTCAAGATTTGTTCACCAAATTCTAATTAAAATTCTAATAGTATTAAGAATCATTTACCTTTCCTCTAAAGTATTTTAATACCTTCCATCCTACTCAAAATCACAGTTTACTTTACTGTGATTTTGCAAAGGAAACAGGAAAAAAATGGAAAGATCCAGGGATGAAGGGAGTTAAACTAGAGGGTCCAGCCACAAAATTCCAACTATTTTAATGGATATTCTTGTTTTGCCTTGCGTTTTTAGGAAAAATTTGCTATCTCAAAATCTGAAATCCCATTAGTTTGTAAAGGCTATTCTATTTATAATGAGAGGTTCACAGAACCTTGGGTTAGAGGAAGCTGTTGATATCCCACCGCACAGAAATCTTTTCCACAGCCTGGCCGACAGTTGTTCATGTGATCTCTAGCTGAGTCCTTCCAGTAGTAAGTACCTTATTACTGCACAAGTCAGCCCATTCTATTGTTGAATATCTGATGACAAAAAAAGTCCTTCTTTATATAATTCAAATGTCATTTGCCTTTTCAGTCTCTCAATATTTGTAAGGTTATGTTTCTATTAAAACCCAAATTATGATGACTTTGAGTCTCTACGGGGCCTTGTAAGAATTTGAGTCCTTTCAGAAAACTTAGGTATTTTTCATTGCCCTCCACCCCCAACGGTGTTGTTTCACATATGCTCTCATATAGATCCAACCCAGTTCTTTGCTCTGGTCCTCTAATCAATGTGCCATGCTACCTGCTCAAACCCAGATGGTCATTATAAGGTGGCCACTCTGCCAGGCCCAGCTGGCTGTTAATGATGGTCACTACTTTGGAGCTCCCATTCCTCCTTTGGCCATCCATCCTGAGTACAGAACAAAATCTTCATGTAATTCTCTACAGCACAGGCTGTAATTTTCATTAAGATCTATCAAAGATTTGGGATTACTTGCCATTAGATATGGTCGCTCTTGAAGACTGTAGGCCATGGGGCTCTCACAAAGCACACTCTCACGTAGCCCCTGGCTTTCTTCCTCCCAGCAGGATCAATTCAGCTCCACCAGACAAGTGTCCTTGGGCCCCCAAATCACTAGGCCAAGAGAAAGAAAAAATTCACCCTTTCCACTGCTCTCAGGTCTACATTATTCTGTCCTCAAACCTGCTTTTTTCTAGGTAATTATCCTGTGAGGTTCAAGGACAGTTATGTTAATATGTAACAATCCAACATCAGTAATTTCTTAGTGTGGGTTTTTCAGTTTTAGGAAATGCTAAGTAAAGAACCTTCTATCAGGAAAGGGTCTTGGTGGAACTAACAGAAAACAACTGTGGGTAACTTAAACAGGAAAGAAATTTGTTGGAAGGAAATTAAGTGGCTCTCAGAATCAGGCTTAGATAACAGACAGTGACCTGCAAGGTTAGGCTGTAGGAAGCAGCTCAGGCCCAGCTACAGCTGGGGGTCTGGATAGGAAGTTGCCCCCAGCATAGCCACTTCTGGACACTTGTGTCAGCCATCACTGCCAGACTCTGTGTTCTTTTACCTTTCCATCCTAAACTAGTGCTGTCAAATAGAAGTTCCCCTGATGATGAAAGTGTGTCTTCACTGTCCAACAAGTAGCCACTAGCCACGTGTGTTTACTGAGCACTTGAGATGTAGCTAGCGTGTCTGGAGATCTAAATTTTTAATTTTATTTGATTTTAACTAAAATGAATTTAAATAGCCACATGTGGCTATTCGTCTACCATATTAGCACAGCTCTAATCTATCAGAGCCTATTATTTTGGGATTATCGGTCAAATTTTTTCCTGAAGCCACTTTTCCGGGTGTGAAAAGTGCCACCCATACCTCTAATCCTTGACTCCTAGATCTCTGTATTTGGCCCGTGTGAAAAATAAATAGCATCCTCCCAATAAGCATTGTCCTTAAACCATTGCACTAGGATGGCTTCAGTGGCCTCTTCTATCATTTGACAAGGCCAGGAGCACTTGAGTGATGGGGTAGTAATAAGATCAGTGGATCTATCCATGTCCATAGGTCTTAGTTAAATATTATAGCTCTGAAGTCAGACTTTCTAGATTAGAATTCTGGCTCAGCCACTTGTCTGCTCGGTGCCCTTAAGTGCCTTCACTAAGGCATTTGCGCCTTAGTTTCCTCATGGATACGATGAGAGTACCTAACTATTATTGTCATCAGTGCTACAGATACCCAAATGACTTGCAACAAAAGTGGATACTAATCCACTGGACACATGAACAGGTATGTCTACCAAGCTATGAATCAAGCTATGAATCATAGACAGACTATGAATCATAACACAGACAGGAAAGGTAAAGATGCCAAAAGACGTCGTTAACTCAGATGGCCAGACTCCTAGAAGGGCAAACCCTGCCTTCTTAGTTGAGAATCTATCTTGTGTTGTAAAACTATAACTTCTAAAAACAAGGAGTAAATTGTTTTATGATGAAACTTCTACTCTTTATGTTGAAAGATTAAAAAAAGAAGTTGTCTGCAGATTGAGAGAGTGTGGAAACAGACACAATGAAGGAAACTATGCCAACAAGACTAATCTGTGCTGACTCTGAAATACACATTAGTGGCTTCAGAAATTATTCCTGTCATTATAGTGAGGGTTTTTATTTTTATAAAAACAGAAACCAAAGAGGCAGAAAAGAACTCCAACACTCAGATTAATACATGGAGCATTCAGTGGTGAAAGAAACTGCGCTTGTCTTAGGTTTAGACATTTATTTCAATCTTGAACTCTGTTTAAACCTCACCATGGGCCTTCAGCAGCCAGCATTTAGAACCATACAGTCCTGTCTTAGGCCAGCTTTTATTTTTTTCCTTTGCCAAAAGCAAAGAAAGAAAGAAAAACACACACACACACACACAATAATCCTAATCCCTCAAAAATAAGTGCCTTTTTTTTTTTCTAAAAAATTTCAAAAAAAAATTGAAGGAAGTATCTTGCTGTACTTTCGCTTGTGGGTCCCTAGAAGACATTATATTATCTAGCTAGCACAATTTTCCATCTGGTTTTAAGAACTAACAGAACATATTTTAGTTCTATACCCTGTTATAGGCAGCAAATGAGAGTTATAATATGACTATTCCACAGGAAAAAAAAAAAACAACCTGGAGATTGTTCATATGAGATCAATAAAAGTGCCCCCACTTGCCTGTGTATATAAATTTTGCAAGTCTTCTACACATGTGTTTCTCAAATGCCACTAACTCACAGAAAATAACAAATCCCCTAGTTTTCTAGGAACCAAATCAATAAGATGTGGAATCTTCATCAGTCAAGAGCCAAGTACTTTGAAGTATTCATACACACCAGCTGGAAGAAATATACCATTGCTACACTTAAACCTAAACACGTGCACTGCATGATATTATTACTAAATTGGATATATTAAGGTTCACAAATTCCTGGGTGCAACTATTTGCATTTTTGCAATTTCCAGGCTGACAAAAAGTAAAAAAAAGAGCAGTGATATCTAAACTGATGCTTTAATATTTTGTAATGGATCTCCTAAAATAATATGATTTATTATGAATATTTTAAAAATAGAATTGTGTTTTGAGTTGATTTTCTGATAATGGAGATGAGTTTTCCTCAATACATGTGCCTCATGGTTCCATGAACGATGGCACTCATTTGTGAGACAGCTGGCCAAGGCGAGAGGAACTTTCATTTATGCAAAGTTTTATTTATTTCATACTAACGTGTTCATATGACAATGAACCTTTAAAAAGTTCACACTAATGCCATGTTTTACCCAACCATATGCATAAATCTGAAGCTGGAATACTTATATTTACTGGCATTTTTCACAATCCTCTTTTGACATAAAAATCCAGAAAAATTTACCTTTACACACAGAATTTTCTGTTTTGAAATAGTAACTACTAGAGTCAACAAAGTGTGCTCTAATATGGCGGTCAATTTGTCCTTGTCCAGGAAGACAAAGGGTCAAGGGAAGTAGTGGAGAAAAAACTAAGGAGACTTGATTTGTCTATTCTCTTCCACTGAGTGGTAATGAGGTCCCTTCCCATCCCACTTTGTGTTAGAAGCATAAGGCTGTTTATCTCACTAGGGAGTCTTTAAAAGACAATGGGTTGTTCTGGGAGAGCAGAGCAACTGATGGTCCTTCTTCCCTTAGATTTCTCAGACATAAACACCAAACATGAAACTTCCAAAGAGAAATAGTCCTCTGAAACTGCCTCTTCAATTCACTTACAAATCGCTTCTTCTTCCCTCCTCTGTCCCATTACTCAAACACTGCATTGTTAGAACAGCCTCTTGGTACTGAAGGAAGAGATTGGAATGTAATTCAAATGAGTTAATTCTCTGATGAATGAGAAAGAGAATCTCAGAGATTAATGAAGGCTTCTGGGGCCATTTCTTCTTGTTTTGGAAATAAAATAATAAAGACCCATTATCAAAGAGAATTATATAAAACACCAGGGACCTGGTAGAAATCCAACCAAGAGAGAATCTTCTGTGTAAACAACAACCCTGAGGGCTGGGAGGACCAAGTCTAAATAGCTTTTGCTTCATTGCAGCACTATTTACAATAGCCAGGACAAGGAAGCAACCTAAGTATCCATGGACAGATGAATGGATAAAGAAGATGCGGCACATATATACAATGGAATATTACTCAGCCATAAAAAGAAACGAAATTGAGTTATTTGTAGTGAGGTGGATGGACCTAGAGTCTGTCATGCAGAGTGACGTAAGTCAGAAAGAGAAAAACAAATACTGTATGCTAACACACATATATAGATTCTAAAAAAAAATGGTTCTGAAGAACCTAGGGGCAGGACAAGAATAAAGATGCAGACGTAGAGAATGGACTTGAGGACACGGGGAGGGGGAAGGGTAAGCTGGGACGAAGTGAGAGAGTGGCATTGACATATATACACTACCAAATGTAAAATAGATAGCTGTGGGAAGCAGCCGCATAGCACAGGGAGATCAGCTAGGTGCCTTGTGACCACCTAGAGGGGTGGGATAGGGAGAGTGGGAGGGAGATGCAAGAGGGAAGGGATATGGGGATATATGTATATATATATAGCTGATTCACTTTGTGATACAGCAGAAACTAACACAACGTTGTAAAGCAATTATACTCCAATGAAGATGTTAAAATAAATAAATAAATAAATAAATAGCTTTTGCAAGTACACAGTGAGACTCTCTTCATAGGATAGTTTTATACAATGCTTTAACAATGATTTGGAGAGTAAAACTTTTAGCGCTTAGGTGGCTATTTTCTTTGTAAAACCACAAATTGAGTGTTTTGCTTGAATGTCTAATTGACTAATTCCTCTCCTTTCATAACTCATGTTTTTACACACACATGCAAACATAAATACATGCCACATGCACAACTTGGTATGATACTGGTGTCACACTTGAGTGTGAACAGCTAATTTTGGCAATCATTTTGTAATTCATCATGAGTGATGTCTCAATCCAGAGGTTTTTTTGTTTGTGTTTTGTTTTTTAACACAGGCATTTAACCTCTGGTTTAAAACATTGCCTATTCTTGAGTAGGAGTGAAGTGCCAGATAGTCTTTCAACACAGTTCTGAGTGTCTGCCCTACCTTAGGACTATCTTCCTACTCCAAAGGAAAGAATAGTCAAAATATTAAATTAATTCCTTAGAAGGTTACTGGAGGTTTATTCTCTATCTTTTCCTCCCATGAAAATCTCTGGTTCCTGCTGCCCCATGCTGGGGACCAGTAGACAAAAGCATGGTGGTGAATCAAAGTTGGAGTTCAAGCCCTGAAAGAGAATTTCTATTAAAGTGGACAACAGATGTGAACAAAGAAAAGAAATCAATCAAAGATGTGAGCTCCATTCATGAGATTATTTGCACACGCAAAGCATGTAGGGTTTTGTTATTTTTAACTTTCATCAATGCAACCTTCTGGGTGGAGGAGGAAGTAACACCAAAAAATAAAAGAAAGCAGGGAGTAAGCAACTATGGAATAGAAAGAATCGTATCTGTGGAAAAGAATGGAATTTAAAAGAAAGCATTTTTTGAGCACCTTATTTATGTAGGCACTGGTGGGGATGCTGAGAATAGAGGCAGTACAACATGCCATGAGCTCTACTTTGAAAAATCCAGAGTCCAGTGGAGAAATCTAAATTACAAAATAACTGTAACATAAGAGAAATGTGAGAATCCCAGAGGATGCAAAGTCAAATTATTCATTATATATGTTGATACAAAACTTTGATATTCTTTTCAAGAATTCTGAATTGTTTTCATAATCAAATAATGATCTGAGCAATGGTTAGCTGTTGCATAAGAATTGAAACAATTTGTAAACAACTCAAGTGATTGTTGGCTCTTGGCTACTCTTGCGCTGGAGAGTCTGAAGCAGTTCTGTAGAAGAAGCAGTGGAGGCAAAGGAGACTGAATTTGAAGCCTGTGATTTTTAGCACTTAGCTTGATTTCTACTTACGGTTAGTCCTTTCCTAAAACTTTGAACTTCACCACATCTCTCATTACTTACTGACCAATTAACATTCACACCACAAGTCACAGTGCCTTTTATTTGCTATTTAGCATTCCCAACCTCAAGTAAAGACTCACAAATTAGTACCACTTAGTCCAGACTTCACAAGTCTTTGGGTACAATTTGGAGGTTTCTTTTGAAAAGACAGAGTAGTTACTGGATACTTGCTGGTATAACTTTCATTCTTAAAATAAAGTGTTAAGGCTGGTGACAACTGTCAAATAAGTCTCAAAATGGTCCTATAGAAATGACGAAAGAAGAGGATAATAGTGCTTACTTCAGATGGTCATTACACAGATATCAAAAAACCTGAGGTAAGAGACTTACTTGAGTTAGTGGAAGAAAATGGGGAAAAGTATTGGGTTTGTCCTTTCTTTAAAAGTTTGTTTTCATTTTAAGAAACATCAAGTGGATCAACAATAAATACCCTAACTACTTATTTTAGGACCTCGAAGGTGCTCTAAAGTCTGTGGAATAATTTTGGAAGCCTCTTCTTTTGATAAGGATATTCATGTAAGGAAATAGAAGACTGTAGTTCACATTTTCCTGGGCAATGATCTAAATGGCAGGAACACCCAAATCAAGTCAAAAAACTGTTCCAAATTCTGTATTAGAAAACAAATTAATTATTCTTCAATGTTTATGTAACTTAAATTTCAGTTAATCTATTGTAGGAGTCAACTGCATTTTTATGCTCTAATTTCTTTTTTATGGTAGGCATTCACACAAATTTTATTCAGCGAAGAGAATCGCCCTAGGAGGTTAAATGATCATAAAGGTTGCTTCTAAAATTTTATATGTCCAAAGTTAATCCACAAAATGGAAGATAAATTTATTTTTGATTTCTCTTGTTCTGAGTAGCTAGGGCTGGTAAAAACAGAGATATCTAAACAAATGGAAGAAATCAAAAAACAATATTTTCTGCTTTTAATTTATTTCTATTTAAAAGTAGATTCCATTTTGAAATAATCTGTTTTGTGACACAGTTTCCAAGAATATATTGTGGTAGAAGTTAAGTTTGTGCCTTTAAATAAATGTAACTTCATGGATAAACACCTTAATTAATTGGAAAGGGTAACATCCAGCTTCCTACCCAGACAGAATGAAAGAGGACATAAAGTAAAAAAAAAAATCAACAGCACTTCAGAATGATCAAATTATTTTCGCAGTGAGTGGATGGATTCTTGGACAAAGTGAATTTTAAAAGAGCATAAGAAATAGGCAGCTATTTAAAGTGCACATGAAAGGAAGTTAGAATGGGAATTCAACCTAACAACATAGTGATTTTAATTATTTATAATAATGAGGGATGGAGTGAAGAAGAGCCTATATAAAAGAAAATTATAGAAAAGAACCAACATTTCTTTTTCTAGTAACTTTCAACTTACATCCTCCCACCATATTTTTGTAAAAAATTCCTATCTGCCTACAGACAAAAAAAAAATTGTCTAAAGTCAGTGTAACCTGTTCTTTTCATCCTCTTGGTCTGATGAATATAACAATATATCAAAGAGAAAGACCTAGTATGAGGGAGAGAAGCAACATTCTGGAGTAACATCTAACTGAATGATCAGTTCTTGAGAAATTAAAGACTAATTATGCATAGTTTTAAAGGGGAATTTGGAATGACAGGAATAACAGAAAATTTTAAAGACCATTAAGAAAAGGCTGATGCACAACGGCTAAGTGTCCCATAATAGACTGGATATCAGTGAAATGGGGTGGTTTTGTGCCCATATGTTCATAAGTGAAGCAAAGTACACAAAAGGAACAGATTGCTTTCCCTCCACGGGTCCAAATCCTGGGTTCCGTAAAGCGGACTTTCTTTCTCTCCAGTCCCATCTTCTCTCACGTCCTGCCTTGCACTTCACCCTGCAGAAGCACCAAAGTGTTCACTGTGTCGTTTATTCCCTTCACCGGCTTCCTCCAGCACACACTTAAGCTATGCTAACCCTTAGGAAATTCTCTCTCCATGGAAAAATTTCCCGTATTTTATTGCCACTCATTCATCTTTTCATGTATGCAGTTCAGGCATTATCTTCTAGAGGAGAATTTCCCTGACCTCCTATTTGAACTTAGTTGCATCTTTGGGTACTCTAAGTAAAATCCTGTGCAGTTACATATATAAAAATACCGTCCATTTCCTTGTCATCTCCTTAAGGAGACTTCTAGCATCTCCCGTATAGGTATAGCACATAGCATGGCACAGTGCTCAGTATATACATGGTGAAATCAACCCAATAGAACTGAAAGCTAGACTGTATCAGAGCTCGTCAAAGTGTGGTCCACCACTGCGTACCAGACTGTAAATAGTGTCCGATGCTCTGCAGTGAAATATGTACAGAACTTGAGAGTGGGAATTTAGAAATTTTGACTGCAGTTTAATATTGTTGCAATATCTGAAGTCATGACTTGTCTCACTGAACAGGGTATAGACCAGTTTGACTACTGTCAAACTTATATGGTGAGTCATATGCGGCATGAGGTGCATAATAATCACACATGGAAAGAATACATGACAACATTTTCAGGTTAGTCAGTTGTAACCCCAAAAGGTATAGAAATATGAGAGAACATAAGCATGTGTTTATTCTTATAACTTGTCATTTTTAATCATTATATTTTAATCAAATTAAATTTATAATTTAAAAACAAATATATTATTTATATGTATTTCTAGTTAATATATGGTAAAATAAGCTTCATTGCATTATTTTTGGTTAAAAAAAGCACTTCTCTAAATATAGCTATAGAAATAAATGAAATGATGATGCTGATGATGGCAGTGATTCCAAAGAAATAAAGACTGAAAGAATTTCTACTGCTTTTATTTGGAATTATGATTTGTCATATATTGAATTCCATTTTGTAGCCTTAACTGATGGTGGAGTATTGAAATTACAGTTTATTAAATAATATGTATAGGCTAATGAACTAAAGAAACTATTCAAAATTAAGGGTTATTTATGTACGAATCATAAACCATAGGTTTAAAACCAAGAGGATTGTAGAAGAAAGACTATTAAATTCAGAAGCTTTCAGAAGCAGAGGTTTAATATTTCACATCTACATATTAGCGACTTTCAGTCTTTTTGTAAAGTAGTACTTTGGACTGATAAGAATAAGAAATCAGGGCTTCCCTGGTAGCGCAGTGGTTGAGAATCTGCCTGCCAATGCAGGGGACACGGGTTCGAGCCCTGGTCTGGGAAGATCCCACATGCCGCGGAGCAACTAAGCCCGTGAGCCACAATTACTGAGCCTGCGCGTCTGGAGCCTGTGCTCCGCAACAAGAGGGGCCGCGATGGTGAGAGACCCGTGCACCGTGATGAAGACTGGCCCCCGCTCGCCGCAACTAGAGAAAGCCCTCGCACAGAAACGAAGACCCAACACAGCCAAAAATAAATAAATAAATAAATAAAAATAAAAAGAATAAGAAATCATACACAACTGCTAAAGCACTGGTGAAAGGCTGAATCAAAGATGCTTTCTTAGAAAACTATTGGGAAACTGCAGAGAAGTAAGATTACGTATCAGTTTCCAGTGACATCAGAGTTTGATGTTTTCAGGAACTGGTTAATTCTATGGAAGGCCTAAGCCTAGAGTAAACAAAACTAGCAGGGTATTTTTTTTAAATTACACTGGACAAATGGACATATTAACATAGCAAATTCCTCTAGTATCTGTGCAATCTGACCATGACGGTGATATGAAGGAAGAAGTTTTTTGATCTTCATTAATGACAATGAATGCTAGCTCTGACATGGGTAAAAGTAAGACAACTAGGACAGATTACGTTATCAGCAAATCTGGTTTGGGGTTTGTTTTGCACCGGAGCGAGCGTTGTTATGACGATGTGCTAGTTGTGACAGAAAAATGTTCCGGAGCAGGTATCTGGATTAGCAGCTTTGGTTAGAAGGCAAGTAATGCACTGCCTTCATCAAGGAAGTCTTGCTATTAAAACAAACAAAAAAAAACATATGTACTAAGCAGTACCCTAGCAATGGAGTAAAACTTGTGAATTCGGTAGAGTCTAATGCATTAAAATAGAGATTATTCTTATCGTGAGATAATATGGAAACTGATTGTAAAGTACTGTTACTGCACCCTGAGGTGAGAGGATGAAAGGGAGGAAATTCTGTCAAGAGAGTTTAAACTATGAAATACATTCTCTGTGTATCTGCAAGATAAGAAACAGTTTGGTCCCAAATGTTTAAAGATGGGAATTGGCCCCCCGGAATTTCTTGTCTCTCTGTTTGTTTTTGTTTTTCGAAGGATCTTAATACTTGCATGCATGCGAGAAAGGCATGCAAGCTGTTTTTCAGTGGCTGGTAAAATTGAAAAGCAAAAGTAAAAGTTAGAAGCTTGAAAAAGTATAGAGCTTCTATAGATTATAACAGATATCATGAAACAACAATTATCAATAAAGTGGGTGATGATCTTGATATTGCACATCTGTGAAAAATGATCACCAAACGTCTTACAAATTTAGTAGAATGTTACTTTGTGATTCTAAAAATAGAAAAATCAAAATTGTAGTTCATATGCCTTTATTTCTTTCATTATTCTAGTCATTTATTTTTATCGTTTTTTACGAGTATAATTATAAATAAATCACTAACAGAAAACAGTTCAATCACCGCAGATCGTGTGAGAACTGCTCTAGATCTGTGATTCTCAGACTTGAATCTGGGGGCTTCCCTGGTGGCGCAGTGGTTAAGAATCCACCTGCCAATGCAGGGAACACGGATTCGAGCCCCGGTCCGGGAAGATCCCACATGCCGCGGAGCAACTAAGCCCGTGCGCCACAACTACTGAGCCTGCGCTCTAGAGCCTGTGAGCACAAATACCGAGACTGAGTGCCACAACTACTCAAGCCCGTGCGCCTAGAGGCCGTGCTCCGCAACAAGAGAAGCCACCTCAATGAGAAGCCCGCGCACCACAGTGAAGAGTAGCCCCCTATTCCCACAACTAGAGAAAGGCTGTGCGCAGCAATGAAGACCCAGTGCAGCCAAAAATAAATAAATACATATTTTTAAAAATTAAAAAAAAAAGCAAACTTGAATGTGCATTTGAATCACCTCAGGATCTTGTTAAAATCCGGATTCTGATTCACAGATCTCAGGTGCGGCCAGAGCAACTGTATTTCTAACCACTCCTCAGTGATGCTGCCGTCCTTGGCTGGGGACTACACTTCAACAGGCAAGTTTCCAGATAATGGCTCTAGTCGTTCTTCAGAGAACATTTTTAGCTATTAAAGTCACTACACACTCTTGTTTTATGGGGAAATGGCCTTTAATTTTTTTTTTTTTAACATCTTTATTGGAGTATAATTGCTTTACAATGGTGTGTTAGTTTCTGCTGTATGACAAAGTGAATAAGCTATACGTATACATATATCCCCATATCTCCTCCCTCTTGCGTCTCCCTCCTACCCTCCCTATCCCACCCCTCTAGGTGGTCACAAAGCGCAGAGCTGATCTCCCTGTGCTATGCGGCTGCTTCCCACTAGCTAGCTATTTTATATTTGGCCTTTAATTTTTGATAAAGCATTTAAAGAGTAATAGAAGTACATCGGAAGCTCATAGGGACGAGACAATTTCTCCGCAGCAACCACTGCGCCTGGTGGGCAGTGCCTCTGGTCTGAGTGGTAAGTAAACTCAAAGCTTGCTCAAAAGAAAAAGGAGGCCAGGGGAACTTTGCAATCTATCAGTGGCAGTTCCCTGGGAACTTAGCCATACTGTTTTTAAGTGAAGATATGTCAAGCTCTTTAATAGTACATTTTCCCTGATTTTTTTTGATGTGGTTCAAGTCATTGGATAGAAGTCCCTCCACCCTGCATTTCCACTGAAGGCAAACTGGGCACTGGTTTCTCTATAGACTCATCAGTATAAGTATTGGTGCAAAATGTAGAAATTTAAGGCTCTGATGTGTTACTCACTTTTGGAGACTAAAGTATAATAAAAGCCAGAAACATAATGATTTCTTCATGAATAGTAGTACCTTCTAATGAGTATGGGTGAGACTATGATGTTGAACTAACATAAATTTGTCCCTTTAGTTCTAGGTAGTTTGCAGGCTAAGTGATGTCTGTATTAAGTATGTTCAATCAAATATAAAAATACAACCAAGAGCCTTTGAAAGGAAATGAAAGTGGAAGTCCACAAAGTCTGCAAATCAATAGTTTTAAAAATAGTGTCTGTTGATTTGTAAACACAGCACAATGCACTTAAGCAGAAAACTATGTGGAATGTTCATGGCTTTGAATATAAACAAATAAATAAATGCAAATATAAAAATTATCCTAGCATAGTATCATTCTGATTCTTCCAAAGAAGTACAATTTCTCAGTGTTATGACAATTTCTGTAAGTTATCTTGTTCTATAAAACATATCCTTATCATTCTACCCTTAAACTGATTTTCGATAGTGTTTATTATATAAAGAACACTGAGATGGCAAACCCCAGACAAATATTATACATGCAGAAAAAAATCATTAAAATTTAAAAAATCTCATTTAGACTATTTGAAGACAATTTGATACTATGAAGTAAAAAAGCTTTTCATCTTAATTATCTTTCCCAAAGAGCTTTCTTTGTATACAAATGTGATATACATCATAAAGCTAAACTTAAATGGTCGTAAGAATGAATTGTGCCACATTACAATAATTATCAACTCTCAAAGCAAATTTAAGAATAAATTATGGCATGAAAATTCACATGTCTGCCTAAGTATTGAAAAATGTACTTGATTTATAGAACTTACATATTCTCATTTGAAGAGAATTTCTAAAATAATAATGATAATAATGATAAAGAACTTCTAGACCTTTTTTTATCTGCTGACTATAAAGCACATCAAGAATACCCATTCAACAATGTAACACTTAATAAAATTTCCAAGATGGACACATGGCTTTATTTTTCCAGCTCTCTCAAAATGTCATTTGAAGTTTTCTATTTTTTTCTCAAAATGTTTAAGATGAAATCCTTTTTTAGACTACATCATTTCCTATTTTTTCCAACGACAGTAAAATCTGATTATTAGCAAAATGATAGAGTGCTTTCTGACAACCAGCTGTCACAGAGTCATGCTGGGAATTAGAGAAAAGGACGAGCTAGCAAGTAAAGAAAATAAAACAACCAACCTCTAACTCATGTCAGATATATTCACAGGATGTTTTGAAATAGCAGAGGCCAGAACAAAATTGGATTGTAATAGGTGAAGAGAATATCTTTTAAAACTTTTACTTTCATAATGACCTGAAGTGATTTATAAAGCAAAATCCAGAAATATTACATTAACGATGATCTAGGATTTAAAAATATCTAAAGAGAAGAGTAATTTGTTAGATTGAGTGAATAATCATAGCAGATTACTTTCAAATAACCAACTATACACTTCCTTTGTATGTATTTGTGCTCTCATATAATTAAATAATCCCATCCCTTGTTTCTAAATAGCCTGTAGGTATTTTCGTGATTTAATATTAAAATATGACTTCCAGAGATCTCTGTTTTTATCAGAATTTATTCTTTACTTCTGAAAAGAATTGCTTTTATTTACAGTTATCCAATGCAGGTTGCTGTGCCTATATGAATTTCTATCTGTTGGGATCCACTGTTGGATTCTTAAGTTGTTGCAAATGCAATCATTTTTAAAGAAAATGTTGGGATATCTTTGTAAGAATGCCCCTCTATGGTGACAAAGCTTATTGATGTTTTCCTTTGACATTTTTTCCAATCTGACCTTAAAATCTCCAGTCTTATTAACCTAACGCTTTGGGTGTTGTAATTGCCATGAAAAAGACAGTAGAGGAAATGACCACCATGCATAATTAAGATAGATAATAGCAGAGAAAAAATAAGTGTCTCCTACGAACTTTGAATATGCCAACAAACATTTTATTCACCAGTTAGCTGATCCCTCATATATTTCTAAAAGTGGAACTGAGGTTAACTGAGAATGGGCTTTTAGATACAAATTTTATGAAAATAATTCTTAAGCTCCAATTGTCTGCTAATTTCATGATTTTGAGTAGTATTTGTGCCAAACTGGGGATAATTTAAATCTACTGTTTATGAGTGTTTGCCATTAAACAAGTACTCAGTGAGTAAGTTGGTCCAACATTACTATGCATTGTGATTTTTCTTCATGATTTATTCTTTTAAAGCTACTGTGGTATGTACGCTTATTTTGAATGAAATAATAAACATGTATAGGCCTTCCATTTACACAGGCTGCCTTAATTCGAGACTTGATATCCATCCATGGTAAACATTTACATTGTTAAATAGGGCTTCCCCAACATTTGAGGGGCAAGGACAAGAATAAAATTTTATATTAGACATCTACCATGTGTCTAAATATTTAAAAGTTATAAACTGAGGTATCAGATTTTAAATTTGTTCAACCCTCGTACTCCATCAAATATACTTTTATACCAAAAGAATTTGTGCAAAGCTATAATTTTTTATATATTGAAAGTTGAGATGATATCAAAGAAAATGGAATTATTATTGCACACGTTTTGGTATACTGTTTATGAACCAGGTATGTTTGATGACTAATAATATAAATACATTAGTTATTTATTTTAGCACATTTCTGCTCTAATTTTGCTGCTATTAACAACATTTTTACATTATTTTTGTGTGTTGGCAGTCATGCTATAAAGCATTAAAAGTAAAGTAGACCCATTGAATACATTTTTATCAAGAGGTAAATTAAATGTAAAATATGAAAAGTAGTTTTCATGTTTTCAAGAAGGTGTATTTTTTCTAAAATATTAAATTTATCTCCTAACATTAAAGACAAATGCAAATTTTGATTTTCATACACAAAATGTTGCAGTAAAATTATTAAAATATTAAAAATATATTTTTAAAATTTATTTTAAAAAATTAATTGAAATTTGTTAAATATTTTTTGTTAAAATATTATTTTAACATTCAGTATCCATCTGGTTGTCATTGTAAATTGTCAGGATCATGTCTTAGGCATGTTACTTGACCACATATATACAAATTTAAGGGTAATAGGAACTGTTTAATACTGCAAAATGTTCATTAGTCGCCACGTGGAACTTTTGTGTATCCAAGGTAATCTGTGAGTACCTTCAGAACCACAAATTGGGACACAAAGAGAAGCCTAAAAATGGATGCTCCCAGAGCTACTGGAAAATGATATTTCATTATGCAAAAATCTATCGCATTCATAGTGTCTGAGAGGAAGGATTTGGTTAATTCATTTGTCTTTTTTCTTACTTAATGTGTTTGCTTCCCAAATCGTCTCTGCACTTCGAAGCAGCGTCCATCTCCAGTGCTGGAAATGACACATCTCACAGAGTTTTGAGCACTGTGGACTTCTGTTTTGAGGGTATAGGGCATAAGATGGGATAAAGTGTTTTGCTGGGGCTCGAATGGTGGCTGGTCAGGAAAGCAGTTGTTTAGGGTTCCAGGTGTAGCTCAGGTGCTGGAACTGAGCTCTGCCTCCTGAGTGACATAGGCGCTCATGTTTCCTTTAATGCAGCTTTTTTTTTTCTGTTTGTGATACGCAGAATTTTTTTAAAATATAAGGCCCAAGACAGGGGCCCTTCCTGTCCAGGTTCCAGGGCAGTTTTGTTTTTGTTTTGCTTTGTTTTTCCCAAATGATGCAGAGGACCTAAGAAATCAGTTTGGGAACTCAGCACACAATCATACTCAGTCAAGGATGTATGTATACATATGACTGATTCACTTTGTTGTGCGACAGAGGCTAGCGCAGTATTGTGAAGCAGTTTTAGTCCAATCAAGGTATATTAAACAACAACAACAAAAAAGGCACTTTAATGAGGGAAAATTTCAAACTCAAACTTGGATTTATTTAAAGGAAGAAAAGAAACCTCATAGGTATATATTATATGATTTACATTTGTGTAAAGTGCAATTTATGTTTTGGAGTTTTATGTGGTTTGTGCATAGAACATGGACATTTACAATTAATATTTGTAGATCAATACCAGTCACCCTCCCATTAGAGATTACCTAATGTCACCTTGAGAAAATTCTCCTGAAAGAATTCCGTGTGCTTTGCAAACAATTTTGTAAAATCATGTTTTATTATTTATACTTAATGTGTTGTTAATTATAGCTATGAATTATAATTCTGTCAAGGAAAAAAACATATTTTTATATAAAAGACAAAAAAAGCAAAAAGAAAAAAAGAAAAAGAAAAAGAGAGAGGGAGACATGCTATCCATCCAAATGGCAAAAGTCTGGCAACTGGCAACTTATAATATAAATCTGTCAAATATGTCCTGCTGCTTTATAGTGTGGCCACCTGCCAAATAGCTCTGCATTGCATCCTCAATAGGTTTGACAAGAGGAAGTGGAAAGGGACTCAACTATAATGCTATGGCTCAATTAATAAACACTTGTTCAGAAAATCTTTAATTGTTTAAATTGAGTATACGGTCTGGTAGAATGTGCAGGATTGTAGCTTGATAGGAACAAAGCTAATTCTGCTTAGATATTTTAGAATACCTCTTTTAAGGACATCTCTTATTTATTAATTACATGTTTAGGATCCATATTTTAGATAAAGGGCAAATAAAGTACGAGTCCTAGAGGGCTGAGTTGATAATAAGTGGGGCATAAGCATGAACTCTTCACCTGTCCCACATTTGAAAATTTATGATCTGGGGTTTAAACCAAATGAATTTCTCAGGAGTAAGGCTTCCATCAGAGTCTAGTGTTCCCATTCTTAAATCACTTACATATAAGGTTATCTAAATGTCAGAAGTAAAACATATCACTCTGGCTTTTTTTTTTTTTTTTATATATTCATAAGTTAAGAGAGAGCCTAAGTGAGGTGAATAAAAGCTTTGCAGAATCGGGCATTTGGAGAAAAGAAACAAGAGAAATTATACATATAAAGCATCCAAGAGACATACATAGGACAATGTAAATGCTTAACCTAGAATCATCGCATATTTGTGATGGATGTTACCTTAGAGATGATCTAATCCAATTCTTAATTTTATATATGAAGTGAGGGCTCAGTGACTCTAGTCTAGTGCTACTCTTAGTGTAGTTCATGGATGTTCATTAGAATCATCTAGAGAGCATGTTAAAAAGCTGGTTTAGAGTACCAGTGACTCAAGTGTTTGGAGTGGAGTAGCAGAAAACCTTATTTTCAACAGATGTCCTAGGTGATTCTCAGGCATGTTGTCCATGGACCTCACTTTTGGAAACCCTTTAGGACCCCATATATCTCCTCTGCATAGAAGATAGTACTGAAGGTCATGCAGGCTAGGAGAAAAATGGCTGATGAGTAACATGATAGAAATGCAAGAAAATAAGAATTATTAAGGTTTCTCAACTGCCACAACCCTGGGAAATAGGAGTGAAGAGCAGTAACTCCAAATATGACACCGGTGTTTTCATTTTGACACTTGAGCCATGACAATTCCATTTCCAGTTTGTGCCCAGCATCTTTCCCTATTCTCTCCTTTATTTACCACTTTGTATGTGTGTTTGTGTGTGTCAGTATCTGTCTCTCTAACACCATCAACTCCTTTGAAGGAAGGAACTATCTTACTTTTTTACCTGCTCTCTACCTCTCTTCCCTCACTTCTAGAACTGTTCACATAAGGGTGTTGCATACGTAAAGTACTCTGGAGAAAACCTGCTACCAGAATTTGTCTCTGAGTGTCTTGTTATCAAAAAATCTTAACATATCCAAGTATCAGATAGCTTTCACGTTGGAATTTTGCGAAACTAAATATACCCATATTCTGCTGGTCTGGGAAGATAGTTCTAAAAGCAAGGGAAGACATCAATACTTGGGAAGACATCAATGAGTGCTGAGGTAGATGAGCAAAGCTGGAATTACCTATAGCTGGAGTAAATGCTTCCAGGTAGGACTTGAGGGCAACTAGTGAGGGTGTCTGTCGGAATGTGTAGCACCTAGCATATTTGTTAATGCCTAAAGTTCGTTACTTTGAGTTAAGGCAGTTCCCTTGTTAAAATCCAAATAGTTCTGGGAAAGAGAATTTATTAAGTCATATTAGTGTCACCAGGGATAACACGTTGCCTGTTAGTTCAGCAATAGTATGCCAAATGATGAATGAATAAACAAACAAATGTTTGCTGAGGGCAATTGAATTTACCCAATTTATGGACGACTGAGGATTAAATCCAGCAGGCTGGTAAATTCTTTTGACTCCATGCCAGTAGCCTTAGGGAGTAAATGTCTCAAGATGGGGGAGTGGAGGAGGGGCTCATAGAGGAGTGGGTGTGCTGCCCTTAGCACTTTTTTCTGCTCGCAAAGAATTAATGGCATTTACCCAGTTAAGGATATAGATAAATGGATGAAGTCAATTTGGGCTCATCTTATGTACATTATCTGTAGCAAAATGTCACCCACATAACAGGCACCTGCATAGTGCTTCCATGGCTTTTAGTAGGAGGCTTAGGTGAGCGTAATTAATGGGGATGGGTTGGTATCAATGAAAACAACTTTGCATTCATTTAAATATTTGCTGCTGTAATTTATTTATTTATTTATTTATTTTTTTTTTCCACACACACACACTGTATTTTATTTTTACAAGAGATAGATAGACTGACACCAAGCATTGTACATGGATGACCACAACAAAAGCAGCAATGATTGCAATTACCAAACATGAAACACACTTATACTATGTCATAACATTGACATTCAGTCCAGTAATCCTCCACTGTAACAGCTCCTTTACTTTCCAGTGAAAATTGATTTGTATATTCTTTTCCTCTGAGTCCTTGTGGAATTTTTTTTTTTTTTTAATTCAGACAGAAAGTCACAAAAATTATACTCATCCTCATCAGTTCACTCAGTCCCATGTAATTAATTTCTTTTTTTTCATCTTGATCTTTTGTTAGCACTTTTATGAGTTCATCAGTTTTTCATTAGAGTTCTGAAAATGCTTATTCATTCAGTTCAGCAGTACAGTCAGTTACCAGAAACCTGTACTTGTCAGAGTCTTTTCCATGAATTTCTTGAAGATGAAACTCTTTTATAGGAACATATTTGCAAAATCATCAGAGTACACCCAGAACTGTCTGTAAATGCCAAAAGACTTAAAAATGACCATGGTTAAAGATTTGATGAAAGTTCATAATAATGCAGTTGACAAGAAAATTAGTTATTTCTGAGATATACATTTTAAAGTAATAACTAGGATTATTACTTATAACATTATACCAGAACATATAAGATTTTTAGACGTTTCCTGTAATGTCTGAAACATTTATATTAACATATTTCCATACATATTTCCATACAAATACAAATATAAGATTTTTAGAAATTTCATGTAATGTCTGAAACATTTATATTAACATATTTCCATACATATTTCCATACAAATACAAATATAAGATTTTTAGAAATTTCATGTAATGTCTGAAACATTTATATTAACATATTTCCATACATATTTCCATACCAATACAAATATAAGATTTTTAGAAATTTCATGTAATGTCTGAAACATTTATATTAACATATTTCCATACATATTTCCATACAAATACAAATATAAGATTTTTAGAAATTTCATGTAATGTCTGAAACATTTATATTAACATATCTCCATACATATTTCCATACAAATACAAATATAAGATTTTTAGAAATTTCATGTAATGTCTGAAACATTTATATTAACATATCTCCATACATATTTCCATACAAATACAAATATAAGATTTTTAGAAATTTCATGTAATGTCTGAAACATTTATATTAACATATTTCCATACATATTTCCATACAAATACAAATATAAGATTTTTAGAAATTTCATGTACTGTCTGAAACATTTATATTAACATATTTCCATACATATTTCCATACAAATACAAATATAAGATTTTTAGAAATTTCATGTAATGTCTGAAACATTTATATTAACATATTTCCATACAGATAACCCAATGAAAGTTTAGTATTAGTTGTTTTGTTTGTTTTTTTATACTGCAGGTTCTTATTAGGCATCAGTTTTATACACATCAGTGTATACATGTCAATCCCAATCGCCCAATTCAGCACATCACCATCCCCACCTCATCGCAGTTTTCCCCCCTTGGTGTCCATATGTCCATTCTCTACATCTGTGTCTCAACTTCTGCCCTGCAAACTGGCTCATCTGTACCATTTTTCTACGTTCCACATACATGCATTAACATACGATATTTGTTTTTCTCTTTCTGACTTACTTCACTCTGTATGACAGTCTCTAGATCCATCCACTTCTCAACAAATGACTCAATTTCGTTCCTTTTTATGGCTGAATAATATTCCATCGTATATATGTACCACAACTTCTTTATCCATTCGTCTGTTGATGGGCATTTAGGTTGCTTCCATGACCTGGCTATTGTAAATAGTGCTGCAATGAACATTCGGGTGCACGTGTCTTTTTGAATTACGGTTTTCTCTGGGTATATGCCCAGTAGTGGGATTGCTGGGTCATATGGTAATTCTATTTTTAGTTTTTTAAGGAACCTCCATATTGTTCTCCATAGTGGCTGTATCAATTTACATTCCCACCAACAGTGCAAGAGGGTTCCCTTTTCTCCACACCCTCTCCAGCATTTGTTGTTTGTAGATTTTCTGATGATGCCCATTCTAACAGGAGTGAGGTGATACCTCATTGTAGTTTTGATTTGCATTTCTCTAATAATTAGTGATGTTGAGCATCTTTTCATGTGCTTTGTGGCCATCTGTATGTCTTCTTTGGAGAAATGTCTATTTAGGTCTTCTGCCCATTTTTGGATTGGGGTGTTTGTTTCTTTGATATTGAGCTGAATGAGCTGTTTATATATTTTGGAGATTAATCCTTTGTCCGTTGATTCATTTGCAAATATTTTCTCCCATTCTGAGGGTTGTCTTTTCGTCTTGTTTATGGTTTCCTTTGCTGTGCAAAAGCTTTGAAGTTTCATTAGGTCCCACTTGTTTATTTTTGTTTTTATTTCCATTACTCTAGGAGGTGGATCGAAAAAGATCTTGCTGTGATTTATGTCAAAGAGTGTTCTTCCTATGTTTTCCTCTAAGAGTTTTATAGTGTCGAGTCTTATATTTAGGTCTCTAATCCATTTTGAGTTTATTTTTGTGTATGGTGTTAGGGAGTATTCTAATTTCATTCTTTTACATGTGGCTGTCCAGTTTTCCCAGCACCACTTATTGAAGAGACTGTCTTTTCTCCATTGTATATCTTTGCCTCCTTTGTCATAGATTAGTTGACCATAGGTGCGTGGGTTAATCTCTGGGCTTTCTATCTTGTTCCATTGATCTATGTTTCTGTTTTTGTGCCAGTACCATATTGTCTTGATTACTGTAGCTTTGTAGTATAGTCTGAAGTCAGGGAGTCTGATTCCTCCAGCTCCATTTTTTTGCCTCAAGACTGCTTTGGCTATTCGGGGTCTTTTGTGTCTCCATACAAATTTTAAGATGATTTGTTCTAGCTCCGTAAAAAATGCCATTGGTAATTTGATAGGGATTGCATTGAATCTGTAGATTGCTTTGGGTAGTATACTCATTTTCAAAATGTTGATTCTTCCAATCCAAGAACATGGTATATCTCTCCATCTGTTGGTATCATCTTTAATTTCTTTCATCAGTGTCTTATAGTTTTCTGCATACAGGTCTTTTGTCTCCTTAGGTAGGTTTATTCCTAGGTATTTTATTCTTTTTGTTGCAATGGTAAATGGGAGTGTTTCCATAATTTCTCTTTCAGATTTTTCATCATTAGTGTATAGGAATGCAAGAGATTTCTGTGCATTAATTTTGTAACCTGCAACTTTACCATATTCATTAATTAGCTCTAGCAGTTTTCTGGTGGCAGTTTTAGGATTCTCTATGTATAGTATCATGTCATCCGCAAACAGTGACAGTTTTACTTCTTCTTTTCCAATTTGTATTCCTTTTATTTCTTTTTCTTCTCTGATTGCCGTGGCTAGGACTTCCAGAACTATGTTGAATAATAGTGGTGAGAGTGGACATCCTTGTCTCGTTCCTGATCTTAGAGGAAATGCTTTCAGTTTTTCACCATTGAGAATGATGTTTGCTGTGGGTTTGTCATATATGGCCTTTATTATGTTGAGGTAGGTTCCCTCTATGCCCACTTTCTGGAGAGTTTTTATCATAAATGGGTGTTGAATTTTGTCAAAAGCTTTTTCTGCATCTATTGAGATGATCATATGGTTTTTATTCTTCAATTTGTTAATATGGTGTATCACATTGATTGATTTGCGTATATTGAAGAATCCTTGCATCCCTGGGATAAATCCCACTTGATCGTGGTGTATGATCCTTTTAATGTGTTGTTGGATTCTGTTTGCTAGTATTTTGTTGAGGATTTTTGCATCTATATTCATCAGTGATATTGGTCTGTAATTTTCTTTTTTTGTAGTGTCTTTGTCTGGTTTTGGTATCAGGGTGATGGTGGCCTCATAGAATGAGTTTGGGAGAGTTCCTTCCTCTGCAATTTTTTGGAAGAGTTTGAGAAGGATGGGTGCTAGCTCTTCTCTAAATGTTTGATAGAATTCACCTGTGAAGCCATCTGGTCCTGGACTTTTGTTTGTTGGAAGATTTTTAATCACAGTTTCAATTTCATTACTTGTGATTGGTCTGTTCATATTTTCTGTTTCTTCCTGGTTCAGTCTTGGAAGGTTATACCTTTCTAAGAATTTGTCCATTTCTTCCAGGTTGTCCATTTTATTGGCATAAAGTTGCTTGTAGTAGTCTCTTAGGATGTTTTGTATTTCTGCGGTGTCTGTTGTAACTTCTCCTTTTTCATTTCTGATTTTATTGATTTGAGTCCTCTCCCTCTTTTTCTTGATGAGTCTGGCTAATGGCTTATCAATTTTGTTTATCTTCTCAAAGAACCAACTTTTAGTTTTATTGATCTTTGCTATTGTTTTCTTTGTTTCTATTTCATTTATTTCTGCTCTGATCTTTATGATTTCTTTCCTTCTGCTAACTTTGGGTTTTGTTTGTTCTTCTTTCTCTAGTTTCTTTAGGTGTAAAGTTAGATTGTTTACTTGAGATTTTTCTTGTTTCTTGAGGTAGGCTTGTATAGCTATAAACTTCCCTCTTAGAACCGCTTTTGCTGCATCCCATAGGTTTTGGGTCGTCGTGTTTTCATTGTCATTTGTCTCTAGGTATTTTTTTATTTCCTGTTTGATTTCTTCAGTGATCTCTTGGTTATTTAGTAACGTATTGTTTAGCCTCCATGTGTTTGTCTTTTTTACGTTTTTTTCCCTGTAATTCATTTCTAATCTCATAGCGTTGTGGTCAGAAAAGATGCTTGATATGATTTCAATTTTCTTAAATTTACTGAGGCTTGATTTGTGACCCAAGATGTGATCTATCCTGGAGAATGTTCCGTGTGCACTTGAGAAGAACGTGTAATCTGCCGTTTTTGGATGGAATGTCCTATATATATCAATTAAATCTATCTGGTCTATTGTGTCATTTAAAGCTTCTGTTTCCTTATTTATTTTCATTTTGGATGATCTGTCCATTGGTGTAAGTGAGGTGTTAAAGTCCCCCACTATTATTGTGTCACTGTCGATTTCCTCTTTTATAGCTGTTAGCAGTTGCCTTATGTATTGAGGTGCTCCTATGTTGGGTGCATATACATTTATAATTGTTATATCTTCTTCTTGGATTGATCCCTGGATCATTATGTAGTGTCCTTCCTTGTCTCTTGTAACATTCTTTATTTTAAAGTCTATTTTATCTGATATGAGTATAGCTACTCCAGCTTTCTTTTGATTTCCATTTGCATGGAATATCTTTTTCCATCCCCTCACTTTCAGTCTGTATGTGTCCCTAGGTCTGAAGTGGGTCTCTTGTAGACAGCATATATATGGGTCTTGTTTTTGTATCCATTCAGCCAGTCTATGTCTTTTGGTTGGGGCATTTAATCCATTCACGTTTAAGGTAATTATCGATATGTATGTTCCTATGACCATTTTCTTAATTGTTTTGGTTTTGTTTTTGTAGGTCCTTTTCTTCTCTTGTGTTTCCCACTTAGAGAAGTTCCTTTAGCATTTGTTGTAGAGCTGGTTTGGTGGTGCTGAATTCTCTTAGCTTTTGCTTGTCTGTAAAGCTTTTGATTTCTCCATCAAATCTAAATGAGATCCTTGCTGGGTAGAGTAATCTTGGTTGTAGGTTCTTCCCTTTCATCACTTTAAGTATTTCATGCCACTCCCTTCTGGCTTGCAGAGTTTCTGCTGAGAAATCAGCTGTTAACCTTATGGGGGTTCCCTTGTATGTTATTTGTCGTTTTTCCCTTGCTGCTTTCAATAATTTTTCTTTGTCTTTAATTTTTGCCACTTTGATTACTATGTGTCTCGGCGTGTTTCTCCTTGGGTTTATTCTGTATGGGACTCTCTGCGCTTCCTGGACTTGGGTGGCTATTTCCTTTCCCATGTTAGGGAAGTTTTCGATTATAATCTCTTCAAATATTTTCTCTGGTCCTTTCTCTCTCTCTTCTCCTTCTGGGACCCCTATAATGCGAATGTTGTTGCGTTTAATGTTGTCCCAGAGGTCTCTTAGGCTGTCTTCATTTCTTTTTATTCTTTTTTCTTTAGTCTGTTCCGCAGCAGTGAATTCCACCATTCTGTCTTCCAGGTCACTTATCCGTTCTTCTGCCTCAGTTATTCTGCTATTGATTCCTTCTAGTGTAGTTTTCATTTCAGTTATTGTATTGGTCATCTCTGTTTGTTTGTTCTTTAATTCTTCTAGGTCTTTGTTAATCATTTCTTGCATCTTCTCAATCTTTGCCTCCATTCTTATTCCGAGGTCCTGGATCATCTTCACTATCATTATTCTGAATTCTTTTTCTGGAAGGTTGCCTATCTCCACTTCATTTAATTGTTTTTCTGGGGTTTTTTCTTGTTCCTTCATCTGGTACATAGCCCTCTGCCTTTTCATCTTCTCTGTCTTTCTGTAACTGTGGTTTTTGGTCCACAGGCTGCAGGATTGTAGTTTTTCTTGCTTCTGTTGTCTGCCCTCTGGTGGTTGAGGCTATCTAAGAGGCTTGATGGGGGGCTCTGGTGGTGGGTAGAGCTGACTGTTGCTGTGGCGGTCAGAGCTCAGTAAAACCTTAATCCACTTGACTGTTGATGGGTGGGGCTGGGTTCCCTCCCTGTTGCTGTGGCGATCAGAGCCCAGTAAAACCTTAATCCACTTGACTGTTGATGGGTGGGGCTGGGTTCCCTCCCTGTTGGTTGTTTTGCCTGAGGCAACCCAACACTGGAGCCTACCCGTGCTCTTTGGTGGGGTTAATGGCAGACTCTGGGAGGGCTCACGCCAAGGAGAACTTCCCAGGACCTCTGCTGCCAGTGTCCTTATCCCCACGGTGAAACAGAGCCACCACTCGCCTCTGCAGGAGACCCCCCAACACCAGCAGGTACGTCTGGTTCAGTCTCCCCCAGGGTCACTGCTCCTTCCCCTGGGTCCCGATGCACACATTACTTTGTGTGTGCCCTCCAAGAGTGGGGTCTCTGTTTCCCCCAGTCCTGTCACAGTCCTGCAATCAATTCCCACTAGACTTCAAAGTCTGATTCTCTAGGAATTCCTCCTCCCTTTGCTGGACCCCCAGGTTGGGAAGCCTGAGGTGGGGCTCAGAACCTTCACTCCAGTGGGTGGACTTCTGTGGTATAAGTGTTCGCCAGTCTGTGAGTCACCCACCCAGCAGTTATGGGATTTGATTTTACTCTGATTGAGCCCCTCCTACCGTCTCACTGTGGCTTCTCCTCTGTCCTTGGACGTGGGGTGTCCTCCTTGGTGAAGTCCAGGGTCTTCCTGTCAATGATTGTCCAGCAGCCAGTTGTGATTCTGGTGCTCTCGCAAGAGGGAGTGAGAGCACGTCCTTCTACTCCGCCATCTTGGTTAATCTCCTGTAATTTATTTTTAACACCACATCCCTAGGTGCTAACCTAGGGATGTGGTGTTAACTTATGAGTATTTTTGTGGGGTAGCAGAGAGGGGCAATGGGAGCAGCTATGTTTACATTTTCCTTTTTGTAAAAGTACTCCAATGATGGAATGACCAGACCTCAGTAAGTGATCTTTCTATACTTGGTTACCAACAAAAATAAATTCTTCATGTATGAAATATGGGTAATGATACAGCCCTATAGCATTCTTGAGAGAATTAAATAAGGCAGTATCTGTAATATTAGCACAGTTCTTGGCTCAAAGTTAGGGCTTAATTAATGGTCCTTATGGTTGCAATATCTGTGTGTTGTTAAGAGTAAGCAATAGCAAAACAATAGTGGTTGCCCACATTCCCATGATGCTTTATTGAGTTTTTTAGACAATGAAGAAAACATGATTAGGATTCTCTATATGAACAAAATTCTTAGCATTTTCAAATTTGTGGGTAATTGAAATGTTTGCATTTGAAGCAAACAAAGAATAGAACAAACAGGTATTTGTGTATTTTAATAAAGTGTTATCTAATTAGTAGCCATACCGGGAAAGTTGAAGGCTAGATAACAAATTCAAATGGCCTAATCATATGGTCATCTCGATAAATGCAGAAAAAGCATTCGATAAAATTCAATGTCCATTTATGATAAAGACTCTCAACATAGTGGGTATAGGGGGAACATACCTGAACATAATGAAGGCGATATATGACAAACTCACAGCTAATGTACTAAACTGTGAAAAGCTAAAAGCTTTTCCTCTAAGATCATGAACAAGGCAAGGATGCCCATTCTTGCCACTTTTATTCAACATATTATTCGGCATCCTAGCCACAGAAATCAGACAAGAAAAAGTGATAACAGACATCCAAATAGGAAAAGAAGAAGTAAAACTGTTAGTATTTGTAGATGACATAATACTATATATATAAAACCCTAAAGATGCCACAAAAAACTATTACAGCCAGTAAATGAATTCAGTAAAGTTGCAGCATACAAAATCAATAAATAGAAATTTTTTGCATTTATATACATGAATAAATGTAAAGATATATATACACACACACACACACACACACACATATATAATGGAATATTACTCAACCATAAAAAAGAAAGAAATCTTGCCATTTGTGACAACATGGGTGGGCCTAGAGGGTATTATGCTAACTGAAATAAGTCAGAGAAAGACAGATATCATCTGATTTCACTTATATGTGGAATCTAAAAAACAAAAGAATGAACAACAAAAAAAACTGAAATAGATTCGGATGCAGAAAACAAACTGGTGGTCACCACAGGGGTAAGAGGTGGCAGGTCTGGCAAAAGAGGTGAAGGGGATTCAGAGGTACTCAGTTATAAAATAATAAGCCACAGGGATATAAGGTACAGCATAGGGAATATAGTCAGTAATATTGTGATAACTTCGCATGGAGACTTATGGTTACTAGACTTATCCTAGTGATCAGTTCTTAATGTATGTTAAGTGTTGAACCACTATGTTGTACACTTGAAATTAATAATATTGTATGTCAACTATACCATAATAAAAAAATTAAAAAAAAAGAATTCAAAACAGCTTTCAGGTGGAATTACACCTTTTTTTTTTTTTTACAATTTGAATTTAAGAAAATATTGAAATATAGTTGATTTACAATGTTGTGTTAGTTTCAGCTGTATGGCAAAGTGATTCAGTTATATATATATATATGTGTATAAAATATATATATATTCTTTTTTATACATTCTCTTCCATTATAGGTTATTACAAGATATTGAGTGTAGTTCCCTGTGCTATACAGTAGGTCCTTGTTGGTTATCTGTTTTATATATAGTAGTGTGTATATTTTAATCCCAAACTCCTAATTTATCCCTTTGCCCCACTTTGATAACCATAAGTTTGTTTTCTATGTCTGTGAGTCTATTTCTGTTTTGCAAATAAGTTTAATTAGTATCATTTTTTTTAGATTCTACATATAACCGATATCATATGATATTTGTCTCTGGCTTACTTCACTTAGTATGATAATTTCTAGGTCCATCCATGTTGCTGAAAATGGCATTATTTCATTCTTTTTTTTTATAGCTGAGTAGTATTTCATTGTTTATATATTTGTATACAATACATATACATACATATACATACTGTGTGTGTGTATATATATATATATATACACACACATACACATATGCCACATCTTTATCCATTCATCTATCTATGGACATTTAGGTTGATTCCGTATCTTGGCTATTGTAAATAGTGCTGCTATGAATATTGGGGTGCGTGTATATTTTCAAATTATGTTTTTCTCCAGATATATGCCCAGGAGTCGGATTTCAGGAGCATATGGTAGCTCTATTTTAGTTTTTTAAGGAAACTTCATACTGTTTTACATAGTGGCTGCACCAATTTACATTCCCACGAAGAGTGTACTAGAGTTCCTTTAAAGTCCACTGGTCATTAGCTGAACCTGAACTCTTCTTCTGGCAGGCAATGAAAACATTTTCTGTTCCTCTTTAGGACTTGTAATATATAAATTGTCACCCATAATCTAGACACTTGAAATTAAAAAGTTAAACTACTTTTAGATAAATAGTTAAAATTATTATGCAAACAAAAAGAATTATATAAATCTTACTTTTAGCTGAGTTTGGTTTTTCCCCCTCTGTAATTAGTAATTAGACATTTTTCAGACAGATCTCATAAACACACTTACTCTTTACCATAAACATATACACGGAAAATCATTATTGTGTAATTACTGAAGCTGGGAAATTTTTGTACTGCATTTGCTATAGTGGGAAGTGCTCTGAGTTCGGGATCACAAGGCCTGTGTTTTATTAGCATTCTCCATCTAACACAGTTACCAAACCAGGTTCATTTGCCCAAAGCACAGCAAGCCAAACGCAGAGACGCAGAGGTTTACAGCAGAGAAAGGGGTTGTTCACAAGGCAGCCAAGCTAGGAGAGGAAAGAACAAGTCTCAAATCAACCTCCCTGAAGGCCAGGAGCTTGCGATGTTTATGGGATGAAGCTGAGGTATAGGGAGCGAGAGTGGGGAAAGATAATTGGAGACAAGAAAAAGGTGGGCAACCGTTCTGCGCAGACGCACAACTAAGCTCCTGGCTTCTCCAAGGTACGCATGCTCAGAAAATGGCAGCGTTGGCGTACTCTGAGGGTGGGGTTTTGGCCGTCTGGTGTCAAAAGGTCACCGAGCGGACAATTGTGCATGCCCAGATGGAGGGTCGGTAGGCTTAACCATTTGTAATGGCTGGTGCTAGAACAGGATGCTGCCAGCTCCAAGTTCCTAAAAAAGAAGTTGGGCAAACACCTTATTGCTTAGGCTGCATGAGGCTTGGAGGATGCGTGCAAGTTTTGTATAAAAACAGTTAAAGCGTGCTTGAGTGAAGGCCGGTTACAGGTGTAATGGATCTAACTGACGATTAACTTCGGTTTCAACAGGAGAAGATACCAGGTAAGTTTCTTACACTGAGACTCAGTATTCTTATGTTTAAAGTGAAATCTTTGGTTCCTTTGTACTTTGCAGAGTCAGATAATATCACAGATGTGGAATGCTCTGAGAAAGCTGTGAAGCGTGGTAAAAGGGAAGTTTACACGAGTGTTGCTATGCCCTTGCTCAGCTCCTGCTGTGCCAACTACGTTCCAATGAAACCTAACTACGCAGAGTCATGGTTACCTAATTTTCAGGAATTGACTTCCCCAAGCCTAGCAAACATGACACAAAACACAATGCATACTGGGACCCTCTTGCTTTGCATTTCACTGAGCAGAACATGATTTGGTCCACAGGCTAATTGCCATCTTCTTTACATATCAAAATCTGGCCGAGCCCATGAGGCCTGTGTGTTCCAACCACAATTATCTCATTTTCTCTGAATTCTCTTCATAGTACTTCGTGCAACTTGAGGACTAAATTGTTTATCCATTGCTTTGTATCCAAGCAAACTTTGGATCCTAAGGGTAAAATGCATATCTGATGTATGCTTTTACGCCCAGCAGAATCTAGCAGAGTGCTTGGCACAGAGTAGGCAGTGGTGGGTGAGCGGGCATTTCTTGATTGATGAGGATATGTTACTGGATTTAAAATCTCATCCAGCCTACAACTTTTGATAGCAGCTAGAGAAGCATGGGAACATTGGGGCAGTTAGAAGATAGGAGATGAGCCAAAGGTAAATTGAAAAACTAAGTTTAAACAAGGAGAGGGAACTCTACTCAATATTTTGTAATAACCTGTAAGGGAAAAGAATCTGAAAAAAAAAAAGATATATATGTATGTATAACTGAATCACTTTGCTGTACACCTGAAACTAACACAACATTGTATATCAACTATACTTCAATAAAAAAAAAAAAGAAAAAGTACGTTTAGACATGATGAATACGAGACAACTGAAATGAAGGATTAATTCAAATCCACAGGTCAAATTCAATATAATAGGAGATTTTTTTCACGAAGAAATAATGTATAATTTTATTAAACTACAATTTAAATCAGTTGTCCAACTATCGTGTATCAAAGATGCAGTAAGATGTGAAAAGGATGAAGGGAAGGGAACTATTATTTCACGTGCCTATTATGTGTCAGGGTCTGGAAGAATGCTTTATATAAACTCCAGTTTATGAGAAAGGATGTGGTTTTCTGTTAAGCTATAGATAGTGCCAGGGTGAAAGCAACTCTAATGATGATACTTGGATTAAGAAAGATGGGACAATTCTGGGATTTAAATGTTGTGGTGTTTTTCCTCCCTCAATATTAGGAGTTTTAATGGAGGACAAAATATCTGCCAATGCTTATTAAAGGAAAACCTAAGAGTGCTGAAAAGAATAGTTAATGACAGATACCAGGAAATATTTTCTATGACATTATTGTAAGATTTGCAAGGCATGAGCATGATCTCTGCAATTCATAAGCAAACAGAGAAATCATGCTGGGTTCTTTGACTTTCTATCAAGCTCATCAAAGAAAGCAGAACAAAATGAATTGCAAAGACATACATTTGAGGAGAGATGTTTGAACATATATGAGAAAACAAAATGAAAGGGAAGTTAATAGCCATGATTTTTTTTTTTTTTAAGGAGGGGAAAGTCAAATAAATAGTCTTTTGTTTTTCTTCTAAGAAAAATTTGAATTCTAATGGATCTTAGACTACATATCACCTTTTGGGAGCTATTAGTTTTTGTATGGAGTGGTCGATAGAATGACATTTTATTGAATCTATTGAATCTAGATGAGAATAGGCCAAAACTGTAATTGTTTTCAGAAGTTTGAAGTCACCAAAAACATATTTCAGTAGAGAATGTAAAAGAAAAATTATGTTTAAGCCATGGGAAAAAAGATACAGAAGTGACATTTTGAAAGAGAATGAGGTGTCATTAAAAGTTATTTCATGATAAAGGAAAATTCCATTGGCTTTGATTCTTATAGCAGATTCTCTTTCCTCCTGAAGTCAGTGTATCATTAGGTTAGATAATATGCAGGTAAATTCTTCCTGTTTTCATCCTTGAGTTCCAACCAATCTCAGGATTTGTTTTCACATGTATTGTAAATCAGTAAAAGACACACATTAATAAATAACCTGAACTTTCTTCTCCTCCTGGAGGTTTGAGATGTCAGCCAGCTTAAAAATATGCATAAGCCAGTCCAAACTTGGTCGATATCTCTTTTATTCCCTTAAGTCAATTTTGTCAACTGCAAAAAAAAAAAAAATTCTACTTTATTAATGCTTGAATAAATAATTTACTCTCAGGCACTGAATGATCCAAAATAAACAAGCCAGTTTGTATATTTAGTTATACGAACGTTTGAATGTACTGCCTCATAAATCTAATATGTTGCTGAACTTAAGAAAAAAAGTGTTGACACCTAAGGACCCCACCATTAATTATCTCCCACTGCAGACATTATGACCTCCCTTTATTCTTTAGGATTTGTTTCCTCCTTATGGTGCTGTAAATATTTTATATATTTTTCCCTATTAGGTCTGTGGTGCTCCTCAGTGGGCATTTGGGTGACCTTTGCTATGGTCTCAGTAAGTTTTCTAGGATATTCTGCTCTTTCTGTAAAGATGTTGCTTGTTACTTATTTTCTAATATAAATCTGTGGTAGGTATTAATATATTCTATTCTACTAATAAGGAAACTGAGCTTCAAGCAGGTTGATTCGTGGACATGATCATTTCAATTCCAAGTGATACATTTTTTTTTGAGGGGTAGGGGGCTCTCAGCCATGTTCTTTGCCTCTGATCACTCCTTTGCTCCAGGACCATCTAGCAGGTCTGATGACATTCTCTGTGGCTTCTGCCTTCGCGATGACTTGCCTTACTCCCCAGTCTAAATTGGGACCTCCTTAAACTCTCTTCTTTACCTTATACTTTCTCCTCAGCGTTTTTAATAATTGGGATTTAACATTTGTGTGATTACTAATATATGTGTCACAGACTCTCCTATAATCTCCAGGAGGGAAGGGATTGTGTCTCCAGTGCCCACCACAGAAACTGATGCGGAGTGGGCGCTTAGTAAATATTGTTGAAAGAATGAGTTAAAGTGAGATTCAAACCCAGGTCTGTACGACTCTAGAGTCATGGATTTACTCATTGAGGAGTGGTTGCAGGGTTTCCATGATCAATCCTTGCATGTGGATTTTTGAGTCCTGGTGGCTATGTGTGCTCTATCCTATAACCTGTATCCTATACTGTCATATTGAAACTAGATTGGAAGCTCATTGAGAGCAGGTCCCATAGTTTACATTTATAGTGAGTGAAGCATATGGTTGGTTGGTCCTCAGTAAACACTTACTAACTGATCAAGAGCTGATCATGAAGTGTGATCTATAATGGAGCATCATCTGTTTCATTATAGTCGCGTTCCTATCACTGATCCTTGGCATGCTCTGTTCTTCTGTTGTAATGACTGACAATCATAATCATGATTGTGTCACCAGGCTATGCTCGGTGTTAACGTTTCATTTTTTCTCCTTTATTCCAAGATATTTGGAGTGATCAAGATTTCAAATCCTTGAAAAGGTGAACGGCACTGTCTGTGGCGGCCTCCATATTTTTATGATGTACCACACAACTCTGAAAGCAACACAGAAATTCAGAGTATTCAGACTGAAAAATGAACACTTTCCACATTTAAACGAGAATGAGTTACATATTTTTGGAGTTACATATTTTTGGAGTTACATACATTCTTCCTCCCATTTATAAGATCCAGAACCCACAGCTGGGCACAAAGCAGGAGATTTAATACTATTCTGCTTTGGGTCTTTGTTGTTTTTTCTTCCCACTCCCACCCACTCTACTCCACTCCTTTTGTTCTTCATATTTTTTGTGCTAACTTCAGAGCTGCAGACATGTCATAGATCACAGATTTATATATATTAGCTAAAAGCAGGAATGCTAAAATAATTTCTTTCTCAGGCCTTAAAGATAGATGTCAGGTCAAGACACTCGAGTTCATAGCCAAACATACTGAGGCACAGAGCAACATGGCAGTAATTTGAGTTGCAAGTGCCAAAAGTGCTTGTTCAGCACTAACAAGAAATAGGAGAACAGGATCAGTATAATCTCATATTCTTATTAAATTAAAAAAAAAAGCAGAGTAATGCCAAGGTTATGACATGAACTGACAAGACCAAAAAAAACAAACTCAAAAAACAAAACACACACAACTCAGAGTTTCTCTGATGCTTCCTCTTCTATTTGCAGGCATGTGAAAGAATAAAAACAAGCCCTATGGCATGAGTTATAGATGAAGTATCTGCCTTGAGCTTGGAATTTCCTGGCATTTTTCAGCTTGTGACACAGACTTGATGTGATTAAACAAAGGCTTTTCTCCAAATTTAAAGTTCTTTTTTTTTTCAAAGCTGAATCTAATATGCTCTAACTTTTTTGTAAATGGGAGCAGATGCCTCTGTTCTATGAGCTGGCTACCAGACTCTCAGAAGTAAATGGAGAGTGGAGGCCTATTCTGGTTGAGGTTAAGGAAACAGTCCGCCATGTTTGCCTTTTAGAACTACATGTTACTCCGGAGCTCCCAAGAAGCAGGGCCTACTTCCCTCCACAGGATGAGGCTGGGCAAGGGGGTGGCTTCCCTTGGATTGGATTTCCCTTGGACTCCTTTGGAGGAGCCTCCGAGGTAACACAGCCTTGGGGCCAAGCTCTCCAGTGAGCCACAGCCTCACTCTCCCCAAGAGAAGAAAGAAAGAGGATCAGGGGGCACCTCTAGTGGGGGAGTACAAAGTTGTCAGAATTACTGTTGTCATTTTCTTTTTCCTAAAGCAAAAGGGAGCTAGAGAAACGGGGAGAAGCGAACTGAGTGAAGTGGTAAACTGTCCTGGGGAACTTCTGGGTATGCCTGGGTCTGGTCCTAGGGCACAGGAAGCCAGGATTCTCTGCGCTCTTGGTATTTTTGTGGGAAGAGTCACGTAGGGATGGGAAACAGGGCCAGCCTCTGGTAAGTACAGCCCCTTCCCCTAAGGAAGTGGCTGTCACCATCACTGAGGAGCACGAATTGGACTAGGAAACTAGCTTCTGAGCAACCAATGACAAATAGTGGGGGGTGCAGAATAGGCTCAGAGACAAACCTTACCCCAGTCCTTCCTTCTGCAGGGGAGAGTGGAGGGAGCCGAGGAATGCTCCTTGCTTTCCTTTTAAATGCAGTGGTCTTGAACATCGGCAGTGAAGTTAAATACGTGGTCGAAATGGCTCTGGAAAAGGTCCCCTGCCCCTAAACTGTCCCCAATTTAAATATCACCACTTAGAGGTGTATTTGCAATCATAAATAGTGCTTTAATAATAATAACAATACATTTAATAATAAAGTGTTATGCTTGAGTTTCTTGTTTTTGGTTTTTGCGAATCTGTTATATGTTTTTGATTTGTTGTTTCTCTTCTTTTCAAGTATGTTAACCCATTACTATATCTACTTGCTTTAGACTGGCAGTCATATAGGCTCAAACACCATCCTTCTCTTCACATCTTGATCTCTCCCTCCAATAATAATTCAATAAATAATTCTGGTGGGGATTGGAGGAAGGGAAATTATATCTCAGATTAGATTCATTTAATAAAATTATTTTCTCTACCTGTAAATCAGCTCTACAAAGGAAAGGAAAATGTTGATTGATGGAAGGATTGCGAATTTATTTCAGTGGCCTATGGCTAGGATCTTGAAGAATTCTTAACCCACTGATGTGACCATGCACACATCACCAAGCTTCTTGGGGCTCAGATCTGTTGTCTGTGTAAAAGAAGTGAGTGCATATGCATGGACGTGGTGGCCAACTTGCATGCTCGCTAAGGTTCTTTCTGGGCCTTTCATTCTATGGGGAAGTGATTCTTGAGAAGGAGGCAGAGCATGGGACATTGTGGCTGGCAGGGAGATTCGACCCTGGTGCTGAGTGTTTCAGATAAGTGGTTTTTTATTGCTAAAGATCACGTTTCTCTAAAAAGATATTTTTGATTGGAATCTATACTTATTTATTTATGAGACATGTTCCTTTGGACTTACTATTTACAAAGAAATACCAACCACAGTTTGGGTGGTGTGTGTGTGTGTGTTATTTGGTCATTATTTTGTTGTGGCTCTTCTAAAGCCCAGCCCACTCAAAATGTAAGTTTTTACTAGTTCGTTCACAGATTCTTGATTTTAGAGGCTATAATGGCCACAGTTAAAAACATATTAAGGCACATTAAAACCTTACATTAAGAAAAGCACAAGGACTTGCAATTTTTTTGAGCTAAAATAAAACTTTTATTTGGTAATTGGTTTCACCACCCACTCACTTTTCTGAATACTTATAAACCATCCATTCAATAACAAAGTTATACATGAAATTGTTACATCAGAAGCTGCAGGGCGCTTTGAGAACTTAAGCACTGAAGATCATATGGTCCTTGACACTTATAGTTCAAACAGAATAGTATAAATGTTGTGCAAAAAAGCGCTAAAATTGATTTAAGACTGTGCTGTAGTATTTGACCTGTAAAAGCATTTGAAAGCCCCTAAAGTATGAAACCTGAAAGTCCACAAAGAAGCCCAATCTAACTCTTCACAGACAATATTTAGCTCTGTAAAATGTTGATAACATTAAGGAACTCACCATGAAAAAAATCATTGCAATTTCCCTTAGAAACTTTAAAAAATAATGGGCCTAGAAGAGTTATAGACTCTGACCCACAAGGACTGAGGTGGGAAGGTAGATAAATTTTCTGGAAGAGCAGAATCACTTAGCAATAGGATATCAAAGGTGACATGTGTCAGAATTAGTCACTCCCTTTTAATTCTCCTGAAGTGTTTTCTTGGGGCCTGTTAACAGTAATTGCCAAAGATCTCACCTATAATACATTCAACTATGATATGACTGTCTATGATATGACTGGATATGACTGTCTCTCCCATGCTCTGATGACTCCTCAAGGAAGGGAACATGGTCATTTATTTCTGTTCCCTCCATAACTACTGTTCGAAGACTAAAACGCTGATCGCTGAAACCATTCATGCCTTTTAGTCTCTGAACTAGCTTGACTGACTACTTGAAATTTTCACTCAGAGGTATAATAATCATCTCAGAGTTGACATTGCAAACAGAACTCTTGCTTTCCATCTCTACTTCTCACAAATTGGCTGCTTCTCCATTTCAGTAACTCTCCACCCCGTTGTTCAGCCCAAACCCCCAAAGCTATCCTTGATTCTTTTTGCCATTTACACCCTGTCCTCCAGTTCTTCAGCACCACCTACAAAATGTAGCCCGAAATCACCCACTCTTCTTCCTTTCTAACGGTCATTTTAATTTGAGCCAACTTGACTCTCATGACAGCATGTCTCATCTTCCATGCTTGGCCCCGTTCTAGCCCAAACCATTCTCCACGTAGCAGCCAGAGTGATCTTTTGAAAAGTTAGATCTCAGTAGGTCACAACGGTGGTATACCCTCCCCTGGATTCCTATTGCATTTAGAATAAAATCCCAAATTTCCTCCAAAGGTTACACAGCCCTGTATGCCCTGGCATGTCTTACTTCTCTGCCCCCTCTTGTACCCGCCCACCCATCACTCACCATGCCTCAACCACACAGGCCGTCTCTGGTTTTGAACACAAGACTCAGTCATGCACCTGTTTTCTTTAGCAGCGGATGCTCTGCTCCATGAACCTCGGGGGGCTGGCTCCTTCATGTCAGCCTGCCATCAGCCCAAATGTCTACTTCTCAGCAAGCTCTTACCTGACCACCCTGCCTAAATTAGCACCCACCCCGACACCCCTTATCTCTATTACATCATCCTGTTTTGTTTTATTTGGAGCATTTGTCACTAGTAAACATTATTGTCTATTCATTTTTTTAAAGATTTATTTATTATTATTAATTAATTAATTTAATTTATTTTTGGCTGCATCGGGTCTTAGTTGCGGCACGTGGGATCTTCGCTGCGGCGTGTGGGATCTTTCATTGTGGTGCACAGGCTTCTCTCTAGTTGTGGGCCGTGTGGGTTTTTTCTCTTCTCTAGTTGTGGCGCACCGGCTCCAGAGCATGTGGGCTCTGTAGTTAGTGGCTCACGGGCTCTAGTTGAGGTGCACGAGCTCAGTAGTTGTGGCACATGGGCTTAGTTGCCCCGTGGCATGTGGGATCTTAGTTCCCTGACCAGGGATCAAACCCGCGTCCCCTGCATTGTAAGGTGGATTCTTTACCACTGGACCACCAGGGAAGTCCCTCTCTGTTCATTTTTTATGTGCTTATTTATTGTTTGTTTTTAGCCGTGTCCCCAGCTCCCTGCTAGAATGCAAGGCCCACGGGAGCAGGAACCTTGCCTGTTTTGTTCTTCATTTCAGTTCTAGTCCTAGAACAGCACCTAGGACACAGTAGGACTCCATAAATAGTTGATGACTGAATAAATGAATTCACACTCACAGTTCCAGTTCTATTCCTGAACGCTGCCTTTACTGAGAAGTGTATAATGACCCTCTTGATATGGAAATTGATAAGAGTGGTGAGGGAAGGTAAGGAAGGCGTAAAATGTGGCCTCATTTCCCTTACCTGTCTCACGCACTCAGTACCGGACACCCGAGCATGTGGGGAGTGGCCTACATGATGATGCTGGGAGGTCTGAACGACCCTTCCTCATCCCACTTTCCTCGGTATCATAGCCTGATAAATGGTAACAGAAGTGATACATTAGGAGTAGGAAATGAAACAGCAAGTTTAAAGTCCATGTCCAGAGCTACTCAGGAGCTGTTTTACTGGGTTTACCATTCTTATTGGTCTAGACCAAACTGAGGGTATCTCGGTAGGTTTACCTCATTCCAGGGCCTCTGGATAATGGGAAATGGCCTTGGTGCACTTAGATGAGTTTCTCTGATCTACACACACACACACACACGCACACACACACACACACACACACAGCCTTGGCCTTCGGAAGGCACTTAGATCTATGCACCTTGGGATATACCAAGACTCTATCTCTGATATCATAAAGCTTGAAGTATATTTGGGAAGACATGACGTATGCACAAGGAAAATGAGATAATTATTTAAGGAGAAGACTTAAATGCTACAAAGTAACAAAGTATGTGAACGTGATGACTTCAGAAGCAAAAAGAAATCACTGTGAGTGAAAATCATTAGAGAGGTCTTCATCCACATTTTACCAAGTTTGTAAAATTATACGGGATGCAGTGAGGCTGGAAGAAAATAGTTTTCTCAGTACACTGGAACTAAATATTCACTAATTTTTTTGCAAGTCACTGCAAGATCCGAAGTTGAATCACATTCAGTTAGCAACAATTAACATAGCCAAAATACCAATTAAATTTTAAAGTAATGGACTAATGGATAAAGTGTTTTTACGTTCTTAAATATTAAGATTTTTATAAGAAAAAAATGACTCCTATTTGCCTATTTGCATATTTACAGTTGTCTCTATTTTTCAAAGCCTGTTTTTCAGATGGAGATTATATAGTTCCTTTATTCTTTTTTTCACATATTCTTTTTTTGCCCTTATTTACCTTTTAGCAACTCGGAAAGAAAGAAAAATCAACCTAGTCACATTTAGTTTCTTTTAGGTTTAGCAGCTCTAATGAAAATCTTGGAAAGAGAGAAATTTGAAGCCAGTTGTTTCATGGCGATTGTGGGTTTATCTGGTGACTTTCGTTGTCTGTGCTCTTAGTATCACCCAAGATCATACTGTGCTAGATGTACACAACTGTGGGTGCATAATTGTGGATGAGATCCTGACTTGCCCCAGTTTATCAAACAAGCTTTTGGAGTGTGCTATGTGCTGTTCTCCACAGCGCTTCTGTAAGCTGGCTGGTCCTCCTCTAAGACCTCCCTTTCAAAGTTGCACAGGCTCTTTCAGATCATTCGAGAATATTGCTAGTCTTGTGTGGCACCTTGCCACCATGCTCTTCAGGACTCTATTGCTCTAAACTAACCTAATTTTCAAAGGAAAATCCCTGTGACTTGAGAAAACACAAAGTAAATGCAGAACAAAGTAACTTGGTTAATATAAGCTCTCCTCCAAAAAAAGATAAATTTGATATATTTCAGCCTTCATTCATTTGCATTTCTTCAGTAGGGAAATTTTTATCAAAGATTACTAGGTTGAGAATTTCTAGGGTCGTCCCTGAATAAGACATTTGCTGGTTGAGTAGCTTTTAAAACTGACTTCTTTATCAGGAAGACTTCATAGGCAGCTGAATATTTTATTGCCTTTCCTCAGTCTAGTTAACAAGGGAGAATAATCCATTGAGAAATGCATAAATACATATTCAACTTATACTGTAGCAATTTAAAAAGTGTTTCTGAAAATGCCATGAGCACTTTATGGATTGTGAACTCTTTCAATTTTAAATTTTAAATTTATATCATAACCATAAAAGTTTTGAAGACCTCTAGGAAAAAAAAAAAAACCACCTCACTTCTTCCTTAAAACTTATGTCTGAAACTGATTAGCCTCATGAAATGCCCCTTTATGTAGGGGAAAACTTTATAAAATCTTGGGCTTACAGTTCAGTCAAGACCATTTATATCTTAACTCATGTTTGTTTATACCTGGCATATACACCCTGGCTCAGACATCTCTTATGATCCCCAGTTTGTAAGTGGTAAATGTATAGAGCATGCATAGGAGAGTGTCCAGTGTTTATGTTTGTCCTGGCATGTTGCTTCAGTGGATTCTCCCAGGGTAAGGGGAGGAGAAGTACCTGAGGCCCCTGCTGGATGTATAACTGATCTATTCTGACAGCAGCCAAGGCAGCCTCTTAAGGCAGCCACTGAGATGCATACTGTTAACTATTACCACAACTCAGTACAATTTGCTAGTTTCCAGTATTATTCATTTGATATAACTAATTTTACTTATTTATATATAATATAATGATATTCCTATTTATTGCTACTTCCTGGAGCTATTTCAAGCAGAAGCTTTATTTGTATAACAAGAACACTGTTTCATCTTTATAGGAGTTTCTTTTGCTTTGTGTGGTCCTTCATATACATAGTGTACTTGCAAATCAAAAAACTCTTGGTACAGCAAAGCCATTAATTTACTTTAAACAGAAGCTCAAGAAAAATATCGATGAACTACAGTGGCAGTTTCTTCCTATTTTAATATGACTACTAATATGACTATTAATGTGAATACAGACGTGTGTGTGTGTATAAATTTTTTTCTTTCTTCCTCTGTCCTATAGTGGTAAAAATAACGTAGGCTTCAGAATACAGAAAGGAATTTTTGTTAATTTAAAACTTTACTTGCTCATCTTAAATTGAATTTGCTTGCTAGTTTTAAATTGGCATATATTATCCTTAAAGTACAGGATCATTATATAATTCCAAATCCATGAGAAACATGGATTTGTAACAGAAACAACTGGAAGGTAAAGAAAAGGAACTTTATGATACAGGACAGTTGATGTGACCAGTCTTAATATTTCTGCATTTCAAAATCCTAAGAGATCTTTTGGTCTAAGGGTTCCTGCATGGTGGCAGGCTTATGTTTGAGGGAGGGTGGCACTCTTTCTATTATTCCTATAGTGAAAAGAATTTTAGTTCCTAAATTTTCCAGTCATTGAATTGTGAGTGAAAAGAAATGGAACTTCTATTTTACACATTTGTTCATTCCCATTATGTTTCTAATATTTTTGTTAGATATTAGACAATATAGACAATCTGTACGGTACACATAATTTCCATTTCTGAGGTGCGGAAACTGGGATTCAGAGAAGATAAGCAAATGCTATGGTCACAGTTATTAAGAAAAAACTGGGATTTGAATGTAGGTCTCTCTGATTCTAAAACCCACGTTCTTTCTCTTGTGGGATGCTGCCAGTGACCCCAGAGCCTTTGCCTTCTTCCATTATTCTCATTGCTTTAAATATTTAATCATCCTTTAACATTTCTCTGAATGCACTCCAAATTTTCTAAGTCCTGGTTTAAAGTGGGGCCCAGATCTGTCTGGAGCCCTCTAATAAAGGGCAGATCCATCTCTGAAGGAAGCCCTCTAATAAAGGGCAGCCCTCTAATAAAGGGCAGATCCATCTCTGAAGGAAGTTCCTACCTGGGGCAGAGAATACCGTGTAACATAGTTCTCCAGAAGCTTTCCGTGACACTGAGTTAAGATGAATGTCAGTGTCAGGCTTAAAGCGGAGCAGCAAGGGAACAGGTGCCGCAGCTGGCCATCTGTGGCCCAAGGGAAGTGGGCACTTCAGCTTTAGCCATTGCGTTTTGTAACTGTAGATGGAGTCAGCGGGGGTCTGGCCTGGGTCTAAAGGAAACTGAGACTTACCTGGATTTATCTGATGAGGTTGGAGAGTTAATGGGCCCAAGCTGATTTGCATGTGCGTTTATTTGGCTTCAGGGGTGGGTGGAAGTATTAGTATTAGAGCCTTTATGTGGTGGAAATTTCCCTGAACCTACCTGTTGTCCAGGGTGCGTGGACTGAGGGGCTGGGGGTAAAACTGAAGAAGCTGGAAGGTCTCTGTGACATCCTGAGAGGGATGGGTAAAGGGGTTTGCAGTGACTAAGTGTGACATGGCATGGGGGTAGAATGGTTCCCCCCCCCCATCTCTGTGGGGACTGTAGCATGCTCCAGTACATGCAGCTGGCAGTGCCAGGGGCATCAGGGCCTATTTCCAGGAGCACTGAAGGCTCTCTCAGCAATGGTGGTGGAGTGGCATGTTGGTGAGGGATAGAAGAGTGTAAAGAAGGAATGCCCCGGGCCCACAAGCCATTAGAGCAGCATATCTGAGACGGCTTTTCAGACTCCCAGAAATAGCCAGAGGAGACATAGCAGGGACTTCATCACTGTGTGCATGGAGGGGTGTCAGATTTGGCTTATTACTTTTAAATCGTAACCTGACCACAGCTGCATCCGTGATACAGTGATAGTTACATGATAAGTCTGCAGCTTTTGCTTTTGATAGCTCTTTTTGTCTGTGTGCCTCATCGATTCAGAATTCCTCCTCTGCAGTTTCTGTGTAGAAGAGTTATTTTTTCATCATCTGTTTTGGACTTTAAATATGGAATAGAGTGTAGCTTCAATCATCTCATCAGAAATTCTGTTGATTGTTTGAGAAGTTTGTCCAGCCTATGTCCTGTTGACCCACCAATCAGGACACCTACTACCTCTGCAAAGATGTAGTGTAATTACAGGTTCAATAGAAAACTTAAAATAAAGAAGAAGAGGAAAAGTTGGAATGGGACAGAATGTGTGCCTGTGGATACCCAAGTTGTACTCTCCCTTCTCGCTTCCAGACGGTGCCTAGAATCCGCAGTCACCTTTTTAACATGCATCCCTCCAAAATGGATTAAAAGGAATGATGTATAGATAGAGTATCTAAGACCAGACCTTTAGAAATATGAGTGAGAAACCCGTGGTTACACAATGGCAAATGACTCTAGGATAAAAATAAGATGGCTGTTTATTTCAGTTATACGTTATGTTGATAAAAAATTGTCTCTCTTTTTTTTGGTAAGGCAAGATATTTAAACGCAATGCTTCCCAAAGTGTGTTCTGAGAAATATCAATTCGGCCAGATGCCAACTAGAAACGAATTTTTCAGTTTCACAGCTACATAAGTTTGGGAAGTACTGTTACACAAAGCCAATCACATTTGTCCACCCCAAGAATTTGCAAGACTTTAATAAGCCAACAGGTTCTATGACACCCCCAGTGCGGGGAGATCGCTCACAAACACTCTCCTTTTTCTCTGAGGTCATGTTTAGAGGAGTGAAAACACTTTGAGAAATGTGGGTTAGCTCACTGAGAGCCACTTACTCGGAGTAACTCATTCAGGCAGATTAAGGACCAAGACAACTAATAGAAGAACCACGTTTCCCATTGAAATCACTGGCAAATTAAACAAGGATGGGATTCTTCATGGCTACATCTTTATGTCTAAATTAAATAGTTTCCAAAAAGTTATCCAGAACAAATGCCTCCGAAATATGAGATACAGTTTTGTGTTCATAACAGTTCCCTAGAAAATCGAGCTTTTAAACTAAAAGCTCCCACCTTAGGAGAGCTAGGAAACGTAGAAGATGGCTGAGGATGTTTCTAGACAGTGACAAGAGAAGAGAGGAATTAGCAGGTGTCATGTAAGTGCTGACATTAGGTCTTGATTGCTGAGGCATCCATTTCAAAGACATTCGTCTGGAATAAACATATTGCCAGCCGTACGACACAGATACCAATAAAACAACTAGTAAGAAACCAGGTGGCCACACTGGATATGTTCCCCTTTGAGAAATCCCTGAGTAACCTAGATAAGGTCACTCTGCTTGAGTGACACTGCTTATCCCTTTTTGTACCCTAAATTCCCACATTATGTTTTACATCTGCCAATAGTGAACCTGCAAAACCCTAGGCACCCCATTCTCCAGCTCCAGTAAAGGCAGAGACCCAGGTCTGCACTGCCTCAATCTCTCTCTGTGACCTCACTGTGTGGCTCGTGGACGTGCTGTGTACCCCCCTAGACTTGTGAGTAATGAATCTTTTTCTTCCGTTTCCTGATGATCTCTTTTTGTTTGTTTAGATGTGTCTTGCAATCCTAATAACCTCAGAGACTGGTCCAGCCACAACGCTGGCTCTGGTTGGGGAAATTTCTGTGCGAGGTTTGCCCCAAGTTGTACAGTCCAGGGGGTATCCCAGGCATTTCTAGCTGATAGCATTGCTGTCAATAGGCTGAGACTGATGATGGTACGTAATGTGATTTAGGAATTCTCTCTCTACATAGGAATCAATCCCTCTGTTTGAAAGCTCCTAACATGTGGAATTTCCAAGTTCTGCTTGGTGCTTGGCTAGACAGACTTTGTCACAGGTGTTGTATGCTAGGCTGGGCTCACAAGTCACCTGCTGGGGAATTTGTGAACACAGCCTTACGTATCAAAGGAACAGGACTTGATGATGTCCAAAGACAGCTGAAGTGGAAGTTTATTTTAAAAATCCATTATTTAAGAAATTCTAACTCAAAAGCAGTAATTAAGAAGCATTCAGAAAATCAGGCAAATGTGCCCTATAAGACAACACAGGAGGGGAAATATCAGAGGCATCTTCTTCCCCTGGTTCTGGGGATGGGACTTTGAGAGGTGTGAACATTGCCCAAATTGGAGAAAGTGTGACAGTCCAAGCAAGGAGCACCAATAGAGGCTATGGACCCCTCCCCCTGGGCCCACAAGCAGGAAGCCACAGAGAAAGACCATGTTCCCCATCATTTTAAAGGTCCTAGGTACATCATCAGAAATTCACTGGAGGAAAAGCCAGGAAAATGCCTACATATTCAACCTCTCTAGTTTCTCATTATAGTTTTCTATTTTTTCCTTTCCCAGGTCATAAAATATAATGTAAAACCAAGATGGATTGTAGCAAAACATGATCCAGATATGTAACTAATTTCTGCAACTTAAGATCTTTAGACATTCTAGAAATAAGTTTTTCACTTTATGATATGAAAAATTAAGGTAATGGAAAAAGTAGACTTTATAGACAGTTAATGATTAGCTGAAATTGTGACCTTTTCCAATACTCATATCTGAATAACATCATTCTTAAAACCACTTAAGCTTTGTCTTATATTTTTCTAGAGGTTAGTGCTATAAAAAATTGCAGGTCACACAGAATTTTAATTTTGAATCACGAGAGAACATATTTTGGCTATGATAGGATTATTACTTTTTTTCTTTTCTTTTGAATATTGGCTAAAAGGAGAACAAGAGAAGGAAAAGATGTGCAAAAGTTTGGTACTGAAAACAATTGTGATAAATGTTATAGCTAAAGATTAGAATTCTGTTTAATACCTATAACAGAAATTAAGAGAGTGCTTTAATACTTTTGCTTATCATTATTCGTTGATTTTTCTAAATATAAGGACTTGAAAGGCTGTTGACATCTAAGAATAAATAATGCAAGTATGTTTGAATTTCTGTACATTTCACACTTTACCAAGTGAGTATATTTCATATAATGACAACTCTGTCCTGGAATAAGGAATACTAAAATTGATGGACAATTTGATTTTACATGTAAGCATAACATCAAGGAGTATGGACACATTTTGTAAATATTTTTATATCACTCAGGAAGTCCTGAATGAGGCTTTGGTAAGTGTGCAATAGACAAAGCAAGGCAAGATTTAGAGTATTTTTCAAGGATCTTACGGCCCAGTTGGAAGAAGAAACATAGGTCCATGGAAAGCTAAACTACTATCAAGAAGACTAAAAGTAAAAGGCAAGATGAATAATAAAGACACGATTTATTAATGGAGTTCAGAGGAGAGAGAAAGAGGACCTCAAAGCAGTGGTAGGATTTGAACATGACATTAAAGGATGGGGAAGATTATATTAGTTGGAGAGGATCACTCCAACTCTTTGCATGTGAGGGAGAGTGAGAATATTATGGAAAAGATTATAGCAACAGGACACTATGGTTCTAATTCAGGGGCGAGTGAATAATATAGTTTGTTTGGAGCCAAGAATTTTTATAGGTCAAGGGATAGAGAGCCATATTTCTGAAAAGGAAAAATGAGGCTGGATTATGGAGAGTCTTGAGTGCCAGACCAAATTTAAACTTTATAATATAATTTGAGAGCACGGGAATATAATGACATCAGTTGATTTTAGGAAGAGTGAGTGCTCTGTGAGAGGGGGAGGGAAGCCTGGAGGCAAGGGATATAGCCATTTGTCTGCTGATGTTAGCCGACCAGCCTCTGGGCCACTGAGTTAGGTAGTGGTCGTGGAAGAATGGGAGAGAAGCAGAGACCCGATGATTGTGGTTGGAAGTGGGACAGAGAGGAATCAGTGACAACTCTTTCTGAGGGTGACATGAACTGGCTCTTTTTTTTTTAAGTACCTTAGAAATGAAAGTTTCAGTGCATTTTAGCCATGAATTGACACATTCACTGGCTCTCAGAGCTAGAAGTAAGATCAAGTAACTTTTGTCAAGTCTTCTGTTTTTAGTGATGTTTGTTTACTCCTATTTTATAGACATGGTAATTCAAAGTCCTGGAGACTGAGGAGTCACATCTGTAGCAGCATAAGAGAAGCTAGTCGTCTGGGCTCTGAAAGCAAGGCGCTGGGCCCTGCCGCATAGCCTTGCCCTAGCAGAGGAGTTATTACAGATGGGAGCAAAGGTCGTAGGCTGATATTTTAAATGTGTGAATATCAGTATCTGGCATTTTATTACAATAACTTAAAACATAAAATTAAAATCACAGAAGGCTCAGCTACATATTTCGTTTCCAATGCAATACTTTTGCATACCCAAAGGATTTGAGGACAGTTTTCTGTTTCAAACAAACATTTTTTAGCCATTTCATGAAAACTTAGCTTAGTGGTATCTCTCTCTCTCTTGTCTGTCTATCTATTTATCTCCCTAAAAATGTCCTAATCATTTCTAAGTGAATTCTTTCTTAAAAGTGTAAAACAGCTCAATCTTATTTAAGAAAAGAATGTGTGAAAAGTTCTGAATTTCTCCAAGGGTTCTTTACAATGCTGTCATATTATTACAACCTCAATATCCTGTGTTAGCAATACTTATTTAACTCATCACATTTTAGTTTTATGGGAGAGCAATGAATGTAACAGGCACATAAAACCCACAGCCAAATGGTTGACATCTGACCTTTAATCATCTCTTAGACTCGTCCTTAGTGACATACCACCTCCTCTTCTACAGTGGGTGTATCAACCCCTTCTTAACTTACTAAACATGATGGTGTTGCTTAAAAAAAGAAATCACTGACTTTCTTGACCCTGGTTGCCTTCCCTACCCCCCTCATTTTTGGTTTTTACCATTTATATTATTTTCTGATGTTTGGCCCTGAAAATTGCCACTTCCTCTGTGGTTAAGATTAAGATTTGAAGCCTCAAGCAAAGGTGTTAAAAGTGACATATTAAACTGTCACAAGACCAAGAAGGAACTAAGGAGTTTGCTTTGAATTTTAAACTTTATTATCACCAATAATATAGTTCTTAATTTTTACTAATATATAAATAATTGTCTGACCTGAATTTAAAAAAAAAAATGTATATGGCAGAAAATTAAAGAACTAGAGATGGAATTCGTAGGAAGGGACCTCAGAAGAGGCCTGTCCACCCATCATTTGACAGGGATGAAGGTTAAGAATTTTGGAGGATGTGACTAATGTCACATGGCTACTTAGGGTTGAACTGGGACCAGAACAGTCCTGGGCCCAGCACTGCTTCCTTACAGCTGTGCCCTCAGACATGACCTCTCTGTCAGATAAGAGAATGCTGTGCCTTATATATACAAAGGTTGAACCGGAGTGTCACGCTCTTCACAGTAAACTGGGAACCTGATCTCATCTTTGAAGCAAATTTCTTGATTGCTACCCCAGTTTCACAAACTTGCAATGATGTATATGTCTCCCGAACACTCCTACCCTGCCTTGTGGTGCCTTCATGGGATGAGAAAGGGTATAAAAAGTCTGGAAACCTGACCCAGCTTAGTCCATAAAAAGGCTTTTGTCTGTGAACCTAACCACAAGTGATTCATTAATAGGCGATTGAAAGATTTTTTTGTCAGGAACACCCCTTGCCCCCCTTTTACAGAAATAAACAATTTGAAACATAACTGAAGTATAAGATGGTATCAATTCCCACTTCAAAATAGTGCTGTCTACTATATGTAAAGGTGTTTACTTCCTTATAATGAAACATTTGTTAGCTCTTCCGTAAGTATCCCCTTAATTAAATATACCATTTGTTTTGTCAAAAGTGCAGTACAAAAAATTCTTTACAAAATATCTTTAGTGCATCCTAAAACAGTAGTTAAATTAGTTTAGAAAATTTTTAAAAACCTTAGTTTTGTGTTTCTAGCAGATGCATAATTATACTCAACATCAGGCAGTGTTGTATTTTCATTTATTATATAGAAGTTCAAAGGAAATTAGTAATTCAACTTTGGATTTTTATCATTTATCCTTTAATGCTTACTAAAGACAGGTAGTAACATTTTTTAAAAAGTGCTTACTTATGTGTGCATTGCATTGCATTTCCGTAGTATTCTTCCTTAAGAATCATATGTTATGTTTGACTTTTTAATAACTGACTTCAATTCAAATAAGAAGAAGTAATGGCATTAAACTACATTCAACATTTATTAATATAGTATTTAAACTCAAGGAACATGCCAGACTCCAAAATTCTGACAATGAAAATTCATCCTAATCAGCCTTTGTCTCTGCCCTTTGTAAGAACTGCAAGAAACTGGGACACCTTCTATGTTAAATAATCTGAAATATAACAAGTAGCACCCACTTGTGAAGTTACAAGTCTTTTCATCATATTTACTTTGTATTTTTAAAAAATAGGTATGGGTCCGCTGCCTCTCCAACTTGAGGTGTGAGGGGATCAACAGACAAAACCACATATCATCACTAAGGACTTGGAATTCTAGAGACAATCTCATTCAGAGGGAAATACAGTATAAATCGTTTGGTGGTGGTGGTATTTATAATTGCCTCAAAGTCACTCCCGTAGAAGCCCCACAAACGTTTCAGTATTAATTTTCAGCTCTCTTTATAATTGCTTGTATATCTTTAAGATTCTACCTCACTTGGTAATAAGACTTAAGCCCTCAACCTTCTGAAAGCTGCCCGGGCAAGCCGTTCAGATATAGGGCTTGATTAACACACTCTCTCTCTCCAGGTGCGCTCTAACAAGTCAAGCATTTCCTGGAAACCCGCCCACAGATTGTGCAACTATTTTTAGTAGCTCACCTCCCGGTAAAGGCAGCTATTAGATATCCAGATATCCCTGCCCCTTTCAGGTGCAGTAAAATAGAACATAAAAGGGTGTAATTGAATGATTACAGCTAAGGACTGAAACCAGGAGCCTAGGGTCTCTCTCCTTCTCCTGGGAGCTCTGGGAGTTGCCCAGAAGGGCCTTTCTCCTCCCCACTAACCTACTCAAGGCAGGGGCCCCGTGCCCTGCAGACCCGGTATAACCTCACAAAAGGCACTGCTGGGCTTGTTTTCTGTTCACACACGTGGGGTGGAAAAGAAGGGAAAGCGAATTTACCTCTTTGGACAGCTTCCGTGTGCCAGATTCTGAGCATTCCTGTAATTATCCTAAGAGTCCCGAGAGGTAGGTGGGTATCCTTATTCCAACTTTACCATGAGCAGAGCTTGCCCATCAGCCGAGTTTGCTTACTGCCCAAGAACACGTGGCTAATGAGCTGCAAAGCCGGATTTAAACCCAACCCATGCTTTCTCTCTTTACTATTTGAGGGGAAACTGAAAAGCAGGCTCTACAGCTAGGGTGGTCGGGTCATTTATTATCCAAACCAGAACAGGTGATGTAGGAAATATCTTCTCATAAAAAGAAAAGCCTCATCGTCTAGGAGGAGGAACGGGAAGGTGGCATTTACAGGGAATATGTAGTTGAGTACAAGGAAGAGAGCGTTCCACACTTTCGTGCAGAGCTATGATCACTTCCATCTCCCTCAACACTGTGTACTAGTTTGGACAGTAGTCACTGGAGCAGAGAGCTGTGATGGAAAATGAACTTTCAATGGCTGTTTACCTCATTAAGCAATGTTTCTTCTGCCTTTCCTCATGCTCTAAATGTTTTGTTTATTTTAGAAGAGAATTTTTTAAAATTCAAGCTGAAAAAATTCGGCTTGCAAACCTTTGCAAATTTATGAAGGGCAAAGACTATATACATTTTGAATCCCTACAGCATCTAGCATAAAAATAGTTAGCCAAGTATATGATGATCTCCCTATCCACAGTGCAGGGAAAACATTGTGGATACCCAATAACTAGCCAACATTAGCAGTTAGCAGCAATTAAGGCATGGTGTGAAGTTAAGGGTTTAAGCCTCTGAAATCAATCTGACTGTGGAACTCACAGGCCTTCAGATTTCCAAGGAGAAGAAACAGCTACTTTGTTATGACTTCCTGGAATTAAACCATTTTAGAACCAAAGCTCTGTTGAACATTTTGCACATGGATTTTTTTTTTTTTAATACCAGTTCGTGTGTTGTTGCAATTGTTTCACCCATACAGAAGGCACCCTTTTATTTAAACCATGAAATATAACTGTCGTTCTGAAAGCAAGTGAAAATAATCTGCTAGTGGAAAATAATTCCCAACAAAATGGATGTATGTTTTGTTTTGGCCTGAGTCCTTTTCAGGATCCTAAGCCTGTGCTTTGTATGAAATTAGGCAGCAATTAACAGAAGCCTGTGCTTTAAAAGGACACATGTAGAGATGACAGAACCGGAAGGAATTAAGAAAATGTACCAGTCTGAGAAGCAGTTAGTACTAAGGGAAAATGGATATTCACTTCTTAACCCTTGAGGGCATCAGTATTGTTGAGTGTAGATCAGTCAACATGGGCTAGCTTATGCCACAGTGCCCGAATACCCAAGAATCTCAATGCCTTGAACAGGAAAGCTTTACTGATTAGTTATATTGCCAGTTATGATTGGCTGGGCTTTGCTCTGCAGCAGCATAATCCTCACTTCAGGCAGAGCAGCCTCTAACTGGAAACATACTAGTGACCACAGCAGAGGGAAAAAAAAAAAGGGGTGGTCAAGCACAAAATGACTCTCAAACCTTTTGCGTGGAAGTGACCACATTGCTTGCTGTTGACTTTTGTAAATCACATGTCAAGCCTCTTTCCAAAGGAGCAGGGAAGCATAACCCTTTCCCAGGGAGGGAAAGAAGGCCTTGGTAACCGGTGATACAGTCTATCACAGAGTCCAGTAAATAATTGATGCTTATAAAGTAATCTGAGTAATGAAGAAAAAGTTAAGCAAGTCCCCATATACTTCATTCAACAAATATTTATTAGATTCTTTAAATATTAGGCAGTGTACTGAGTACTATTTTATAAGGCACAGAGATGATAATATATATTCATCAAACGTTTGCACTTAAAGGAATATGTTTTATCTGAGAAAAACGTTTGTGTGAGTTAGCTCATTTCCTGAAGACAAAGCAAAGGTATAATACAGCCTGTTTAATTCTGTGTTGATGCATTGCAGATTACTGTAAACTTAGTGGCTTATAAAAACTCAAGTTTGTTATGTCACAGTTTCGGTGTAGTGTCTTCACATGGTGTGACTGGCTTCTCCACTCAGAGTCTCATCAGGCTGAAGCAAGGTGTCAGCTGAGGTTCTCATCGGGCGCTTGGGGTCCTCGCTGGTTGTCGGCAGAAGCCGTTTCCTGTGGTTGTAGAGCTGAGGTCCTTGTTTTTCTGCTGGTCATTGGCCAGGAGCCCCTCTCAGTCCTAGGGGACACCCTCAGCTCCCTGCCCCATGCCCTCCACAGGCCGTTCACACATATGTACTTTCTGCCAGGCCAGCTGAAGTGTGTATCTCTGACTTCCTCTGGTTCCACCAGCTGTAGAAAAGGCTCTGCTTTTTTTTTTTTTTTTTTTAATTTATTTATTTATGGCTGTGTTGGGTCTTCGTTTCTGTGCGAGGACTTTCTCTAGTTGCGGCAAGCGGGGGCCACTCTTCATCGCGGTGCGTGGGCCTCTCACTATCGTGGCCTCTCTTGTTGCAGAGCACAGGCTCCAGACGCGCAGGCTCAGTAATTGTGGCTCACGGGCCTAGTTGCTCCGCGGCATGTGGGATCTTCCCAGACCAGGGTTTGAACCCGTGTCCCCTGCATTGGCAGGCAGATTCTCAACCACTGCGCCACCAGGGAAGCCCAAGGTTCTGCTTTTAAAGTGCTTGTGTGATTCGGTCAGGCCCACACCAATAATCTCTCTATTTTAAGGAGAGCTGATTTGGGATCATAACTACATCTGTAGAAGCCCTTCAAGGGATTAACCCTTCACTAGATGAGCATTTGACTGAATTATTGGGATAAGCTATGTGAACACCAGAATCCAGGCCCCTAGGGGGTCTCTCAGAATTCAGCCTACTACCTGGTCCCACTGCAGAGAAGTGGGGGTTAGTATGACTTGCATACGGCAGGACTGATGAGATGACAGCTGTTCTAGTGTCCTGTGGCTCTCCTGAGTGAGAACTGGACTTACATTTATTGTAGATTGGTATCTAATTGAGGACATTCAGTGACTAGTAAAACCCTGGTTCTATACTCCTGAGGTGGTTTCTCTAAGAGTTGCACTGAATGTGATACCTTAAATGCTGAGAGTTACTGAAGTAGTCAGTCTGGCAGGAAACAGACTGTTCTCAAACTGGGTAATTGGGTAGAGTTTAATAAAGAGGCTTTCCTCCCTCCCTCCCACCCTCCCTCCCTCTCTCCCTTCCAAGTTGTAGGCAGAGGTTAGGAATCCAGCAAGGGCTAGTGCAGTACCTGTCCCAGTCCAGAAGGGAGAAGGCGGAGGGCTGAGGCCAGGAATCTGGAGTGGGGAGGTGGGTGGAGAGGGACACCTGACCGAAACCGTGGCCTTTGGTAGGAAGATGCAACCAGTCCATGAAAACTGAGCAGGGAAGTAGTGGGGGAACAAATAACTTGACCTCATTCTCCTCCCATCCTCTTATTTCTAGCTAAGAGAACAAAAGAGCTTGTTGGTCCAGTCCTCAGAGGTCAGCCTCCTGGGGCAAGAACTGGGTGGAGAAAGGAGCAGATCTAGAAGGACAGACAAGAGATATGCAGCCCAGTTACCAAAGACGTATTTCCTGGCTGTGGTCAGGGTCATAGGCTCTGTTGTGACTTGCAGATGAAGTGTTTCTTCTTCATCTGTGCTTCATAGAATGTTTTGACGAGCTTGATTGTAACTTGCATCCCATTAAGCTCAATCATTAATATGTATGGCTCTGTTTTCTGCTATTTTGAACTTATGGAGTGCAAAGCCCATGTCTTATACATCTTTATACCTATAGTACCTATGTGCTTGGCCCATAGCAGGTGATTAACAAACATTTGTGGAGTTATAAATATATGAAGCCGATGGTAAACTATTATTGAAGTCCTATAAATCAATTTGGTATTAGGGGCCTGAACAAATGTACACTGTTCTAATTGCTCTCTGAGATGTTCTATTCCATGTGAGCTGAGAGAGTAGGAAGATTCACTTACCATTGCTGCAACAAGTCTTACCCTATGACAAGTTGATGTTCCACTTCCATTTTCTATTTAAAGGTCATGAATTTCCGGTTATCCTACATACTCCATTCAATAAGCATTAAAATCTGTCAACACAGAAGGACGAGCAAATGTCGGGTAAATGAGACAGCTCAGAGCTACTTGTAATGAAATTTCAGTTGGCTGTTTATCTATTGATGGCCTTGGGATGAGAGGATTGGATGCCCTGCCTTCCTGCTGTTGTCACATGTGGTTCTGGTTTCCAACAGGGATGGGAGTGTGCTTAGTCTATGGAAAAACTGTTTTCTCCTATTTTACTTTTTAACATTTTCAAAGCACTAGGTAAGGATAAATGTGGTCAGCTTGATTTATGATCATTGTTTTGATTCATATAGAATCACATGCTACAGAATCTCAGGGACTGACAGTCTAGGGAAAAATGTAAATGTCATAATTTTGTTAATTGTTTTAGCATGTGTTTCTTCCACATGTCTGAAAGCAACTGTAACTGAGGGTTGTGGTTTCTGGAGCACAGCCAAAAATACAATGTGACTAACAACTGAGGAAAGTATCGTGGGATGTCATGTGGTATTGGAGCTTTCATCTTTTTTTTTTTTTTCCACCTCTGCCAAAGTGAGTATTTTCCAGTATTTAAGTGTGTTACTGGAATATGAAAAGAAGAATGATACAAACTGAACCCTTGGATTGGTGTTTTTTTATCAGATTAAAAAATAGCATATAAAACTCACTTTTAAATTCTGTGACTATCCTATCCATTCCATCCTGGAGTTTCCTATTTCAAAAACTGGATTTGTGGGAAAAAACTCAGCTCTCTCAGTTCTTTAAACATTTCAATGATGATAAGGGTCTTTCTCAAGGAAACAAATATCAGGAAATTCAAATACTGGTATGAAGCCATAAACTCCCCTCACTTTGTTGCTCCAAAGCATAATAGCTCTATTGAGAATGCCTGAAACCAGTGGGTGATCTCACCCTGAAGCTTCATATACGATTTCTTATTTTTACGACAGGCATTTCACAATTTCAAGGCAAGGTTGAAAAACAGTCGATTTTCCCCATTAAGCAAGTGATCAGGTTGCTGGAGGAATAAAGCAAAAGGCTGAGTTCACATGCTTGGCCAGGAGCTCTCTTGCAAGCTTCCTGGTTTGGGATGGACTGCAAATGCTATTAGTATATTTCCTGGTATTTCAGTCTTCTGCGAATTGCACAGTAACTAGGTCTTTGAACAGTGAGCATCTGGTAGCCAGAATCCCACAAAGACTTTCCCGTATTTTTCAGAACTGTCTGCTCATTTTGAGGCTGTTCTCTCATTGTTTTATACTATTCCTTCTGTTTCTCTCCCCACGTGTCTGGAATTCACAAATATTTGTGTCACATTTAAAACTGACTGTACGTAGGTGACTAAACCGGTCCTTTGTGGGTCCAGCAGGTCATAGGAAGCTGCTGCTGATGTATAGCCTACTCATTTTCCCGACACACTCACACCCCCTCCTGTATCCATGACCACTAGCCCCACAGCTGCTGTGAGCTGCAGGAGCAAATGGCAAGTCTATCCTGCCAGTGGCTGGAGGAAAGATTCCAAGGTGTCCTTGGGAGTGATGTCAGCTAGAAAATCAAACTGCAGACAGCAGAGGAAGAAGGGACAGCTAGGACAGGGGTTGTAGCTTCTTCAGGGAACTGGGTAAGGGCTTTGAAGGGCCTGAAATGTCATGTAAATATCTGCCAAATGATCCCATGTACATTTTTTTTTTTTTTCCTGAAAAGAATCTAAAACTTACATTATACGTTCAAAGGGTTTGGGCAACAAAAAATTTTAAGAGGGATTATCGTCAAGAAAGTAGGTTTAGTTAACATTAAATTTTACAAATCAAGAGGGAAGGAAGATTGAAGGGCAGTTAAGAAATAATAAAAGTAGGATACGTAAGGAGAAAATACGGACAATAGAGAGAATAGCCCTTTACTCTTCTTGTCAGTTACGTAAGACTTGGCCTTGTGAGTTGGCATGTGAGGGTGCCATTTATACGGCTAACACACATCTGTTTTAGAGATGAGAAAATGAAGGCATAGAGAGGTAAGCAACGCGTCTGCAAGGTCAGTCACTTTGCTAGTAAATATCAGCAATCAGCTTTGAGGGCTGCTCTTAAACACTGGTTTAAACCAATAGGCGTTCTCTTTTCTTTCTTGATATGTATTATAAAATTTTTTTTTTTTTATGTAATCTGGAGAATAAAGTTACACACCAAACTGTTTTTCTGGGTGTTGCAATTATGGGTGATTTAAAATTGTATTCTTACCTGCATTTTATATGTATTTGTAATAAGTATGTCTTAATGATATCATAAAACTAATAATTTAAAATTATTTTCTTATTTCTAATAAAGTTCAGATTGTTAAATCCCTCATGAGCAACCACGTATCTACTGAACAAAGGGCATCAAGTAAAGACTATAAGCAACAAACTTGGAAGAGTTTGGTATTAATTTATAATGACCACTGTCATTTTAGTGAAATGTGACTTGTTCATAGTAACTAGCGAGATGCTTGATGAAATCAGTGAATAAAACACAGTCCTCACAAAGAGTAATTTTAATGTAGATTTACAATATTAACTAAATACCTTTTTTTTTTTTTTTTAAACTGGATTCTTTTTTATTTATTTATTTATTTATGGCTGTGTTGGGTCTTCGTTTCTGTGCGAGGGCTTTCTCTAGTTGCGGCGAGCGGGGGCCACTCTTCATCGCGGTGCGCAGGCCTCTCACCATCGCGGCCTCTCTTGTTGTGGAGCACAGGCTCCAGACACGCAGGCTCAGTAATTGTGGCTCACGGGGCTAGTTGCTCCGCGGCATGTGGGATCTTCCCAGACCAGGGCTCGAACCCGTGTCCCCTGCATTGGCAGGCAGATTCTCAACCACTGCGCCACCAGGGAAGCCCTAAATAAATACCTTTTATTCTTCTAACATACGCACTGATACCCCATGAGCACGTGTCCTGGTTGTGTCTCCATAGGCACAAAGAAATGGGGGCCTGGGCTACTTATGTGGTAATTTCTGCTTTGAAAAATTTCCAGGTAAAACCCATTTTGGTAGAGATCTTCAGGAGCTGAGTCATCCATTGCTTATTTGCTAGAACAGACTAAAGACTAAAGACAGTTGGTTGAGGAAAATCCTCATTTTTCTATCAGTTATCTTTTTAGTAGAGGCAGTTGAACAGTTCTCCTTTGAGGCAGGAGTCCTGGTTAGGCTTCTTTATTTCCACACAAGGATCTGAAACTAAATAATTGCCCCTTCTCCAAATTCTGAAGTGTAGGATGCTCCTTCAGCCAATCCACTCAGGACCTGGGCCTCAGACCCTCCCTCTAGGCTCGACATTCTCCCTCCAGACTCTGCACTCTTCACAGAGCATGAAATTGGGTTGCCTCCAGCCCCTTTCTCCAAAGCCCTGCTGAGGAAGTGACCCTTTGGAGGGTTGTTGGAAGGTGATTCTCAGGGTCCTCAAAGTTCCATGCATGCATCAGCCCGGATCACTGAAAAGCTGTTCTCTACCACTCAGACCACATTATCTTGACCCCATTCAGAATCATTATTCCCCAGGCTTTCAAGTTTTTATCAAAGGGTACAGTGAAACTACTTGCCATCTGACTGTGTTTCTGGGTGTCATCTACTGCTTAGGCCAGAATACACATGCAAAATCTTACCTGAAAAATCGTTCAGAATTAGCACTAGGAATTATTTTTCCTTGGAGGAAGTGATTTGTTTCTTTCTCTCTAATGGTAAGAATATTTGTGGAGGGGAAGGATGAGGTTGAGTGTCTCTGGGAGAAGCCAAGATGGCTTTCTACTGAAATTCTCACTGAGTTGTCAGTGTTCGAGATTTGATCAGACCCAGTGAGGTCAATTCGTTCTGCTCAAACTGCTAAGAGTCAGATTCCTAATGTGGAATGCCATTGTCTTCCATGTGAGGTCTGCTTTTCCTGCCATCTTTAAGTTTGCTGAAGAAACAGAAGAAGCAGAACCAAGAGAGATGGACAATTTCAAGAGAAATTTCTTTCAGGGCTTAGGGCCTGGTGCATTATCCTGGTCAAAAAAACATTCATTTCTTTGTAGTTCAAGGCCAAATTTTTTTCTTTCCAGGGTGGTGCTGGATAAAACGGTGCCAGCTTCTGTGGCTTTAGCTTTTTCTTAAGTTGGTATGGGAGGAACATCCCCTTTCTAGTCATATAGTGGTTTTCCCAGATGAACAAAACATATTTCGTTAGGAATATATATATATTCCTCTTAATATTCCCAATAACATCATGATTTGCCTCATGATGTTAAATTTCTGTTTAACCTTAGTTTGCATATTTCAAAGTCTTGTGTGTGTGTATTTATATCTAGGTATATATAAAATTTATATATCTGTATCTCTCACAGCTGGCAGATCACACTGATTGTTATGAATTTTACTAACACTAACTCTCAGAGGGCAAACTTCTCTCAAAATTGGGGTGTTGAGAAGTGTACATCAATATTTTCTTCATTACTACCAAAAAGATTACGTAACTCATTTTATTTCTCGTTGCTTCCACTGCAAAAACAAAAACAAAAACAAAAACCTACAAGGAATTAAGATCAGATCATGGAAATATATAAGCCCTTAGAGCTCCCGTATTTGTGATATTTATCCAAGTTTGGCCTTAAATATCTATTCTTAGTTATATTTCCTTTCATCTTTTTTATTGTTTTTATTTTTGTAATTTTATTCAAATTGTCTGTGGACAGAGGTGAGGCAAAGAACAGACAAACAAATGAACAAACCAGCTGTTTTTTCAGCCCCTCTGTTTAGTATGTGGCAGTTTTCTATGTTCTGTTGGGTAAAACCAGGAATCCTCACTTATACAAATTTTCCATTGTTGAAATGAAAAATACCATAAACTTTATAGTAAAATATAATTTAAATATAAAGAAAATTATTAGAAGTCAAATTCTGCTCTTTAGAATAGTCAGTAAATGGAGTAATCTGGTAACTATTTTGTTTACCTGAGAGTTATCTTTAATTTAGGCATAAATCATATGCAAGTACCTATAAATACATAGAGGGTATATATAATATATGTATGTATGAGTAGGTATATAATAGAAGTAGATTTTATAGTAAGATCTGTTCAGATTTTTTTGCAGTTGCTCCAGGTAATCAAGTATCATTGGTGAGAGCTGGGAGGGAACTAATCCTCTGAACTTTTACATTCTTGTTTCAGTTCTAGATAATGAGAGGCTGAAAATGTTAAGCACAGAGGCATACCATGTGCTATGTTTTGCGCAAAGTAAGCAAATAAAAGAGTAACTGTGTGTGTCTACAGAGATAGAAATCTTGTACCCCCTGTTTTGTTGCTAATTGGACATGAAAGAAGATGGCTTTCATATAAATGTCAAGTTCTTCTTGCTGCTTTCATCTTCCTCAGTCTCAAGTTTCTGACTGTTTCTAGGAGATTCTTGAAGGCATTAGGAGTAGATAATTCATCACATCCTTTTCCAAGTATGAATCTGTGAAACAGCGACGGGGCTGATGAGCTAATACAGTTAACAGAAACGCCACCATGCATTTTATCTCATTTTTTCCCCTACCACAGGAAAGCGGGAAGGGAATCTTATTCCAACAGTGAAGAACAAAGGCAGTTTATGGGGGGAGGGGGGATTTCATATACCACCCTCCACAAAGTTTTTTTTTTTTTTCTAGAAGACTGTAATCAAGACACAAAAATGCACAATGGGTATAGTGAGTGAGCAAGTTTGTGTCGTTAATTATCTATTTCAATACAGTGTAATTTTAGAAATAGTTTTGTGAATGCTATAAATAAATTATAACTGGAAAAATTACATCAAGGATGAAAAGAACTTTGAAAATAAATATTGATATGATCAGCTACATGAAAAAGGAATGGATCCAATTAAACCATGATGGCAGAAGGTCTCATCTTGATGTCCTCGTCCTTTCTTTTAATTGAAGTATAGTTAATTTATAATGTGTTAATTTCAAGTGTACAGCAAAATGATTCAGTTATGTATATCTATATATACATATATTCTTTTTCAGATTCTTTTATCTTATAGGTTATTATAAGATATATAGTTCCCTGTGCTATGCAGTAGGTCCTTGTTGTTTACCTACTTTGTATATAGTAGTGTGTATATATTAATCCCAAACTCCTAATTTATCTCTCCTCCCTCCCCCTATCCAATCCCCTTTGGTGAACATAAGTTTGTTTTCTATGTCTTTGAGTCTATTTCTTTTTTTTTTTTTAACATCTTTATTGAAGTATAATTGCTTTACAATGGTGTGTTAGTTTCTGCTTTATAACAAAGTGAATCAGTTATAGATATACATATGTTCCCATATCTCTTCCCTCTTACATCTCCCTCCCTCCCACCCTCCCTATCCCACCCCTCTAGGTGGTCACAAAGCACCGAGCTGATCTCCCTGTGCTATGCGGCTGCTTCCCACTAGCTATCTATTTTACATCCCACTAGCTATCTATTTTACCTGTTTTTAAAATAAGTTCATTTGTATCATTTTTTTTTTAGATTCCCCATATAAGTGACGTCATATGATATTTGTCTTTCTCTGTCTGACTTCACCTAATATACTTCACTTCATATTATAATCCCTAGGTCCATCCCTGTTGCTGCAAATGGCATTATTTCATTCTTTTTTATGGCTAATATTTGGGGCCCATTCATGTCCTTTGTGCTTTCCCCACTGACAGAGTACATACTTTTACATTTGACCAACAAGGGAAGCCTTTTGGAGGAGAAGAGTGACAGAACGCTGAGGACATTGGTAGAAGAGGGTTATGTGTCGACAGCATGATCAAAGTTGACCACCTCTGAAATCAGATAGGTGTAAGTTCATATTCCAGACAAGACTTTTTTTAAGTGATATTTTTTTTTTCCTTAACTAAGCTTTAGACTTTTTAAACATCAGAAAGAAATATTTCTTTCTTCTGAGTAATTGACCAACTACTCCCAACTGATTCAGCATGCAGAATGTGCTTGATGTTTACTTTATCTGTTGCAGGAAAGCTTCCCTGGAATGCTAGCCCCTTAACTGAAACTATTCAGGAAAATATCACTAATCAAAGGGACTCAAGAAATCATTACCCTACTGTCATCATTCATGCGTTAAGGAGTCTATTAGCATTTGCTAAGGCATCTGTCTTTTCAGATTTAACACAAGCCACTCTGGTACTGGAAAAAATCAAAAACACCTGGATAACCAAGAGGGCATGGACAAGTATAAGTACCTATCTCCTTGGGACAGAGCCACTTGTATATTGCTTTAGATACCCGTAATAACATAACTAATCATTAATATTAATTAAAAAGGTAAGAGGAATCTTTCTGAGGCAATCAGTGCCTGAAGAGGGATCTGTTGAGTTTCCCCAAACTGATAGTCTGTGGTCGTCACCACTTATGAGAAAGCAAGAGTTCACTAAGGACTCAAACTAACCCCTATATTGACCCAGGGATCAGGCTGCGACAAAAAGGATATTTTCTTCTAAAAAAAAAGAAGCACTGAAGGATAATTTTGTTTTTCTTTCAGTTGATAAAATTGAATGTTTAATATGTTCAAAGTACTATGTTAGACCATCAGGGTGTTGCAGAGTTCTGTGAAACTCAATTCTTTTTCTCAAGCAACTTAACTGGTAGATGTGAGAGCCCTAAATAACTTTAATTCCAGGTAAAGTGAAAGTAAGCGCTACTGACTGGTTAGATGTTCAAAGAGGAGGATGATCTCTTGGATTACTCTTGTGAGCATGGGGAACCTGGAAGAAGAAGAGGTATTTGAACCAGGCCTTGAAAGCTAAAATTAGGAAGGAGGAGTGGAAGAGGGAGTAAAAAAGTGAGCTTGTTCTCAGATGGAAGGACCAGTGTAAACAAAGGCACAGGGGATGAGGAAATTTGGGGTGTGATTAAGAAATGATGAGGTTAGTTTTCTTAAACAGGAGGGTTATAAGATGGGACTGAAAAAGAAAGCTAAAGAGGTAGATTGTTTCGAGAGCATAGGGAACCTTGGATGTTAGACCAATGAATTTGTTCTTTAATTTAATAAGGAATTATCTGTAGTAGGGAAACATTGAGGGGTTTTTAATTGTGAAAAGATGTGATAGCAACTGGTGTTGTAGTATTTGTAATTTGAGGGAAGCTTATGTCAGTGTTCATCAACATTTTCTTCATTATTGGCCCTCTAAGGAGACTTTGTAGACATCTGCCTGATATTCCACAGGTTTTCCATGCAGTCATGTTCATTGAGAGCTGATCTATTGCATCTTGTTTCCATCAATGGCCAGGATATTCTCTTTTCTTATCTTCTTTAATTTCCTTTAGTGTGTTTGAGCCTTGAGTAGCTGTTGAGATAAAGCAATCGAACATAATTAGGTACTTGGTGAGTATCATAGGAGTAAAATTGCAAAAATGTGACTTCCCTAGTTTTGAACCCAATGAAGAGCTGTGTAATGTTTGAGTCAGACTTTGTTTTTTAAAGAAGTTACCATTGTTATAAAAACATCATAACAAACAGCAGGTTGCAAGCATATTTAGATCATTCTTACTGAAGAAAATAAACATTTATTGCCAACTGTGAAAGGGCAGATTTGATGACTGATGGAAAAATCACACTGCTTTGTCAGTTCACATAAATAATAATTCATCAAAGAAACATGTGTTGATGAGTGCAGTCTGGTTTGAATTTAAACCACAATGCATTCTTGGGAAACAGCTGAAGTACCTGAACCTCCCTTGAAAAGTCTCCAGCACATTATCTACGGATATAAACAATTCTTCCTAAGTCATGTAATGAATCTTATCAAAAATGCTCAGGGATGACTAAGGTGGCCTATATTTACCTGGAGAAAAACATATCTGGGTGCCCATGAATGTCTGATGAGTACTTAAGGAATATGATCTGAGTTCACTTTTGCAATAGATGCTCAAGAAATTGGTTTGGGATCAGATGAATGTTTACCAGACACTAAGAAAAATAAAAAGGATTGGCTGCTCAACCTCTGATAATCATTGTTCAGTGAGAAAGGATAGAATGTGATATTTTCTCTGGTAAGCATTCCACTCTTGGGCCACCCCAATCCAGAGACCCTCTCTGCTGTTGATGAACTGATGGGATTCAGCAAGCTGCTGTGTGAATCTGGCAGCCAGGTGTCTTGGTGTGGTTGAGACAGGAGCTAACAGATTTGACATGTGGGAATATTACTCCCAGATGCTCCCCAAAGGGAAAGAACAACTTTCTTTCAGTGACCTGTCCTTTCAAGATGAGTCCTATGGCATAGGTACTGTAATTAATTACCTCGGTGAGAGGAAGCAATGCATCATGGGTGCCGTTCTGCCAGAAAAAATAAGCATTTCCAGTGGGTTCTGCCCGATTTCTTAGTAAAATCTAGTGGTCTGTGTCTGGAGGTCATCCAAGGCAAATCAAAGAATGAAATCTTCAGATGCTGAGATAAGGAACACACTAAAGATGTGTGGTGTTGATTTTAAACTGAAGAGACCAGTTAACCAGGCGAAGCCATGTCACAGATAGTTATGGCCCTTGCTGCCAAAGTCTGTGCAGAAAAATACAACCAGAAGTTGATGTCCACAATGCCAGTGCTCTGATGTCCAGAGCCTCATAGCCTGTCAGTTCTCAAATACTACCGTATCACTTGGAAACGAACATCTGTCTGACAATATTTTTATGTTTATGTGTTTAAGAGACTTTGGTACTCACTATGAGTTGCATTAAGAAAGCTTTTTCAATCTCTCATTCAGCAGATTTCTCAGCTTTCTTCCCATCTTCCAAACTCTAGAATGCAATGCCTATCTTCATAACGGCTTTCGTGATTCTAGATTATGTATCCTAAAAGTGAAACACTCTCTATGCAGAACTGCATTCACAATATCTGAATCCGTATTGGTAATGGAACAATTTAGGCAAAGTAGTACAGATATTGGGCAGGCAGAGGTGTTGCTGCCCAGGTTTCAGGGGAATGAGCTCAAGTTGTGACTCTCTGGTCCTCTGTCTCTGTCCTGTACCCAGTGTCTAATAGGTAAGTTTGATTGCTCTCTTCTTATGACATAAATGTATTTTGTTCATTCATTCTATTATATGAAATTATTGTTGTTTAGCTTACAAAAATTAAACAGATTTCTGTGTTTCTATTTCCCATGGTTGTTTTTTAGCCTTCTATTATATCATCTCTTACTACTCTGAAGAGCAGTAGAGGAAAGAAGTTACTCTGTTGTGTTAAAAATATTTTCTATTGCACGTTCTGGTTAAGGTTGTCTGGGACGATTTTGATAATAATTCAAACACTCCAAACTCTCCGTGTCAGGTTACATAAACCTGCCTTTTTATTAGAACTTAAAAGAGAAAAAAGAAAAAGCAATGTGTTTAACTCCTGGGATTTAAAAACCTGTAATCAACTGAACCCAAGCTGTATTACTTTTGCAAGGTTCTATATTAAAATTTTTGTTGGTTTATAAAAAAAGAATCAAAAAGGCATTTACAGTTTTCTTTTAGAAATGAAATTTGATGGATTAACTGTCCTTAGCACTTCTGTGTTATATTAATTCTATATTATATATTAATTTCCCTTCTTTAATTTTGCTTTCAAACTTGTGTCAGTGGTTAGTGTATTGTCTTTCAGCTTGAAATCCACCCTTTCCTGCCCTGCTTGGTGGAAATGAACTGGACCCTGTAAACATTTTTCCTTTGCCACTGGCAGGATGCTAGGCTTTGCCAATAGAGGGCACTAGAGGGATACTGCAAGGTGACAGTGTCAGGCTGATACTTCCCTCGTGGTTCTATTCCTCCATTTGTTATTCAGTGTGGAAGTCCAGAAGTTCCAGCTACATTCCCAGGACACACTTTCATCAACTAGGGGCTGTTTCTGAGCACCTCTTGTGGGCCACATCTGTGGTGGCTTTTGTTGAACTCTCAGACCACGCCCTCTTTGAAGAGATCTGAATCTCAGCTCTGGGTCCCTTTATTATCCACTTTCCCTCAGCTAGGAGGTGGTAGCTGCTTTTTTGCCCATGGGAATTCTGGACTGCTTAGAGTTCTCTTTTAGTCCTTTTAGTGGTTAACCTGCTTTTATGGATTAATAATTACTTATATTACTTTTTTTCTATTCAAAGTACTGACCTGATGTCTGTCTCCTGATAGGACCCTGACTGATATACAAGTTGTTTATAAGTATTCTTAACGTATGCATGCCTAACCCACCTAAAGAGTTTTTAAATTCCCCAAGGGAGAGGGCACATGCTTCTGCATTCGTAAGTTTTTTTACTCCCTTCAGAGCTTCATACAATGCTCTGTACGTTGTATGTACATGTTTAATACATTTATTAAACACTTCTGACCAACGATGATGAATAAGACATGGGCATCAAGAATCTCATTGTCTAGTAGGAGAGAGAGACATGCAAACAAGTAACTTGTCCGGTTAGACTGTGATAGATACGTTATAGAAGGTATGTGGTCCTGTGGCACCCCATGTGGGGTGAGGCTGGGGGCGGGGATGGAGGGGACTTCACAGAGCAGTCACCGCTGAACTGAGTTTTCAAGGTTGAAAAGAGGGATGATCCCCACAGATTAGGGAGGAAAGGGCAATGCAGACGGAGGGAAGAAGTGAAATTTTAGGAATATGTGAAGCAAAACAAGACAAACTTGAGGAATGTCAAGTGGTTCACTATCGTGACCTAAGCGATGTGTGTGTATCTGTGGGACTGGAATGTGAATGGGGGAGGGAGCAGCCCTGAGGATGGTGGAGAATGAGGCTAAAGGACTAGGTAGCTCCAGGACAGACTGGACTTTGTAGGTCACGCTAAAGAGTTTGGATTTTTATCACGGACAACTACAAACTCAAAGAACTCCAAGGATATAAAGAATATAGAGAAAAAGTTAACCGTTAGATTTATGCACCAAGTGTACTTAATCCTTCCTTCACTATGTGGAATGTACTTTTGAAGGATTCAAAGAAATTCAAATCCTTAGCCTCGCCTTGGAGTTAAAAGAGGGAGATTTAAGTATTAGGAAGTAACAAGAAGCATTAAATTGACAGCTAAAGACCAAAGTGTGCCCTGAGGTTTGAGGCAGGAGAGACGGGGGTAGTTAAGAAGAAGTAGAACTCCGGTAGGGCCCTCGGGTACTTAAATTTCTTCCTCTGTCTGCATTGTCCTTTCGTCCCCATCTATGGGGACCATTCCTGTCATCTTTGAAAAGAACTCAGCTCAGTGACAACCACTCTGTGAAGTCTATTCGATTCCCATTCCCACCCCACCCGACGTGGGGCGCCATCACTGTTTCATGTACATTCTTCTATAGCGGTATCTATCACACTCTAATAATGAAAGGTCACTTGTTTGTATGCAGAGTTACTTGTTTGTATGTATGTAGAGGGACTGCATTTTAGGGAAAGAGCAACCTTTTAGAGAAGGGAAGCAAAACCACAGAATATGTTTGGCAGCCGGAGGGAAGCTCAGCTGAAGGGGAGTGATGAGAGAGAAGGTTGAAAATGTTGGTCAGTGCTTCTGGAATGACAAACTTGTGGCATGGCGCTTCTACTCACCACTTCCACACCATGCCACCTATCGCGTTCCTGCTGGGCTCCGGGGCAGCTCCGGCTTCTTTCCTGGGTGCTTAGTGAGGCACTTTGAATTGAGAATTTAGTCTTCAGGATACCATGACAAGGTTTCGACTGGTGGATTGCTGATTATAAAGATTTTTCTGACTATGTTGTTAGAGGTAATGAATGGAAGATCCCAAAGATGGAAACCAGAAGCTGTTGAAATGTGCTTTTCTATGTAAATTATATTTCAGGTGTTAAGAAGCTACATGTTTCAGCTGTTAGTTGGAAAGATATAAGGAGTGTTTGTATGAAATTTACATTGATGCTATCTCCAAAAGAAACAAAGCTGTAACACACCAAATGTCATAAATCAGAATGTCATGCTGAAAAAAACGTTGTTCCATTTCTCCCTTAGGATATGGTTGACCTCAGAATAGGAATTCAGAAATCTCTCTGCCTGCCTCTTTGCCACTAAGAAAACAGACACTGGTTCCCCAAACCCCTGATTAAGAAAGAAGCTGGAAGAACATGCAGAAGCTTTTGAGACTGTGAGTACTCCTGCCAAAACCCAGTGGGAAAGCCTCTGGAGAAATGGAGGTCATAGAAGTTTAAAAGTTTGATTATTTAAAAAAGTTTTTACTACCTTCCCAGTAAACAGTACCTTAATTCTTCATTCTTACTAGCAAATTGTCATTTAGCACCCAATAATTCTCTTATTAAAGCCCAGAGGATTATTATTTTCAGGGATGGGTGAATTTAATTGCCTTGCTCTCTCCCACAACTTTGCAGAAGTATCTCGGGAGACAAAGTTCTTTTCATTCCCTACCCCCAACCCCCCAGCAGCCCCCGAATATATTCCCTTTTCCTGTGAAGCATGAAGCCTGGAATACTGAGACTCAGATGTATGAGAGGAGAAAAATGCATCAGGGCAAAGTGATCGCTTCGTTCTGTGCAGGACTCACTAATTCTCTGACCCTTGGAAAGTTATTTAACCTCTTTGTCTTGTCTTTTTAATTAGTAAATGTGGAGACTAACAATTTTCTCTGACTCCTTATAAGACTTTTATCCAGACGAAGTGAAATAATAGATATTGAGAGTCTTTTTGAAAAATTACAGTGTTACAGAAACAAAAGAAATCCTTCTGTTATCCTAGTTACGTGATAAATTTCTCATGATTAAGAAATTTCGATGGTGGTGTTGGGAAAGATTTGCCTGGTGTAATGAGATGGGGCATCTCAATATGTGCAGTGGCTTGTATGTTTTAGTTCTCTTTGTGCATGCACAGTGACTTATCAGCCACTGATCTCCTGCATGGCTGCATCTTCATCTTCACTCATTCATTCATTCAACAATTATTTATTGAGTGCTTATTATGCACAAGGAATTGTTCTAGGTGCTGGAGATACTGCCTAAAGAAAAGAGCCAATGTGCCTGCCCTCATGTAGCTTACATCCTAATTAGAGGAGACATAAAATAAATAAATTCACAGGATGACAGTTGGTGTTAAGTGCTATGAAGAAAAATAAAGCAGGAAAGGAGCATGTGAGGGGTTGGGGGACTATGGCCAACTAGCCAAATCTTGCCCATGGCCTGGTTTTGTAAATACCGCCACGACCATTCATTTGTACTTTGTCTACTGCTGCCTTGACTTAAGTAGTTGAGAGGGAGACCATTTTTTACCACAAGGCATAAAATACTCACTACCCTTTGGCCTTGTGCAGAAAATGTTTGAAGCTCCAGACATAGGCCTGGAGACACAGATAGAGGCAAACTTGTTAAAAACTAAACCTACCTTAACCAAACCTATTGTAACAGGCTACAGAGGAACTACTCACCTGCCCAACACTTGGTTTTAGCCAGTGCTGTGAAAAACATTTTTAAAAATCAAATCTTCTGAACAAAGTTACTGATAAAATTTGAAATATTGACTCTTTAGGGTCTTTCCTTTTCTAATTTCCCAGGCCTAAATTTTGGTGCTAGCCAGTGGACAGCCAAAGAACAAAAAGTTGCTAGAAAAAAAGAGGGAGTGGGAAGTCGTTGAAAAATATCACATAGAATCATAAATTTCTATTTAGTTGTTAAATTTTAGTAACTATGTCTGTATTCCAATGATGATATTTTTATTATTTAATTAAAGTTAATGCTATTTGTTGGTACTGGTTTGGGAGCTGGCAGTGTCAGGTGGTATATCTTTAAGGGGGAATAGGGTTAAGTGGGTTGCAACTTGCTTCCATGTAATTTGGCGATGGGGGGGTATGGATGACATCTAGTTGGTTACGTCAACTAGAGTGAAAACAAAACATAAAGGTAAATTGTCAACCGTAAAAGATATTTCCATTCTTTAAGCATGTTCCTGTGGCTAAGGCTAAAATGGATCCATCTGAGATCTTCTTTAAATAGAAGTTCTTAGTAATATTTAAGTAACAGGTACAGTAGGTATTAATGTATGTCATGACTTCATATTATTTTTAATGGCTGTATATATAGTAAGGCTTTTTTTAATGAGAAAGAAAAAGGTCTAATATTGAATTAATAGTGATTTTATACACTTGCATAAATTTTCTTTATTTAGGAATATTTTGTATGTTAAATATCAGCCTGTTGTCTTACGCTTGAAATTAGTAAATGTCAGAAATGGATTTATAAAAGGTGCTCTCAGTTTGAATCCTGGGTTCTCTTTTGACATGTTAGCATTTTCAAGATTCTTTTTTCTCGTACACACCTACAACCCATGTACAACACTCCACTTGACCCAAATTCAAAACCCAGTCCTTTCAAAAGATTCAGGGAAGGTTGGTTTTTTATCTGCACTTGATATAAGGTCTGCTTCATTTAAATAGTAATTGCTCCTGGGAAGCAACCAATTCTAGGTAATTCTAGTTACTGCTCTTGTATGAAGAACAAAGACACACAGAAACACACAAAGACACAATCTGGGTGAAGTTACCTGGTTCGAGGACTTTTCTTTATCACACCCAAAGAGGGTATTGTTGTTTGTTCCCTTGGTTAATTTATTTTTCCTCTAAACATTGTAAAGACTAAAAAGGCTTAGGGAGAAAAGGAGGAAGGTGGTACTAACATTACTGAACGCATATGTTGTGTTAGGCATCGTGTCAAGTTCTTTACATGAATTATTTTGATTTATACAAATTTTATGAGTTAGGTATTATTTTTTCCCCCTAACCCTCAATTTAAAGATGAAGAAAATGTGGTTTGGAAAAGTTAAGACATTTGTCTGAAGTCCCAGGGCTGACACATCTTAGAGTTGGGATTCAGCTTATTTTCCCTACTGTAGCAGGTGACCTCCCACCATGGCAAGACTGAGTCTCCCAGAGTGGGGCAGGCTGCGTGTTGTTTACTAAGGGTTACCTCAAGCAAACTTAAGTAGACACATCCAGTGTGCTGCAGCTGGCTTGTACCAGCTCACAAGAGCTGATTGTTGAATTTTCAACTGCTGGTTGCTACACCTAGACATTTATAAACATTAAATTCCATAAACTTAAAAATCTAATAAATTATTTTTAAAAAGGTAAAAATAAGGTAGTAAAAGGTATTAAAAAGGTATATATAAAAAAAAGGTAATAAAAACTCAAAACATCACCTTGAAATTATTTTTCTACAGTTTACCATTATCTGTGCACTTGAGGTTACTTGTGTCTATTGTGTCTGTATGGCAGAAATACTATATGATGATGTGCTGCCGCACTGTCTTCTCAACTCCACATACAATGACCTCACATTAGTAGCTTGACAGTGGCCATGGTAGGAACGTTTAGACCATGGAAATAAGTAAACACTACAAATCTGCACCCTCAACCCCAGGAAAGCCATTTGTTAATATTTATCAGCATAACTACTGTGTACAGCTCTTACAATTAATATACGAACTTCAATTCTTTTATGCTTTCTTTTTTTAAAAACTCACGAACATTCACTGTGTATTTACTTAGCATTCACTGTGTGTCAGATATTGCACTACACACTTCTGCCATCCTTATTTCACTCTTATAGCTATTTCATTTATAGCTATAAGGTAGATATCATTACTCCCATTTTGTAGACAAAAAACTGAGGTTTAAAGTAAAGTAACATTCCCAAGGTCACACAGCTAGTTAAGTAGTGGAGCACAAACTTGATTGTATGTTTTGTGAATCTACATTTCACAGCACTGCAGCTGCAGTGGCATATTGTGGGGATAGTCCAGGATACCGTTGTAGTCAAGGAAAAAACATTTTGCTAAAGCCATACTTTTTCTTTCTGTTTTACTACTACTATATTCATTTGAATGAATAATCAGCACATCCATTGGAATGCAACATGACAGTCTGTAATGTTGAATAGAAAAGTGAAGACTAGAATAGAGGATAAGAGGAGCTGAAAGGAAAAAGCATAAAACATGTGGCAATCCAGACTAGCTGTCTCATACCAAAGAAAAAAGCTTGTAATGTCCTTGCCCTACAAACTGGGCAACACAACACAGTCACCCCATTCCGAAAATACAGTGTTCCAAGCGATAACTTTATTAAGGACAAAAGAGCTGATAGCACCTATTCTTGAGTTGATTATGCTATGAGATGCCCACCTGATACTTTGTAGTATAGAGAGTCAAGACTTCTTTCAAAGAGGACATTTTAGGAGGGCTTAGTGGAGAACCTTAGCTTTCATCATTTCAACAGGCAGTTTTATAGGTCAGTAGCACAAACCCCAGAATTTCAGTGCTTTAATACAACACTACTGAGTGAGCACAGTTTACTTCTTGCTCCCATTGTAATCTGATGCAGATCAGGCGTTAGTGGCTCATTGGCCCTCCAACTATGTCTCAGGGATGCGACTGCTTCCATTTCAGAGTTCTTCACTTCCAGCCAAGGCGTTCGAGGAGAATTCACCTCTGTCTTAGCTGCCTGAGGCTGAGCTTCCATTCACATTCTTCTCAGTAAGCCCTCATTCACATGGCCACAACCAAACTACAAGAGAGATTGGAAATGTAAGAGAGCACGTGGATGGTTGGTGCTAGGGACCATCTTCTCCATGTTCCCTGGAGCCTACAAAAGCTTTCTTTCATTCCAAGCACTCTTTCTTTGCTCTCGAGTTGAAGTAGATTTCTGTCTGCCAAACACACCAGAGAAGTAAAGCATGACTTATTAAGACTATCTCTGTTCTTTTTCCTAATGGCGAGGTTTAGACAATACAGTTTGAAGTCGGTGTAGCTGTTGAGCTTTTTCGTTTGCAGAGCCTTCTCTAACACAAAGCCTATCAGAGTTCTCATTATATTTACTCCATGGCATTTAAATTCAGGAATTCTAGAAAATATTAGAGAAATCTATCATGCCATTTTTATAGTTTAGCCAATAAACCACTCAGTTGCTAACACTTAACTTCCTTCTTTATGTATTTTATGTAAATCTCTTGTTTCTTTAATTGGGCATGTTAAATATTTTATTGACATGTTTAACTTTTACCCATTTTAATGAGTTCTTGTACATTGTCTTTTTGGAACTCCCGAGGCCCAGTGTAAAATTTGCCCTTATAGATTAATATACAGTCATCAATGGCTACTACTTCAGAGTAGCCAAATAATTGTTAAGTATTAATGTGGGGGTTTATGCAACCCATTTCTAACCTCTGCCTCAAATCTCACACAAAATACAGTCAAAAGATATAGAATGGTTTGCTAAGGGGGTTCCTGGGACATAGGACTCTTAAAACTAAAACTGGGAAAGTTCCAGGCAAACCACAACCAGTGGGTCACCTTATGAGTGTTCCTCCTTGAGTTACAGATTTGGTTCCTCCTAACTGACTTTGTGTTTTTATCTTGGGCCCCAACCCCTGTCCTACATGTGGGAAAGAGACTCTATGAGGTAGTGTCCTAGGTATATACAGGAGAAGAAAATAAAGATATTTCATCCAAGTGGATTCATGATAAATGTGTTTGGGTCAATGGAAGTTTCATCTTGGGGGAGAAGATTCACCATAAATGTCTCAGTGGAGGAAGTTTCCAGTTTTCGCAGTCAAGTCTTTATACCTGAATGGTTTCTTTCTTGATTTTAAATTAAGATAATATATGGAATTATTCTCCACTAGTTATTCCAGTTTGGCTTTCAAACTAGTAGTTTTTTTTTTTTTTTTTTCACAGCAAAGAAGGAAAACAAATAGCAACACAGAGAGAGGAAGTTTTGACCTCACAACCAAAGCTTATGCCATTCAAGCATCTCTTCCCCTTTCCTTTTGATGGTAGCTGGCATATTTCAATTTTCTTTTTCAGTGGCCTCAACAAATGAGATGAAAGGGTGAAACTGCTGGTATGGCATTTAAAAGTTATGACTTCAGCAAATTTCCTTAAGAAAAATGGGCTTTGCTTTTAAAATGACCTCTTTTCCCCCTGTTTTAGTAAAAATTTGCATTACCCTAAAATATTCTGTTCCTTATATGGAACCTAACGTTTTGTTGTTATTTTATCAGCCCTCTCTGGCACTACTCTGCAGAAATTCACTGACATGTTATTTTCTCTCTGCAAACATGCGGCTCCAAGTTATAAAGATAAAATTAAATGTCATAGAAAGTCTAATTCACCTCCAAACAGTGAACGGAAGAAAGCAAAGTTAGATTTTATAGAGTGGTTTGTGGTCCTTAAGTATAGTTAAGTCAGACTGAGAATAAAGTCAACCCAGGAGAAAGCAGAGTTGAGACAGATGGAAACAGAGAGAATGTGGACAAGCATATGGGAGACAGCAGGAGAGCTAGTTGTGATGACATCATTTGTGACCCTGGATCTAGCCATGTCTAATCCACCCCCTTGAACTTTTTAGATAACGTGAACTCATATTTCCCTTTTGTTCTCAGCCAGTTTGCTTCCAAATAAAAGGTTTCTGACTGACAAGCTCTCTCAGGAAAGGTTGCATTTTCATTGTTGACATTTCTACAGCTCCCCAGGACTGGGAACATGATTGATTGACACCCTCTCAATTTTGTACCCTTGCAATGCAAATTCTTATTTATTCATTTTCTTACACAACAAACACACGTGTTTTTTGAGCCCTTGGAAGAGACAAGGATAAAGGGTGATGGGGATGAAGGACACAGGCCCTGGGGTGGACTGACTGCCCAAATCCGCACAGTTTCTCTACTTCTGTGACTTCGTGATTGACTCGCCCCTCAGCCAACAGACTCATGAAAAGATTGTTTTCAGAATTAAAAAGAGTTACACTTGCAAAATGTAAAATATTAAAAATAGCAGGAACTTTATAACTTTGAGCTGTCATTGTAATTGATATTGGTAGTATTGATATTGTTTTTTTTTGATGCGTACAAAGTGTTCTGCTAGTGTCCCCATGATATAAGTAGAAAAGAGCAGGAGATAGTTAAGTTCACAACAAGAAGCTGCAAGTGGGGGGTTATAAAATGAACACACATACTTAATGGCTTATAGTAATATTTAGGGTATTTAAAAAATATTTAAGGTACTTTTTTTTTTTATTTTTTGGCTGCACTGGGTCTTCGTTGCTGTGTGCAGGCTTTCTCTAGTTGCAGCGAGCAGGGTCTACTCTTCATTGTGGTCCACGGGCTTCTCATTGCTGTGTCTTCTCTTGTTGTGAAGCACAGGCTTCTAGGCGTGCGGCCTTCAGTAGTTGCAGTACATGGGCTCAGTAGTTGTGGCGCACGGGCCTAGCTGCTCTGCAGCACGTGGGATCTTCCCGGACCAGTGCTCAAACCCGTGTCCCCTGCATTGGCAGGCAGATTCTTAACCACTGTGCCACCAGGGAAGTCCCATATTTAAGGTACTTTTAAAAAAATAAACTTTGCCAATATGTATTCATATGTGAGTTGCATAAGTAAAAAAAGCAAAAACAGAACACATAATGCTTGCCATTTAAAAATAATCATATGCCCTTATTTTCCTCCATACTTTACGTAAAAGGTAGCCATGTTATCCATTGTTCTGTAGCTTTCATTTTTCACCTAATATCCACAGCATGACGGAAGTGTGCTTCAATTTGTATTTTACAGCTGCATTGTATTTAATTGTTGAGAAGTAACTTAATTAGTATAACCTGTGTGCTTTGGGCAGCCATTTGGATTGTAGCTGAACTTAGGCTATTACAGACTCTGCAATAAGTCACTTTTGAGGCCTAGCATTTTCACTTACACAAATATAGCTCTTGAAGGTGATATTGCTGTGACTAAGAGCACACACATTTGTAATATGGATAATGATTGCCCACTTGTCCTCGAAGGACATCCGACCAGTAATGTATGAGGTTGGCTGTTCACTGATAGCATCTCCAAAAGTGCTAATCAAAACTTTAAATACTTTCCATTTTGATAGATAAGAAAAAATGGTAATATATTGTAGATTTAATCTTCAATTCTCTTTTTGCAAGTGACATTGAGCAGCTTTTGATGTTTAAGAGCCATTGTCTTTCCTTTACTATGAACTATACTCTGACCATTTTTCTACTTGGTTATTGATCTTTTCCTTTATAAATTTGGGAGATTAGCACTTAGTCTCTGATGGAATGGCATATAGCTTTTTGTTCATTTGTTTGTATTTTGCTGCTTTTTTTGCAAAGTAGTAGTTTTTAAAATTTTATATCAAATTTATAAAGGTTTCCTTTTATGGCTTGTGGATAATTTCAAGTCAATTAGAAGGTCCTTTATCTTCTTTATGAAGGCATTTCCCCACATTTTCTTCTAGTATTCTTGTGCTTTAATGTTTTTCACATTCCAATCCTGATGCATTAGGAATTGAACCCAATGTGCAGTGGGAAGGACAGATCCATCCCAAAATCATTTACTGATTTGCTACATTTATTACATAATGAATTACCATTTGTATTTGAGTCTGTTTCAGGACTTCCTGTCTTGTCTCATTAGTCTTTCTTTGTCCACATGTCAGTATGAAACTCTTTTAAATATTAAATCTTTATAATCTATTTAAATATTTAGCTGGTTTAATCTCTGCTGGTTGTTCTGTTTCAGAGTTTTGCTGGCAACTCTTGTTTGTCTAATTTTCCAGGCAAACTTTAAAATCATCTCATCTATTGATACCCTCCCTGCAAAAGTTGATATTTTTATTGGGATCACATTAAATTTAGAAATCAACTTTGGAGGAATCAGTATCTTTATTTTTGCAAAATGTGTTCTATCCAAGCACGCAGTATGTCTTTCTATTTGCTTAAGTCTACTTTGAGGTCTTTCAAATTAAAAATTTTTTAAATTTTGCTTCATATAGATGTTAAGCATTTCTTAAGTTTCTTCCTAGTTTTTTTTTTTTTTTTCCTTTTGTGTTGCTTTTGTAAATTAGAGTAACGTCTTCTTGGGTTTTCCAAACATATAACCATATATCTACAAGTAGTTTGATTCTTTGCATGTTGAAAAACAATTTTTTTAAAAAATGCATACTTCTAAATTCTTTTTTTGTTTTTATTGGTCAGTGCCTCTAACACAATGCTAAATGATAGAGGGGTTAAGGGAATTTTTGTCTTGTTCCTAATCATTAGGAGAGTATATGTAAATGAGCTGGTTAAACAGTCTCTGTAAGACAAATGCTCGAGTTTGAAGTCCACAAAGCAGGCAGTGAGGAAGGGAAGATGGATGTGAAGAAGGGAGAGTGAGGACAAGCTGGAACTCACAAGCACGATGTGGGACCCATTAGGATGGACCGAAACACATGTCAGTTTTAGGAGTTGTCGGTATTCTTCACTTCAGACCTAAATAGTTGTCTGGCCCTTGATCCACACTTAAAGAAAAACCCATGGGAAAGCAGACTATGTTACCTTAATATTAGTGATCTTACCTAGTAGTTGTTAGCTACCTTTCACCGCTGGGATGAGGAGGGAACACATTCATCTAGGTTACTCTTACTTGTCATCCAAGATTCAGCTCAGGAATTATTACATTTGCTAATTTTTTTCTTGACATTATATTCGCCATTTCCCTCAGTTATTCTTTCTCTCTGCTTCCATCATTTTGTGGACATCTACTTTTATCATACTGCTGAGCATTTGTTCTCCCTTCTGCTGATACTTGCACCCTGAATTTCATCTGGGTACCACCTCCTCTCCCTTTCCTGGTCCCTATACTTCAGGTAGAGTTGATTGCTCACCTGAATCAGGGTGGGAACATGACTCATATCTGGTCAATCAGAGCATCACATTCTCCTGGCCATGACAATTTGTTCAAAGATGTGCAAATAACCTAATCAGAGCCAATGCAATATAGTAACATTGGACAGGAATTCTTGAAGAATATACTTGCAGTTACATTGGAAATAAAATTGAGAGAAAATGGAAGCTATCTTGCCTTCTATGGAGGCTGAAAACAAAGTCAGCCATTGGAAGAGAGCAGAGATGAAAAGGTCAGGATCTTTTGATATTATCTGAGCCCTAAGTCCAGCTATGCATGCAGCTGGCTCCACCCATGAGCTTGTCAGTTATAGAAGTCAATAAATTCTCACTTTCCTCAATCTATTTTGAGTTAGGTTTTCTATCATTTGTAACCCAAACAATCCTAATACACATTACTGATAGATACTCAAGCACTTCCATTGATTATAACTGTGATTCCCTTTTCCATGTTCATAGCTACTCCATATATACTACCCTCTAGCCTTATTATTCTATGAGCACCTTTAGAGCAGGGAGAGTATTTTTAAATTTCATAACCCCAGAGATGATTATCAATATATTTTGTAAATATCAGGGCACAAATAATGTTTGTTGAATGAAAGAAAAACATAAGTGTTCTATTTGCACAGTGGATTTTTTTGGTAAATAACTAAGGCACCTGCCATTTTCGTGTATTGTCAGTGTTCTCATCCTTCTTTGGGGTTTGTGCTTTTTAGTGTCTGTTTTCATTCTCATTGGTAAGAAATTTTCTGATTCTTTATCTCTTCATTTTTACCTTTGGAAGCTTGCCCTTTTCTCTTTGATTTGTGTAACACAGCCACCTGTGTATTACTTATTCAATTTTTTAGCCTTTGATTACATTATGTATTTTGTTTTCTTTTTTGATAGTAATTCAGAGTCATTCAAGCTGTTTTCTATAAGCATTTCCACCCACTCTCAGGATCTTCTACTGCATTTACTTCCTGACACCTGGGAGTGTTATTTACCATCTATCTTTTAATGTGCATCTAAGGCTGTTTCTCTACCAAGCCCAGATGACAATTAAGTAAAACTATACCCTATGAATCTTTCTAAAGATGAAGGAAATAAACAGACAGCCTCTCATTCTACAATTAGTTAATCATTGAAAATATGTCAAATGGGCATTGTGTGTCTGATTCTGAGCTAGGTGCTATAAGGAATAGAGAGATGAAAAACACAGGCCCTGCTCATTGAGAACAAAGTAAATATGATACAAGGCAAAGGGAACAACATTGATACACAAGTGTATAAGAACTCAGTGAAGGAGTGAGAGAGGAGTGACTACATTTGACCTGGAAGTCGGAGGTGATCCAATCTGGGCTATGAATAGTGGATGAGAATTTTAAATAGGGGAGCATGGCACCCAGTGGAGGGAACAGTAAGAATAAAGGTATGGAAGTCTCTGTTCTCGAACCAATGCTTCATTTTTGGTACAGTGAGTAGACAGTATAGCTATTAGAATAGATACATGTATACGTATAACTGAATCACTTTGCGGTACACCTGAAATTAACACACTGTTAACTATACTCCAGTATAAAATAAAAGTGAAAAATTTTTTTTAAAATAAAAATAAACTATTTTCTGATTAAGTTTACTTAACTAATGCATTTGTCTCTTAGAAAATACCTTGACCTCATGGTTGAACCTAATGGTCCTCACAGTTAGTCATAGTGAAACACTTATTAGTCACCTTGCTCTTTACAAAACACCACAAAACTCTGATCTATTAACATAAATAAATACATAATTTTGTGCTTAAAAAAGAAGAAAAAAGAAAAAAGAAAATGGGATGTGAGGCCAGAACAGCAGAACAGGTAGTGTATTAGTTTTTTATGGCTGCTGTAACAAATAATCACAAACTTAGTAGCTTAAAACAATACAAATTTATTATCTTACAGTTCTGTAGATCAGAAGTCTGACATGGGTCTTACTGAGTTAAAATCAAGGTGCAAGCCAGGCTGTGGGAGAACTTGTTTCTTAGACTTTTCTAGCTTTTAGAGGCTCCCTTCCTCCACCTTCACATCTCTCTCACCACTCTTCCATTGTTGCGTTTCCCTCTGATCAAAGCCCTGTGATTAGATTGGGCCCAACTGGATAATTCAGGAAAATTGTCTCATCTCCAGGTCCTTAACTTAATCACATCTGCAAAGTTCCTTTGGCCATATAGGTAATGTTCTGGGTTTCAAGGATTAGGATGTGGACATTTTAGGGGACCGCTATTCTGCCTACAGGTGTCTTAAACCAGATCATGAAGGAACTTTGCCAAACATGCTCCAGCAACGTATTTCAGCCTTGGTATGTGAAGTATTATCCTGATGACAGCAGATATAGTGAAAATAGGGCAAAGTTGGAGAGTTTGAAATAACCAAACCTAAATATTGTTGGAAGCTGTGACCTCACAGACAAGTTGTTATCAAACAATTGGCTCAGCCCTTGCATCCACCTGTGTACCTACTACCACTTTTGGCAAACAAATCAATGAGTAATATTTACAATTTGTACATTAATCAGAATCTTCGTTTTCCTTCTCCTCTCTCTAATGCTATTAGTGTTACAAATGCCACTCTGAGTATCTTTGAACTAGGAAAAATAGTATGTTTCTGGGTTTTTTTTAGATATAGGTACTAAAACCCTACTAGACATATTGTAACATTACTAAACAAACTATCAAAGAACTTTTCACAAATATGTAGACATTTTTGTTGAATTTTATTTGGTTTATTCATTCAAAAAAGTCACTTTCAAGTAGATGATTTGTAAGTGCTTAAGATATACCAATAATTTACATGTCTCTGTTCTTTAATTAATTAATTAAACAAATACATATTAAGGGTCTGCTATCTGCCAGACACTGCTTACCTGCTGGGAAGAAAGTAGTAAACAAAATGTCAGAAACCCCTGCCATCATGCCACTTATATTCTAACATGGTGATGGACAATAATGAAGATAACTAAGTGGGCTAAGTAGCATTTTAGACAGTGATAAATATTAAGGAACAAATAAAGTAGGAAGGGCAATATGAAATGTTAAGGGTTTGAAATTTCTGATGATGCAAGTCACTGAGAAGACGACTTTCAAATAACGAGCTATAGGAAGTGAGGTTGGTCTAATTAGCTCCAATTTTCACAGCTGGAATCTGAGACTTAGCAGGCTGGAGTTGACTGGTACCCATTCTGGCTGCTGAGTGCTTCCTCTTCCTGAATGTGAGCTGCCAGCCACAGCCAGGAAGAGCTGAGGGGGAGGCAAACATGGATTCAGTGCTGCCTCTGCCCTCCAGGACCTTACAGGGAGGGAAGACAGGGCTCAGATCATCTATGGTATAAAATGATTACGAAAGTGCCCTGAAGGATGGGGAAACTTAAAAGTGCTGAAGTAGGAGTTCCATTTATCACCAAAAATGCCAAAGAGCCAGAAAAGCATTCAATCCTATAGAATTCTAAACACAGTTCATCAGAGGAATAAGAGCTGGTCACAGTGGCTTTTTGAATTTTCTTTCATTCTTTTATTATGAATATGAAGCAGTAACCTAAAACAATTGAGAAAAAAGACAGGCTTGCATGTAGCATCTTGGAATACCTGCATTACTTGGAGCATGTGAGTGAAGTGGGGTACAGTTTTTGACTACCTTTAAAGAGTGTCCCTCCAACATGCTGCAGGCTTCACATGGGCACTGGCAGCCAGAAACTGCCATTTGGAAACACAGGGTCCTTGTCTGGCATCTTATTCCCGATGTCCTTGCCTGTCAGTCAGCCTCCAGCCACCTGGGTTCTCTCCATTATGTTTTTGTTCCTGATAATAAAGTGGATTTTCTTTCTTTGAGAATAAGCATAAAGATACCCAGAAAATAAAACCAGGTGCCCGTTCGCAAGGCTCCAGCAAGCAAGGACGCAGATGAGGCTTCTCGGCCTGTTCTGCAGTTTTCCCAAGAGGAAAATGCTGCCGCTGACATGAATAGCAGAGGCCAGACAAAGATTCTTAGGGAAGATAAACAGGCTGTGATTCTCTCCTGATGGCTCCCACTCCTCTCCTCAATGACTGATCATGGCACAAAAGGTCACGGGGATAATTCTGCACCTGCAGCCTGGAAAGGCCAGGCTCAGTCCTTGCAAAGAACTCTCCCATAATTGATGCTAATTATTATTGAACCAAATGCACCCTTTCATAGAGGGGCATGTGGGAGGCTCTGTCACTGTCAGGGTGATTTTACCAAGAGCAAGTTTAGAATTCTTCGCACAGATGGACACACACTCAAGAAGACCCAAGTATTGCATATACAGGCTCTTCATAAGGAATATTATCATTAGAAATTTCTGCAGCTTTATAATGAGATGCTCAGAACTCAGGTGAATGACAAATGCTACCCAGTACCCAGGGCCAGAGTACTGAGTGGAGGAGCATGATTTATTCATAGGGGCTTGAACTCTACTGCTGGGCCTCTGGGCTGCTTGTGAGATTTTGCACCCTGCCATCTGGACTCTGAGACAGGTTAACAACAACTTTGGAGACCTTGGAACCCACTGGGGATTTGCTTTCATGGACATCCATCTGCTTTCTGGTGACTTTAATGGGAGGAGGGGCCCAGTGAAGAGGATTAAGAATAGAGAGGAAATGGAAGAGAATTCGCCCAGCTGTACATAAAGCAGGACTGGATTTAGCAGAATGCCAGCGTGGAAGTGGGGACTTTCCCTTGACATTAACCGCTCTCTGTTTTGGAGAAGAGTTTAAAAGAAGGTTACATTTTCTTGCTTCAATGCATCATTTCTACTTTTTTCCTCCTTTGATTATAAATTAATGGTTTTTGAAGGTTGTTCTTACATGTAAAAATAGCATTGCAAAACTATACAAAGTGGTAGATTGTGCTCAAATTTACAATTTTATTCCCAATTCTGATTGTTTTATTTTTTTTATTTTTTATTTTTTGGGTTTTTTTTTGTTTTGTTTTAATTTATTTATTTATTTATTTTTGGCTGTGTTGGGTCTTCGTTTCTGTGCGAGGGCTTTCTCCAGTTGCGGCAAGCAGGGGCCACTCTTCATCGCGGTGCGCAGGCCCCTCACCGTCGCGGCCCCTCTCGTTGCGGGGCACAGGCTCCAGACACGCAGGCTCAGCAGTTGTGGCTCACGGGCCTAGTTGCTCCGCGGCATGTGGGATCTTCCCAGACCAGGGCTCGAACCCGTGTCCCCTGCATTGGCAGGCAGATTCTCAACCACTGCGCCACCAGAGAAGCCCTGATTGTTTTATTTTCAAAAACACAACTATACCCCTGAAGCCAACTATTGATTGGAGAAAAAGAGTCACATAGTCGTTCATCCATCAGAGAATTATTGTACCCAGACTATGTTCTGGGCGTTTGTTCTGGGTTCTGACACAAAGATGAGGAAATCTTCATCCTTCTCATTATTTTTTTTTCAGTACTTTAAAGATGTTCCTCCACTGTCTTCTAGTTTGCATTGTTTCCAATGAAACATCTACTGTCATTCTTATCTTTGCTCCTTGGTAGGTAGGTAATGTGTCTTTTTGTTTTTCCTGGCTGCTCTTAAGATTTCCTCTTTATTAAGGTTATAAGCAATTTAATTATGTTAGGTCTTAGTGTAATTTTTTCAGGTTTCTTGTGCTTGGGTTCACTGAATTTTTGGATCTGTGGTTTTATTATTTTCACTAAATTTGGGAAATTTTCATCCATTAATTCTTCGAATATATTTTCACCCTCCACCCCACCCCCAACCCAGGGACTCCAATTACACATAAATGCTCAAAGTTGGTCCACAGTTTACTGATGCTCTATTCATTTTTTAGTCTCCTTTCTCTCCATTTTTCATTTTTTGATACTTTATATTTTTAGAGCTTTAAGTTCACTATTTTTTTCTACAATATTTAATCCGTTGTTACTCCTACCTTCAGACATTGTATTTTCATCTCCAGAAGTTCTATTTGTGTCTTTTTTGTATCTTCCATGTCTCTTTTAACTTTCTCATGCTTCCCTCTACCTTTTTGAATATGTAGAATATAGTTATAATAATATAATGGTTTTTATGTCCTTCCTACTAATTTTGTCATCTGAGTAATTTCTGAGTCTGTTTCCATTAATTAATTTTTCTCCTCATGGAAGTCCTGATTCTTTGCAAGTCTGGTAATTTTTTATTTAATGAGTTTACTTTTTTGAGTAAGGAATATTTCTTTAAATATTCTTGAGCTTTTTTGGGGATTCAGCTAAGTTACTTGGAAACATTTTGATTCTTTCATGATTTTCTTTTTTGATTTGTTAGATGGGACAAGAATGCCATTTGAGCTAGAACTAATTTAGCTCCACTATTCAGGCAATACATAATGCCCTATGTATTGTGGGAATTCTCCACTCTAGCTGGTGGGAATGTAAACTATTCCTGTCTTGTGTAATCTCTAAAAATTGTTCCCCCTGCTTTGGTGGTTCTTTCCCCAGCCAGGATCAATTTCCTCACAGGCATGTACTGATCAGTTCTTAGCTAAAGTCTTGAGGAAAATCTTCTATAGATCTCCAGGGCTCTTTCTCCATTCTGGTACTCTGCCCTGGGAATTCTACCTATCTTGGTCTCTTTATATCTTCAATTCTGTCCTCTCAGTTTTTGAACCTGCTTCTGAATCACTTGGGGTGCCTGTTAAAATGGAGATTCTGAAGTCACCCACACCGCCTGAATTATAATTTCTGAGGATGAGGACTAGAATTCTGTAGGTTGATTATACAATACTATTGACTTCTGAGAACCACGGCCCTGATGAAATCTTTCTCCAGGTTTATCAGTTGCCAAATCCAGCAGCCTTCTCTGGTTCTTCAGTCTCCTAGACTTTGTCTGGGATCCAGCCATACTCATCCTCTCCTCTTGGATGTCCTCAGCATTATAATATGTTAAAACAGGTGTTTCCCAGTTATCCCAGCTCAACAGTCACCCAATTTTGGGCCAAAGAGAGGAAAAACTCCATTACACTGTGTATGGATTTCTGATTCCCCATCTGCAAAAGGAACGATAATAATTAAATCTACCATACCAGGTGGCTATAATAATCAAATTAAAATGGAAAGAATGCTAGACATAGTGTAAATATCTCTCAACTTTTTTTAACATGTGTTCCATCCCTTTGTCCTTTCTCTCTACATTCCAAGAGTATCCCTTAGGGAGATATTCTAGCTTATATCTTCTGTGTCCAGAATACCACTCAGCATACTGATTGAGTTGTTTTTAGTTTTTAAATTTTGTGATCATGTTTTTCTAAGACCTCTAATTGTTTCGTTTTCATAGAATCCTGTTACTGTTTTATGGATGCAATATCAACTAAAACCTCTCTGAGGATGTAAATTATACCTATATATTGTATATAAGCTGTCTTCTGTTTGTTATTTTAACTCAGTTGCTTCGAGTGTTCTTTTATTTGGTGAATATGGTGCCTCTATTTTGTGGTGCTGGTTTTCCTCTAATCTTAGTGAATCTTGATAGTTCGTATTTGCACATGATAATGTTTAATTGTGAACATATGTTCTGATTAAAGTAGCTTTCTCTGGAACTTGTGTGGGAGGAGAAGTAAGTAGTCTGCCACAGTGTGGGGGGCTCCCTGTTCATTTCACAGTCTTAAATTAGTTGGGGTACTGCTCTACTTCCCTAGGTACAATATTTATTCTGGGAGTCTTTTATGCCAAAAATACACACTTTCAAAAAGTCCTGTATTTATGCTTTAGTGCAAGAAGCTGAAGTTCACTGTTCTTGTTTCTTTCTTTCTCTGGTTTCCTTATGGAAGGTGACGTTTCATTAGGCTTTACTCTGTTTTTCTCTGTACTCCCATCACAGTGCTAAAAGCCATATCCTGGAAGATCACTCACGTTTAAGGACCTAGATTTTCTTTGGAGGGAGTGAAAGGAAGGATATTTGGAGGAATCATGGCTACTACCTGTTGCCTAGCATAAATGGGCATAAGAGGGGTAAAAGTGTCCTAGTTATTCAACATCTGGTGCTTCAGTTTCTCTGATTATTTTCTAAGGTCCTCTTGTTTGTTGACTCTGAGCTTCGTTTATATGTGAAATTGCTTTTAACAGTAATTTTCTCAACTGTGTGTTTTGGACTGTTGTTTTCTCCAATTTTGTTTCTCTGACAATCTGACTCCATCTGCTTCCTATCTTTCAGGAATTCCTCAAAATTTCCCAGGAGCTGGTGGCATTCTTTCTGTTTGTAACTGTTGTTGTGGATCTGTTTCTTTAAAAACATTTAAAGATGTATATGCTCAGCCCCCATCCTGAAATAATCTTTACCATAGTACCCCTAGTTTTAATAACCTAGGGGAAAAAAGTTCAGTATTTTAAATACATTTCTAGAGAATATTTTTTCTAGATGTGTCCCCAGATTTTGAATGTGCAGCTTATTTGGAACTTGTAATCATCTTTACATGGTTGCCTTATAGAAGACCTCTTATCTGATCTCATAATTGGTTGATAAAAAGTTGGTTGAAGCAGGGAATCATAAAAATGATACATGAATACATTTTATTTCACTGTGAATATATACATGTACATTCTTGTATCAATCTTTTGATTAAGGTCCATTTTCTTTTTGAGTATAGATACCCGTTTATAATTCCGATTCATCTTTCCTTCAAAGACCATGCCCATGAGGCATCATCTGTTTTCCAGTTTCAATTTCTCCACAATGGATAAGAAGTTAAAGCCATTTGAGTGGAGGAGTCCTCTTGTATCTTTATAATTTCCATCCCTTTCTCCCAGTCAGTCATAGTTGCCTAGCCCACACCTGTTTTGCAATAATTGTTTTAATAATTCTCCTTATTCCAATCCTTCAAAATAGTCCTTATTGAAACAACTCTTTGTACTCTTATTTCATTTATTTATGTAACATTTAAATTATATAGTTGCAGTAATAAGTATAGTAGGCATAAACAGTTTTGGAACTAAAATAACTAATTCTTATGAACATACACTTTAACTGGTGGGTATAAAAATGCTAGGGCCTTTTTAATAATGAAAAATCTCAGCTGTGAGTGTTCAGAGACTGTGAGCGTCCGGCTATGTTTGAAATGGGAAGAGAACTCTGTTTGATCTGACGATTATGTTAAATGGACACTGGTTAAAAGGCTTTGTTAGGAATATGTTATCATCATCTATTCCACAAAAAATTTTAGGCATTCTGCTAGGCTTTGAGGATATAGAAATCAATATGATGAATAAGAATAGGTAAAAAAAGAAAAGAAATATACCAAAAAGCCTCAGAGACAGGCTAGTGTATACATATATGATAAAGAGGGCATCATAGGGACTTCCCTGGTGGTCCAGTAGTTAAGAATCCACCTTCCAATGCAGGGGACATGGGTTCGATCCCTGGTCAGGGAACTAAGATCCCACATGCTGTGGGGCAACTGAGCCCACGCACCACAACCAGAGAGCCCGTGCACCACAACTACTGAGCCCGTGTGCCATAACGAAAGATCCCCCGTGCTGCAACTAATACCTGATGCAGCCAAAAATAAATAAATATTTAAAAGAAGAGGGCATCATAAATAATGGGGAAGGGACCAACTGTTTAGTAGATGATGTTGAGAAAATCATTCACTATATGGAGAAAAATAAAACAGGATCCCTATCTATTGCCACATACAATGGTAGACTCCAGATGGATTAAAATATTTAAGTGTGAAAGACAAAATTGGAAAGTTAATAAAACAAAATATAGGAGAATATCTTTGTGATTAAGAGATGGGGTGGGGAAAAACTTCTTAAATAAAACAAAGTATAAACCATGAGATAAATTATTAGTTTTCCATCAAAATTAAGCATTTCTGTTCTGTGAGGAATTTAAGGGACTATGTAATGAACAGATAGCAAAACGGAAGAATATATTTCAAATGCCTAAATCTGGGAATGGATTAATATGTACAATACACAAAAAACTCCTGAAAATAATCAACAGCAACAAAAATGCAACAATCCTAATAGAAATATGGACAGTGATATAGAGAAGAGAAACCACCAAAAGACTAAGTAAATAAAATGATTCTCAAACACATTACTAATCCAAGAAATGCAAATTAAAAACAGAAATATAATTTTACATTGCTAGAAAGGCAAAATTTGGGAAGTAAGTAATGCCAAACATTGGGGAGGATGTGAGTGTATTGATATTCTCATGTGCTGTGGGTAGGAGTGTTGACAGATTAAGCCATTTTGGAAAGAGTATTTTTTGCACTACCTAGTCAAATAAGAATGTGGGTTTCCTGTGAGCCAGGAATTCAGCTCTTAAGAGATGTATATATTTAACATATGTATATATGCACACATACATTATACACACGTGTATATACATACAAAATGTATGTGTGTATATATATATATGTTCATTGTATATGTACACACATTATCCACACATGCTAAAGAAATTCCCACAAGATCTAAAGGGGACTTATAAATGAATGCTTATTGCTGCATTACTGTGGTGATGAAGACTTGGAAGCAACCAGTAAATGTCTTGGGAGAACAAATAGGTAAATTGAGGCAGCTGTATACCAGAGAACATTATGCACCAGTTAGAAGCAATCGATTTTGAGTGTACTTGTGGCACCATGGATTGATCTTAAAAATATATTGTTGAGCAAACAAATCAAAACACAAAATAAGTTTAATTAACAAATAAAACCTAGAATATAACACAGTACCACTTACAAAAATGTTAAAAAATGCACATAAGATAGGAAACAATGAACAAGAACACAAACAAATACAAGAGTGTGCATTATCACATTACACTGTTGCCTATCGATGGCAGAGAGGAACTGGAGTGTTATGTAGAAATTAAGGAATTAAGTAAATGGGTAAATAGGTACAACTAGGTGATGGGTAGTCTTAAGATGACCATGTGTAACAATGGGCAATGAATTCAGAACTAGGATTAACTCAGCCTTCCTCACGTGAGATCCAAATTATTTAGAAGAAAAGAAACCGTCATAAAACTTAAATCCAGTCCTCAGAGGATTCATGGATTGTCGGAGTAATCAGTATGGTAGAATATAGCAAGGATCATTACAGAGGGAAGTACAGCATGCTAAAGAGAACCTGGGAGAGATACCCAACCCTTAGAAGACTCTCTGGAAGGGTTGACACATAAACTGAATTCTGAACGATGAATCTGAATTAGCCAGGTGAAGTGGATGAAAAGGAAATAAAAGAAAGGAAAATGGGGCAAAATTTTCAACAAGAAAGTATATTTATAAATCTTAATATGGCTACATTTATAGTGTATTGTCATATAAATTAGTTTCCAAAGGATTGTATGTCCTGATTTTAGATTATCAACATTAGAACATATTTGCTGAGAGTTTATCATGTGAAAATCATGTTTGAACATATAAAATACTTGTGAGAAATCCAGATATCCAAATGTGACTATAGTCGTTATATCAGTTAGAAATTGCATTTGGCTGTTAAGAGATATGACGAAGTGAGAGAGTGGCATGGACATATATATACTACCAAATGTAAAATAGATAGCTAGTGGGAAGCAGCTGCATAGCACAGGGAGATCAGCTCCGTGCTTTGTGACCACCTAGAGGGGTGGCATAGGGAGGGTGGGATGGAGACGCAAGAGGGAGGAGATACGGGGATATATGTATATGTATAGCTGATTCACTTTGTTATAAAGCACAAACTAACACACCATTGTAAAGCAATTATACTCCAATAAAGATGTTAAAAAAATAATAATAATATAAAAAAATGGTAGGTTAAATAAGGTAGAGATTTATTCTTTCACATGAAAGAAGTTTGGAGGCTCACTCTGCAAAGCAGGTATGTGATGGCCAAATGTCACTGCCATAGTTAATTGTATGTGTCAACTTGACTGAACCACGGGGTACCTAGATATTTAATCAAACATTTTTCTGAGTGTGTCTGTGAGGGTGTTTCTGGATGAGGCTAACGTTTGAATCAGTAGACTGAGTAGAGCAGATTGCTCTCCCTATTATGGGTAGACCAGATCCAGTCAGCTGAAGGCCTGAATAGAACCAAAAAGCTGAGTAAGAGGGAACACCTTTTGCCTGACTGCCTTCAAACTGAGACGTTGTTTTTTTCCCAGTCTTCAGACTCAAACTGAAACACCCACTTTCCTGGGTTTCCAACTTGCTGACTGCAGACCTTGGGACTTCATAATCACATAGGCTGATTCCTTATAATAAATCTCTTTATATATATATTTACATCCTATTGGTTCTGTTTCTCTGGAGAAACCTCACTAACATAGTCACCACTGTCCCAAGGTCCTTCTCTTGTTCAGCTCTGACCTTATGAATGCTGGCTTCTATCCTGGAGCTCCAGCCCTCACATTTGTTTTTCAGACAATAAGGCAAAGAAAGATGGAAGGGCCAACCTCCAGCCAAGTCAGATTCACCCTACAGCTTCTGCTGCTTGCTACTGGCCAGTCACGTGGCCATCCTTATCTGAAAAGGAAGCTGGGAAATGTAGTTTCTTAGCTTGATACAGTGCCATGCCCACACCCAAGAGAAAGCGGGTTCTGCTATTCAGAAGAAGTGGAGCTTGAATAGCAGATAGGTACTTACTGGTCTGGGTCTCAGCAACCAATGCCTTTTGCACACAGTAGGCATTCCATAAATATTAATTGAATCAAAAATTTAAATTTTCATAAAAGTATCCTTGTATCATAGAATTGTAGAGAAACAAAATATTGATATCTTAGCCTTATTACTCTGCTCCATTTTTTATTAATTCTTGCACGAATTAGTATAAAACATAAATTCTAAAAAAATGCTCTTGAATGACTTTTTTGTACTGAGTTTTTCAATTAAGTTAATGAATTATTGTAGAAGAATCTTTAGCAAACAACAGGTAAAATTTTATCAGGCAGATAAAAATGATATAAGCATATAAATTATGTAAGTGTAAACCAATGCTTCTAAATTGTTCTAGCATGTTTGAAAATATGTACATTTTTAAGAAGTTTAAACATTACCTCATTGATCTTATGATAGTAATTTGCTAAGAAAAAATTTCCTTATTGAAAGTAAAAGCTAAATTTCATCCTGAGCTCTGAGTAATCATGCAATATAAACAGAGAAACACTATCTGATGGAAGTTTTACCTGAATAAATATATTTACTCCCAATCCTCACATATAAGATACATATATTTCATGCATTTTAAATATAATATTGTTTTCAGTGTTAATTGGTGGTACATTATGTTGAATATTTTATGCTTTTTTTTTGTTGTTTAGGTTTTTCAGAGCAGGACAGAATGACAGAGCCCTTGACTTAAACATGTAAATCTTAACATTGTATGCTTAGAAAAGAGGTGGGTCAATACAGTAATTCATTTGTCATATTGATGCATTAGAAGTCAGTTATACTTAAAATACACATGTGCGCACACGCACACACACACACACACAAACACAGCACTTAATGGCATTAGGTTAAAAGCAAAAATGACCAAACTAAATAGCTTACTCATGGAAAAGAGAAAACTCACTTAACCACTGCAGAAATGACACTTCCTGATTCTGCAAAGAGGTCATGAGTGGGCCACCTCAGCTCCTGCCCTGGGAGAGCTCCCGGTGTGAGTGATGCTAGTGTCCGAGCTGCAGACTCTGGTAGAAGGGTCTCCAGGACGATAGAATCCCATGGCAACAGGCTGATAAAAATGACTCAGCCCTCTGCTGCCAAAGCTCTTTACCAGTCTGAGAAGAGTGAGAAGGATGTATGAACTATGATTAGTCCTTGGTATTAATAGTTGGAAAACGTGTTGCTCATCGGTAAATGCCACCCGTCCACCCTGCATATTCACTGGTCTGCTTTTTTGTCCGTATTAGTCAACCATCGCCGCCTTCTTCCCACCATCTCACAGAGAGTGTGAGAATCTGTGATGTAAGAAATGGTCACTGCAATTAGATTATTCCTAAAATCAAATAACACAGCATGTTGTATGCAGAAAGAAGTGATGTAGGTATCTAAAAGATTCCTAATTTCTCATATTTGGGAGGATCAATTTTCTGACTTTAACATTAAATAATAGAAAATAAATATTAGCTTTTTTTTTAAAGTACTTGACCACTTTTTTCTTTCTTTTTTCTTAATTTTTGTTTATTTATTTATTTTTATTTATTTATGGCTGTGTTGGGTCTTCGTTTCTGTGCGAGGGCTTTCTCCAGTTGCGGCAAGCGGGGGCCACTCTTCATCGCGGTGCGCGGGCCTCTCACTATCGCGGCCTCTCTTGTTGCGGAGCACAGGCTCCAGACGCGCAGGCTCAGTAGTTGTGGCTCACGGGCCCAGTCGCTCCGCGGCATGTGGGATCTTCCCAGACCAGGGCTCGAACCCGTGTCCCCTGCATTGGCAGGCAGATTCTCAACCACTGTGCCACCAGGGAAGCCCAATATTAGCTTTTGATAACACCGGACAATTTACTTTTCTATTCTGTAATGTATTTCACATTGGGAATAATATTTGACTCTAAGTAAAATTCTAGTGTTTTGTCCGAGTTAGTTTGATTCAACTCTTCGAATTTATTTATAAAATAATATATATTAATAATATTCCCTTTGTCTCTATTAACCTTTTAAAAGTAATTAGAATGACAAAAGCTACATTTGAATGGCAACAGTTAAAGAAAACTCACAGTTCCCTACTGTTCTATAATTCAATCAATATGATTACACTATTTTTGAGATTAGCTCTTTACAAAATTTCTCATAGAAACTATTATTTGAGGTAATAAAAAGTATTGTAAGGTAACTACTATTTGGTATTTTTTTCAACATTTAGTCCACAATTCTGGAAGTAAAATAACTAAAATCCAACCTCATGAATGAGTTTGGTTAAAATTTGGAGCAAAGATTCAAGCAAGGGTTTTCTATTATTTTTCATGAGAAAGTGATATATTTCAAAACACAACTCTCATCGTATTACCCTAGCAAAGCAGGGTAATATTTAGTGCTACCTTCCATAGGGTCAAGTTCCACAAGAATGAATCCAAATGGGTAGTGAAAAGACCACATAGAGAAGCTAAAACACATTTTTGCAGAATAATATCCCTGGCATCCGGGCTTTTAAGCTGTAAGGTTTTTTTAATGCCTCTTTTGGGGTCCTCAGTAACCCATATGTGACTTGGCCATCTGAGCATTCCAGACCTAAGGATTGACCTTCAAATATTTATCTTGCAGCCAATTGCTGAAAATAGCTGTGTTAAAGAATCACTACTTAACTTTACTTGAAAAGTGAATTATTTTGAATGCTTGTCATCCAGTTAAGTCAGGTCTAATTAGGACAGAAGCTCTGTCCAAATTGAGGTGCCTAGGATCTCTAGCACTGCCCTCTGGTGGCAAGCTTTGCTCACCCAGTCTCACAGGTGTGATTGGTTGCTCCTTTGTCAAGGTCAGTTGAGCTAAGCTGTTAGAATGTCTTACATTTGTGTCCTCATTCAATAGCTCTTCCTCTTGGGCAGTGAATTTCAGATCATCATCTCTAGACCAGAAGCATCAACATCACTTGGAGCTTGTTAATAATGCACGTATGGGGGACCCACCCCATACCCTCTGAATCAGAAATTCTAGAGGTAGAGGTCAGTGATCTGGATCTTGTTTTAACAACCCATTTAGGTGATTCTGATGCCACTGAAGTTTCAGAACCACTGTCCCCCTCTTCTGGCTAGTGATTAGAACTCTTCAGAAACACCCATACCTGTAACAATACTGTGCCAGAGCCCCAACTTCTTTCTCTTAGTCTCTTAGCCTCCACAAACACCAGAATCATATACATTTGCTAATAGTAAATTTAAGCAATTGCTGGCAGTGCTGTATCGAGCATTTGTTTTTACACATCTCTGCTTGTGTGTGTATTTCTACAGTGTAAATTTCTAGATGGTAAACTGCTGAGTCAAAGAATATACATATAGGTATTAATGTATTTTCTTATTTCCTGTAATCTTGATGCTCTGGCATCTGGGGCCTTACTGATCCTGGAGAGATTACCCCTCCCAGAGTTATCTAATTTCAAGAGATAGCAAACAACTTGCCTGCAAACACACCTTTAATATATAAATCAATGAATCCAAAGCCCGTACTCTGAACTCTATCTGATTCTTACACTGCAGGAGGCAACATTCCTCTGCCCTGCTTATCCTATAGCTCAGAGCCTGTCGAAATTATTCAAACTATCCAGTCCTAAATCTGCTCAGCTTGCTTACCCTGCCTTGCCCATTCCTTCCTGCAAAAACCACAATCAAGGCTCTTGCTCATGCTTTCCCCTCGCTCCTTCTGTCTCTCGACTGGTCCTGGTGCTTCCTCATGCGTCTCTGCATGGCATGGCATCCCCTCTCCACTTGAGAACTGTGAGTAAAAAACTATCTTTTCAGTAACAGTTTTCTCCTGATCTGTTAGGCTCACCATCTCTGAATAAAAACAAAATCCCAGGTACATTTTCAAACAATATATGAAACACCATGAGGTGATAGTTAACGCCATGAACTCTGATACCAGAATACCTGGGTTTAAATTTCAGCATCTCTGCTTCCTAGGTATGTGAAGTTTTTACTTGGTAAGTTATCTGGTTGCTCCACGACTCAATTTTCTCATCTGTAAAATGGGGAGATAATAACAGTATCTACCTTCACAGAGTCATTGTAAAGAGTAAATGTTAGTAAACATAGAGTACTTTTAACAATGTGTAGCATGTAATAACTTCTTGCTCTCATTTTTGATAAACTTGCTTAATCAACTTCAAAAAAGTTGAAACAATTTAGTCTTCATTAAGAACATTTGTAAAAGCCTATCTATTATATTCCTAACAAAACTGGATCATTGAATAATATCAATTTATTGAAATTAAATTGTATTGAAATTGAATAATATTTTAAATCTTTTCCCATCTAATAGATTTTTAAAAATGATCTCTATTAGTATTGTTTTTCAGTATAAGAATGACTGAAAATTCTTAGGCTGTATCAAGGCTTTGATTGTCTTCTGCTATGAATTATCTTTTTTCTCCTTTTGTTATTTGTTTATTATTTGACTACTGAATATTACTCCAATGTTTAAAATTGAAAATCTTTTTGTGACTGTGCCTTAACATTTTTATGCCAGTTTTAGCCAAACATTTTAAATTTTATAGGGCTAACTGATCTTACTTTTCCTTTATGGTTCCTGGGCTTTATTTGTATAAAAATATTCATGTGTTTTCTTCTAGTACTTTTTGTGTAAATGAACATTCCTTCATTTACAATTCAGTCCTTCTAAGCTGGGTTTTGAGCATCTTAAGAAAGAAAGTTTCTTATATTCAGACAAGCCAATGTCAGTACAGTCATAAAAATTCCCAGAAACTTTTCTTGTTTACTTGTTCCTAGTCTTAACCTTCATCCCTTTTTTAGCACTTTCCCATATGTGAAGTATAGGATAGAAGCTCTTACCATGGGAATATAAAAATAGAAATTTCCTATTTAAGTAATATACCCATCTTGACCCTTGACAAAGTAAGTTTGTTTGGAAATTAAATTTTCCACGGTGACAATGGTCAAATCTGTGTATGTCCTGGAGTTCACCCACCTGACTAAACAGATGAAGTGATTTCTCAGGTTCTTTTCCAGGAGTTGCAATCATGCTAATCATTTCCACAAATGTTATGGACAACCCATTCACCGGTGGGGCCTCCCTGCTTGGCTCTGTCTCATCCCTCCATTTTTCTTTCTTTGATGCTAATACTGTTGCTTTACTGAAAAGCCATTTCTAAACTCACTGGGGATTCTTTCTGATCACTATCCAAATCCTCTTCTCTATTGCATGTTTCCAATGTATTCATTAATTTAAAAATTACATTACTAATTAATTATAAAGGGCCTATCAGTGGTGGGCACTTGGGATACCTCAGTGACACAAATCCCAATGGCGGAGACTCCTGTCCTCACGAAGCTTTTATCTCAGAATTTTTATGGTGTCTGGAACACAATGTATACTTGTATGTGTGTATAGAATAATGAAATGTGCATGTAAATAATTGGTTCAAAGAGTTGATTGATTTAGACGCAGCTGTGTTCTGTCAGTGTGTGTGTGAGTGTGTGTGTGTGTATGCTTTTCAATTAAATTAATAGGCTTAATATTTTAGAACAGTTTTAGGTTTGCATATAAATTGAGCAGATAGTACAGAGTTCCTATATACCTCTTGTTACACCTCCCCCCTCAATTTCCCCTATTATTAACATCTCGCATTAATGTGGTATATTTTGTTATATCTGATTAACCCATATTGATATATTATCATTAACTAAAGCCCATGGCTTATATCAGGGTTCACTCTTTGATGTGCAGTTCTATAGGTCTTAACAAATATATATTGTATTGTTATCTATGATTACAATATCATACAGATAATTTCACTGCTCTAAAAATCCCTTTTGCTTCACCTATTCATCCCTTCTCTTTCTCCCCACCCCCAAACCCTTAACCCCTGGCTACTACTGATCTTTTTACTCTTTGGCTTTGTCTTTTCCAGAATATCATGTAGTTGGAATCAGACAGTATGTAGGCTTTTCAGATTGATTTCTTTCATTTAGCAATATGCCTTTAAGGTTCTTTCATGTCTTGTGGCCTGGTAGCTCATTTCTTTTTTTAATAAATTTATTTATTTATTTATTTTTGGCTGTGTTGGGTCTTCGTTTCTGTGCGAGGGCTTTCTCCAGTTGCAGCGAGCGGGGGCCACTCTTCATCGCGGTGCGCGGGCCTCTTACTGTCGCAGCCTCTCCCGTTGCGGAGCACAGGCTCCAGACGCGCAGGCTCAGTAATTGTGGCTCACGGGCCCAGCCGCTCCGCGGCATGTGGGATCTTCCCAGACCAGGGCTCGAACCCATGTTCCCTGCATTGGCAGGCAGATTCTTAACCCCTGCACCACCAGGGAAGCCCCAGCTCATTTCTTTTTGTGATTAAGTTCTATTCCATTCTATGAATGTACCACAGTTACATCCACCTACTGTAGGACATCTTGGTTACTTCCAGTTTTTGATTATTACAAGTAAACCTGCTATAAACATTCATATGCAGATTTTTGTGTATATATTAGCTTTTATCTCATTTGGGAAAACACCTAGGAATGTGACCGCTGTACCATATGATAAGATTGTGTTTAAATTTGTAAGAAACTTCCAAACTGTCTTCCAAAGTGGCTGTACCGTTTTTTACTCCTAGCAGCAAAGAATGAGAGTTCCTGTTGCTCACGTCCTCACCAGCATTTTTTATTGTCATTTTTTTTTTAGATATTAGCCATTCTAATAGTGGTGTAGTGGTATCTCTTTGTCTTAATTTTCTCTAATGATATATCTTTTAAAATGCAAAAATTTAGAAGAGATAATGTATTAAGCTGACATCAGTCATTAACATCACATTTTCAATTAAGAAAGAGACAAACATTATGTCACTTCCCCTTTTCTTCACTCAAATATTTTCAATGGGTCCAATCACCTATAAGATGACATATATTATTTAATATTAATTAAAAGACACATAATTGTCTAATCCTAATTTTTTTAGCCCAAGTTCCTACCCCTTTCTTTTGGTTTTTTGCTGAAAGGCATACATTACTCTTTTAAATTTTGAAAATATGGGCTATATTCTATCAAAACCCTGTCCCTTTGCACAGATAAGTCCTTCTGTTAGAAATGTCCCCTTGCCCTCAGTTTCCTTAGCCTGGCAAAATGTCTACCTAGTCTTCTGTATTTGGCTTCCCTCTTTCTTTGATCCTTCTCTCTCTTCCTGATCCTTCCTTGACTCATACAAATGGACCAGTGCCCTGCAGAATTCTGTGTGGTCTTTCAGGTTAGTACCTACTGATTGTGTTGTAAATGTCCTCCTGGCTGGGAAAAATGATTGTGAGAGTGAAATTATTTCTAATTGAAAATTCCTAAAAAGGGTTCTTTGCTGACTGAATGAGGTGATGAGAGAAAGAAAGCAAATCAGAGAAGTTAGTGCTACATTCTTTGCTTCAGAAAGGTTTTAGAAAGGCAGAGATTAAATGTGTGGATGAATAAGGCTGGAGCTAAATAGGCCAAATAGGCCAGATTACTAGGCTATGTGTACATACGGGGTGGGGAGGTAGAAGGAAAGCTGGTTGCCAAGAGATAAATACCCAGTCCCTGACAACTAACTAGAAACTTGACAGAGGAACAACCTGTTTAAAGGTGATTTTAGCACATGGGTAGGTAATTTAAGATTTTAATTTGTATATTTAGTTCCACTCAAATAGATAGAACCTTTGATTGTTTTTAGAGGGCTAATCTGAAGTGGAGTAATTGGTGAGAACTCCCACCCTGCCTCTCCATGTGGAACTGTGGCAGCAGTTTGAGAGAGATCTCAGAGGAGATGGCTACACACGGGGCCTCTGGAGGTTGGACCTGGGCTCCCAGGATTGGCAAAGAGTTCTGTACCTTAAGCATGGCACAAAGCAGCAAAGCCACCAGACCTGACCGTGTTCTGTGGTTTGGGACATGGGAGAGTATTGTGTCAGTGGTAGCTAGTGTGGACCTTTAGGTGTTGACTAGTGGAGCTCCCTGACTCTTTGGTTATGTATAAGATCCTGGGCCATCGAGTAACACTGGGTGTGCGAAGGTGACAGGGTAATGACCTGTAACAACTGAGGTACAGTTTCCCACCAGTTTAGTAGGATGGAATCTCAGTCAAATTTAATTCAGTTTAAAGAAAATAAAGAAACGTAAAACAAAATTGTCATTATGTATTTATAGTGTATTTGTCTACAAAGAAAATACTAGATAATGGAGAGAAATTTTTTTAGAATTGATGAGTATTCAACAAAATGTGATTAACATTTAGAATTCAGTCGTGTTTCTATTTACCAGCAAATATTTTTTGAATAATATTTACAGTAGCAACCAAAATATATATGGTACCTAAGGAATAAATGTAACAAAAGATATGCAAATCTTCATGGAGAAATAGATAACATTTAATGGAAGTATATTAAAATGAAGTACAGAAATATAGGGACTCACCATGTCATGTATAGGAAGACTAAGTATTGCCAATATGTGCACTTCAGATAATTTAATATATATATATACACACATATATATATGCAATGCTATCTATTCAGAATCTCAAATGTTTTTGAGAAAATTTAAAAGTTGACTTTAAATTAAAATCAGTTTGTGAAGAAACAAGTGGTATCTTCCAAATACCAAGATTTTAGTAATTAGGTCAAGCTTAAAAATTCAGCTGTACTAATTCGTAGGCATACTATTCGTGCAGGAATAGATAAAGAATAATGTATACTAGACAAGCAAGAAATGGAAGAGACCATACATTTATGGAAACTTGATCTATAATAGAGGAAACATTTTTTTTTAATGAGGGGAGAATATACTGCTTATACAAAAATGCTATGGGGAAAATTGATTACATGGGAAAAAAAGAAAATGTTTCCTTATTCACATCATGCACAAACAAAATTCAACAGAGAGAAAATACATAAATGTAAAAAAGCAAAAATTTATAAAACATTTAGGAGAAAGTATAGGGGCTATCTTTATGACAACGCACTAGGGAAAAATCAAACAAGATACAAAAAGCATAAATCGTAAAGAAAAAAGTGATAAAATATACTACATTGAAACTTCAAATTTTGATAAAGTAAAAAGATAAGCCATAGGGCTATATATTTGCCATACTTATAACCATTAAATAATTATTTCCAGATACATAGAGAATGTTTATAAATAATAAAAGAGATGATACAATAGGAACGTGCAGAAGATATAAATAAGCAATTAACAGGAAAGGAAATCTCAAATCGCAAAGAAAGATGCTCAGCCTCATTAATCATCAAGGGAATGCGAATTAAAAATAGTGAAATACAATCTCATAACATTAGATTTCCAAAAACTAAAAAGTCTAGCTATACCAAGTGTTGGTGAGGATCAGAGTGATGAGAACTCTCGGATAAGGTTAGTGGAATGTGAAATGGTACAACTACTTTGGAGAGCAATTCACAATTTTAGAACCAATTCCTGTGACTCAGGAATTTCACTTACACATGTACAAAATATATGTTATGTTCTTCATAAGCATTGCATGTGATAGCAAAAAATTGGAAACAATGTCAACCAATAGGAGAGTGTATGTATTTGGAGGTCCCCTGACCACCCTCAGGTTCAATGATTTGCTAGAAGAACGCACAAAATTCAGCAAAGCTGTTATACTCATGGTTATGGTTTATCACAGTGAAAGGCTAGAGATTAAAATTAGCAACAGAGAGAGGCACATCAGGCAGAGTCCAGGAGACAACAGGCATGAGTTTCTGGTTGTTCTCTTGCAGTGGAGTAGTATAGACACCACTGCTTCTCTCAGCAACAGTGTGTGACAACACTCACAACTAGGGAAGCTCACCCAAGTCTTGGTGTCCAAGATTTTTACTGGGGTTGGTCACCTAAGCTTGGCTGACTGCTAATGTGACTGATCTTAGGCTGACCTTGCTCTCTAGCCCCTCCACAGGTCAGATATTGCATGGTTCAGTGTCTCCACCATAAATCACTTCGTTAGCGTAGACTGCCTGGCACCACCCAAGGCCCCGAAGTAAACAAGGACACTCTTACCAAGCAGGACACTCCAAGGGCTTAGAGGATTCCTCCCAGGAGCTGGACAAAGGCCAAATCTTTCTTTGGAATGTGCAGGTGTGGACGACTCACACTTTCTGAGTTGTCCTTTACTGTGCGGTATATAAATAAATTGTGTTATATTCATATATCTACAAGGATCAGGACAGATACATTTTACAAAACTGGTGTTGAAAGAAAAAGCAAACTGGAGGAGAATAGGTACAGTGCAAACCCATTTATAATGTTAAAAATTATGTAAAATATTGCTTGATATTGTACATGAATATATAAAATATAGAAAGAGTATTAAAATGTTCATGGGAATAGTAAATACCAAGCACAGGCTAGTTTTTAACCCTGGGGACAGAAACTGGGATGATTTTCTATGAAGTATATGTTAGGGACATCAGTTAACTCAGAAACGTTTTACTTCTCTGGCTGGGTGGTTGGTACACGGGTGTTTAATTATTTTTATTTATTTATTTATTTATTTAAAAAAAAATTTTTTTTTTTGGAAAGAGAACATTTTTATTCCATTCTTCAGGGCTCACACTTATTTACTAAGGGGGTGTGTGCACCTGCTTAAAATTTATTTATTTATTTATTTATTTATTTAATTTTTGGCTGTGCTGGGTCTTCATTTCTGTGCGAGGGCTTTCTCCAGTTGCAGCGAGCGGGGGCCACTCTTCATTGCGGTGCGCGGGCCTCTCACTGTCGCGGCCTCTCCCATTGCGGAGCACAGGCTCCAGACACACAGGCTCAGTAGTTGTGGCTCACGGGCTTAGTTGCTCCACGGCACGTGGGATCTTCCCAGACCAGGGCTCGAACCCGTGTCCCCTGCATTAGCAGGCAGATTCTCAACCACTGCGCCACCAGGGAAGCCCCGGGTGTTTAATTATTATCCAACAATTGGCTATGCCTAGACTATTTTAAATTTTTAAAAAAGATAATAAATTTTTCATATAATTGACTTTGTTTACTAAGTGTATGCCTACTATAGTTATTTGCTACAAAAATTTTGCTGTAATATTGATTTGTTATGATGTTCCAAGGAGTTGGATCTATTCTGAGGATTTATCATAGCACTGAATCCAGCTTCAAGACAGGCAGAAATAAAGCAAGACAGAAATTGCCGAGTTAACCTACTCACCTCCTTTCATGTATCTTCTTCGTCTTAACTTCTCAAGGACAGAGCCTATGCTTCACGTCTTTTCTCCTGGCACTTTGTACCCAATGGGTGATACATTACTGAAAAAATTAGAAATGAATTTTTCTGAAGATAACTACTCAAAGTAGGATCCTAAGTGAAGGACAATTAGGAGAGAAATTGGTGATGGGTTGATCTGGGGAGTATATTCTCTGAGTCTCAATGTTGCAGGTAGAGGAGACATGAAGGATCTGGAGCAGGGCCTGTTTGTGACTATGAGCGTATGTGCTAGAATGGAGGTGAAGAGAGAGGCTCATCAACAAATCTCATCAACTTCACAAGTAATATGGAGCAAGCCCTGGCTTATGCTGAAAATAAAAGGGCTGATAAATAAGACACAGTTTCTTTGGTGCTGCCAAACCACAGAAACTAGAGGAGTATTATATGGTGATAATTGCCCTAGGATTAAATTTAAAATCCACTTAGAACCCTCTAGACTGAAAGCCCCAGTGAATTATAATTGGCTGTTATAATTGGCTCCGAGACTAATTGGCAGACGCACATGGCAAGGGAAACTTCCAGTTTGCAATGGCGCCTTGAGGAATGTCTTTCTAGTTTGAAGTCCCCGAAAAGACTTCATTTCTACTAAGAACCGAGTAGGGGACAATCAGGTGTGATTTGGGGGTTACCGGAAAAGCAGAATTATTGGTTGGCCAAAAAGTTCCTTTGGTTTTTAAGTAAAAATAAAAGACACGATCTCTTCCATTCCACGTTATTGTACAGTATCCACTTTTCATCGCCCATCACAATTTGTTTTAAAAGCGGAACGTTTTCGTTACGTTTAAGTAGAGAATTGCGTGTGGAAATACGGTCAAGAAGGTTTTTTTTGCTTAACTTATGTGGAACCCAAACATCAAAGCGATTAATGTAACCAAGCTGGTGCAAATGATTTTCAACACTTGATTTGGATATTTTGAGTATGTTGGCTATCTCCCGCGTGGTATAACGTTGATTGTTCTCAGTTAATGTATCAATTTGATTGCTTTCAACTTCAGATGGTCTACCTGACCACGGAGCATTGTCCAGCGAGAAATCTCCAGCACAAAACTTCGCAAACCACTTTTGACGAGTTCAATCAGTCACAGCACCTTCTCCATACACTGCACACATCTTTTTTTTTTGCGTTTTAGTTGCGTTTCTACCCTTCTTGAAATAATAAAGCATAATACGCTGAAAATGTTGCTTTTTTTCTTCCATCTTCAATATTAAAATGGCTACACAAAAATTCACCAATTTTGATACATTTTTTAAAAATGGACTCTGACATGACAGCTGTCACAATACAATCTAACAGAATTGTTTCAAATGAAGTTAAAGACAGCTAAGTGCTATTAGAGCCATCTTATGGCAAAAACAGAATGAGCTTTTTGGCCAACCCAATATCAAGCACCCATCAACCACAGGAAAAACCAGACATTGCCCTAGAAACTGAAGCCAGAGAGAACACATTCCTGCCTATTGCACGGTGTTCAGTGTAAATAAATCCTGGGCTGTTCTGCCAATCAAGAGGGGGCACGCTTTCCCCTGCTGAGGGATGACATGCTACAATTTAAACTAACTTGGCACTAGTAAAAAATGATGGATTATAAAATCATACACATAGTGGCATCTAGGGTATCTAAATTCCATTCCTTAAGCTGCAATAGGGTGTGTGTTGGTGGGGGGGGGGGCGGGGGGTAGTACATGATCTCAATTTTAACTTCCCTGTTATAATTACATGACTGCAGAAAAAGACTGGTCAAATTTTCTAAGTGCAGGCTGTCTTAGCATCATGACTGGGGAGAATTTAGGATGCTGCCTGGTAATAATAAAAACTAAGACATATTGAACACTATCTATGTGCCGGGCACCCTGATAACCACTTTACTTGTATTTTGCGGTTTGTTACTCACAATAGTCTTATGAGGAAATCTAGAGAAGTTGAATAATATAACCAAGGTAGCACAGGTTGGGGGACTTTGAACCCATATCTGTCTGACTGTAAAACTCAGTCTGCTCTTGATTGTGATGCCATGATGACATTTTTCTCTTCTTAGTCTCCATTGCCATTGGCATACAAGCAGGCCAATTTAGTTTGATAAATGTGCCTGTTAGGGAATAAGAACATTCACATTGGCCTATCTACTTCACAAAAATCCTATGAGAATGAATTAGGTTGAGTCAAATTTTAAGTTTTCCAGGAAATGCAAAAAAAAAAAAAAATAGAAATATGACTGTTGTCTTGAGTCTCCCTATTAGCCTCCACCCCCATGCCCTGTTGGATACTGAGTGGAGCTCATGAATGCTGGAACGGTAACCATTTCTTGCAGCATTCCCTTTCAAAGTCCATAATATAAATGGCTAAAGGTATAACATTTCCATAATTTTGCATTAGGAGGAGAGGAAAATTGCATTTGGGGAAGAAAGATTGATGGTACTGACCTGTGAGAGTTGCCATTAATTTGTCATCTACAAGGGCCTAGCTCTCTGCCAAGTATTATCCATGGACTCTCACATTTAATCCCTGCTGTCACACTATAGGGTGCTATTATTGTTTCAGTGTCACCGCTGATTAAACTGAGGTGCAGAGAGGAAAAGTGACATACCCAAGGTCATGTCCCAGCGGTTCCACTCAAGAAGGTAGGCTCCTCCCCATGTGCAACACGGTCTCTGCTTCATCAGGCTGATCAAACTGATATGAATGGAATGTGGCTTTTAGGGGTGAAGATGAGAGCTGGAGAAGACTCCTAATTAAAGATATAAATGTAATCCTTCAAAAAGTCCTGTGTTGTATGAGTGCGTTTCGTGTTTGGTAATTGCAATCATTGTTGCTTTTGTTGTGGTCATCCGTTTACAATGCTTGGTGTCAGTTTATCTCTTGTAAAAATAAAATACAGTGTGTGTGTGTGTGTGTGTGTGTGTGTGTGTGTGTGAGTTGTGAGCAAAAAAAAAAGTTTGTTTGTATAAGGATTACAATTTAAGTATAAATTAGAACAATTTAAATCAGGGGACCTAATTACCTCTCTTTACCATAAAAAGAAATGAAATCGGTTAAAAGTTAAAAAGAAATTATTGTTTCCAGACCTATGTAGTATATGGAGCAGAAAGAACAAATGGAATAGTCACTTTACATATTATTATAAAACCTAAGAATAAAAAGGAAATGCCTCCCCCCAAAAAAAGTCCTGTGTTAAAAGAGAAAAAGAAAAACAAATGAATTTATCGGTAATATATTGAATTAATTTCTTCATCATCTAACTTAATAAGAACGACAGTTATTTCAGACGCTGGGGAGGCAGGCAAAGGACTATCCACAAGGAAGTCCAGTGAAGAAGTTCCTAGTAGAAAAACAGCAGCCCTTCGGTTACTGCGTGAGTGACCAAGGTTAGACCCTGGGCTTAATTAACTAAGGAAGAAAGGAAACAAATATCTTGAAAAGGACTCCTGCCCTCCCTTCCTAACTGATGTGGGTAGTAGACTCAATGTTTTTCTCTTCTTTCTTTTTTCAATAGACCCTCAATCTTTTAATTTCTTTCATTCCTAAAGGCTGCCTTGCCATTTTGACCTATTCGTAATGATATGGATTTGACAGAGAAATGGTAGTTTTGAAAAAAAGCAAAACCCCTTTTTTACCATTGTTATGGTTTCTACATTTATTGATTCATGTAACAACTATTCATTAAGCCCCTATTGTATGTCAGCCTGTCCTCTGAGAACTAGGAATATCAAAGTGAACAAGAAAAAATTCCTGCCCATGTGGGGCACGTGTCTAATGGGGAGGATGGGAAATACAATGCGAATCAAAGGCAGAGCTCCTGACAGGGGCAGGGCTATGAAGGAAATACAACCCATCTCTGTGGAGAAGTCAGAGCAGACTGCCCGTTGTGTGGAATCAGATCATGTAGCGAGCTGGGGAAAGGTGTTCCAGGCAGAAGACACATCCTGGGTGTAACACAAGGCAGGAACGAACTTGATGAGTTCTCTGAAGAACAAGATGATGGTACTTGTCACATTATATCATGATTATTTACTTACTGTCTGCCTAAGTAGGATGTTAGGACATACTTCTTGTTCATTTTTTATTCTGAGGGGCTAGCACAGAGTTTGGAATGTGCTTGACACCCAACATCTATTTAACAAATGAATGAGTCAACACGAAGAAGCTGTTGACAGGAAGTTTTGTTAGCTACATAAAAGTGAAATGAATAATCTTCTTAACCAGCGCTCAGTGTGTTTACTGTTATATACTACATTTTCAACATTTTTTTAGTCATTTTTGTTCAGCATGTTAAAGTGATGATAAATGTGTCTGTGCTAAGACAACATTCTGACAACGATTTTGTTATATATTTTCATTTATTAGATAAACTTAAGGTATTACATTCACTTTATTTAGAGGCATTATTAAGAACCATATTAGGATCATTTAGGTTTTTGAATAAAAATTGTCTAGAGTTTACATTCTAGGAATAGTTTGAATGAAATGACCCTGTGAAAATGAATCTTTATATTTGATCAAATTTTTATTGTGGTATTCTAAAATTAAATTTTAAAGTATTTTGGTATTAAGTACCACTAAAATGGATTATAACATTAAATATGGATATTCTGAAAGTGTGCATCTTAAAATTTCAGTACTCAGTTTTGACTTCATTAGTGTATTTGGAAGTGCCAACACTCTCTAGAAAGATGATGAAACAAATTTAGAGGATGTGAAAACTTACAATGGTTTTACACTGTACTGTTTGGGATTTTGAAAGTGGTTGGGTTTGGCCTGACTGCTTTGTGTGCTGACAGCTTCCACATGGAAACACAAATATTCACATTTCCAGAGCCTCAGCAACACTGCTGTTACATCACTAAAAACCAAAAATAAAAATTCTACCAGAAGTGAGCAGATCTCCGTGAGAAAAAATTGTTGGTTAGTGACAGACTGAAATATTTGTTTGCTTCTGCTTTTGTCCTTGTGATACTAAGACTGGCCACCTTGTCAAATACCCAGCAACCCATGTAAGTCTGCGGTTTTGGTTTTAAGTCAACTTAATTATTTTCCTCCTGTTTTCTAAGCTGGCTTTGGCAAATGCACACTGAAGTCTTTGCTGTATATGAGCCTCCCATATTTCACAAAGCCTGACAGCGTAGACATCTGTAACCATCCTTCCCACGGGGAGCTTTTGCTTCTAGAGCAAGGACCCAAAAAAGGAGTCTGCTTCAAATTCCCACCCTCATCTCTCCTTACTCTCTTAGCAGAGACTGACAGTAAGGAGGGGGCCAATCACAAGGATAACATTTCTTCTCTAAACAGATTCAAATCTTAAAGGAGAGAGCCTCGTTTAAAACATTAATTCTATTTTTTCTGTTTTTTTTTATTCTTAAGCTTTCTCTTTCCCATCTTAAAAAAAATATGGATATCAATAAGACTGAATTTCAGTGAAAATCTGTTACTGTAGAGGGCCAGCTAGATGACCAAGACCCAAATGGTTTTTAGAAACCTTTAAGATAGATCTTGTGGTAACAAGCCCCTTAGAGAGGATCCTCAATTAGAGGTAAGTTCTGTTACTGTACTTAAGTCCTGCATTGTTTCCACACATCTACATGCAGAACTTTAAGCTTCTGAATTCCTCGAGGCCTTGGACTTTATTTTTATCTATTGTACAATGTAGTACATGGAGGACTCATTATTTTTTTACAGGCTTCCACTGGTAGTAATTATTTTAGTGGTTTTATAGATAAAGGTGCAGGAACACAATTCTCTTTAGAGATAAAAATTACCTTTTCATATTCTGAAATCACTGGAGAGATTGATTCGTATTATTTGTTTTTTGGTATTTGATTGCAGTCTAACAGCTCAGGGTTCATGAAAACAAAACAAAACATTGTCTTCATTGGTAGTAATTTGAAAGGAAAATTTCACATTTATGCTACAGTTTTGCAGAACCAAATAAGCTAGAAAGCAAAAAGTCATAAAATAAGCTTAATAAACCTTCATATTGATGCAAAGTGAACATTGGTCACTTGGCAATTGTATAAAAATTCAACTCACAAAACAGCATTTGGGCTGCAATCAATGCTTATGAAAATCACGTGCAGTTTGTGCAAATCCTGCAGGATTTGGCAGCGCTGGGAGTCAGCTGTGATTCCTGAGCATAATAAATGCATTGGTTTGAGTTCTCCTGTCTGTTGTATGTGAGGTTTGTCTGGAGCTCATTCAGATTCAAGATGCACTTTAAGATAGAATTAAGAGGGGAACTGAAGGAAAGAAGAAACTCTTCCCTTTGAAATGCTTTTATTGGACTATGGCCCTACTAAGTGATTGCTACACTGGACATAGGTCATTTTCAGAAATGAAAATAACGTTGCTTGCCTTGGTTCAGATTTCATCCACAGAAACTACTACATTCTTATCAGACTCGGCTTCAGCAGCGTATGAAATCTTAGTGCTTTATGGAAGGGGAATCATCTGGCCTCCTATTTCTAAAATAGACTAGAGATTACTCATTTACTTCTCTGCAGTTATAGCATCTGATTCTTTGAAATTGTGGAAGGGTGAGATAATGACATGACTGTAACAGACATCCATATTGAAGAGCCCAGTATTTAAAAATCCCCCATGTTCACACGCCAAGGGGTTACTTATGAGCTGATACACATCACTGATAACCATCAAATATGGTTATCAACTTGGTGTCTGGACAAAGAGTGAAAACAGGAAATAAGATTCTATTATTAATGCCTAGGCTTTGAATATAGGAGAGACTATGAAAACATAACTAACATCCCTAGTAATCTTTTCAATAGAACATGCACAACTGCAGTGGAGCACCCCCTACAGAGTCCTTTCTAGTCAGATGAAAAGGTCATTATTTTTTACAGATGGGACTTGGGAAAGTTCAAAGCAAATCGGCCAGATTATAGCCGGAAGCTCTGAAGAAATGCTCTGAGAAACGCTCAGAGCATGAAGCGCTGAGAAACGGTGCTACTCCTCCTCTGTTTTTTCTGCTCCCACCTTCTCATCTCTTTTGCTTTTCAATAGCAAAGCCCTAGCATGGTGAAGTGGAGGTTGATGAAAATATGTCCAAAGGCAGAACTTAAGTATTCTGTTAAATCTGAATACTCCTCTTCTAAAGGAGGTCTAACATGTCATTCCAGACCCATCATTTAAACGTTTTTTAAATTTAATGTGTTGATGAGTAAAAAACACTGGATTAGGATATAGGAGACTAAGGTTCAATATAGTCTCTGCTGTATACTCACCACTAAACTTTCTATCTCGTCTGAGCTTTGGTTTCTTCTTCGGAAACTGGAGATACACGCTAACCTCACATCAAGAAGTTGTTAGGTGAATCAATATGATCTACGTATCTTGTGAATTGTAAAGTACTATATAAATGCGTTTTATTATTGTTGTCTGTATCTAATCTATAAACAAGCGAACATGTATCACATGATTCAGGAATATTAAACTTCCTTTGTACTTTTATCCTTTACTTCCTGAAATACTTATACTAACTCTTCCTTTTCCACTTCAATTTTATCCATTCGTGAGATTTTTTTTTTCTCAAATGCTTAACCCCGTAAAGATCATGTAACTTTTTAAAATTGTTTTAGTCCTTTTGTACTTCATTATTTGGCATTTGACTAAATATTGCCGTGCATTATTCAAAAGGTTCTTTGGTCAGAAATGCAGTTTTCTTCAATAGTTGTGTAAATTCTCAATGACTTCATTTCTATTCTGCTGATATGATACATATGGACATAGAATAGTACTGGGCAAATTTGCCTTCTTTGTCAGGATGATTTGCCGTATGTGGGGATACTGTGATCTAGAATCCTATGTTTTGATCCCCACACTGTTCTTCATATGCTACTTTTGGTTCACTGTGGCCCAGATATCTCTCCTCCTTGGTTACCCATATCCTTAGTCACCTTGTGTCTACCTCTAGGACTTTGACTCTTTTAACTTAGTCAACTAAAATGGACTTGAATAACTCTTTCATGGTGTGTAAGCAAAACATACTGGAATAACAGGAAAGATACTTGTGAGTGGGGAGTAGCTTGTACAGAGAGAAAGACAAGAATGTCTGCCCCTATTTTTACTCAGATTTATGCAGTAAAATTTTTTTGGAAGAGGGGGATGGTCTTCAGTTACAAAAAAATGATACAGTTGTCAAAGCAGAAATAGATAAATAAATAGAGCCCTGTGTCCATTAAGCAGCAAAGTGCTACATGTATAGCAATATTAGAGGAAAAATGCTCTGAGAGGATTTTGCTGCATTTGTCAGTGTTGCAGTCATGTCTCTTTCCAATGAGTGTGGTGTGGTTGCCCAGAGGTCTATATTCAGATGGTTCCCTGGAAATTTAAAAATATTGAACTGAAATTACCATTTTTCAGCAGGATTCCCAGGCACAAATTCTGTTATTGCCATCTAGCAGCCGGTGTCCCTGTTCAAGCTTCTGTCTAAATTTGCAAACATCATACAGTTGTCTCCTTTGGTAATTATAGAGCCTCAATGTGTTGAAAAGAGATGGCACTTAATAACACACATTCCAAGGCATAGTAACTTAGGCAATGAAAACACTGCTTTAACAGACACCATTGTAATGCGAGCTGCATGGTGGGATGCCTATAATAATCAGAATAGATTTAATATACATATTTATGCCAACTGTAAAAAGGTTGCAAACAACAGCGGGAGAGGCAATGTGTTACAAGGGTGAAACACTGAAATAGGGAACAAAACATATTCTTAACATATTCAGCCGCAATTTTGTTTCCTAAAAGAAGATCTAACACTGTGAGTCTATCAACAGAATCAGCTATTTGTTTTGAATTCTAGTGTGTTTTTGTTATGAGCCATGAAAGAATTATCCTTATTCAAACTAAATTTTAATTAAATTTCAAAACATAAATATGGTCAAGTATGTAAAACCCCATTCCAACTGTTTAACTTTGTTGACCAAATAGATTCAATTTATGTTTTCTTTTTAATCTTATCGTAAGAACTGTTCAAGACAATACTCCTATCACTTAAGTAAAATCCATCTAATCTTTGAACATTATTGCATCGGATGTACAAGGATGTGAATTTTGATGGTGGGGAATTTCCTGATAACACTGTAGTACCACCAACAATGCAGTTTTGCCATGTTGAACAACAGGAATATTCAACTGCCTTTAAAAAGCCACAAACTGACTCCTTAGGAGTGCTGAGAACTGGTTTAGTAATTTCTTTATGTTATATGAAACAGGAGTTTGTAGCAATCTCAGACATGTGTACCAAGAAAAGATTTTTGTTAGTAGAGACTTGATATTCATTTAATAAAATTAGGGTCTTTAAGAGGTCTCCAAAACAAGCTAAATTATAAATAGTTTGTGTGTGTGTGTTTTTTAAATGGAGCAACAGTCTCTTATTATAGCTATAAGAGCTCTAGCTTTGGCTATAGGTCGCCCTTTATATCTTTTAAATCTTTGTAATGCTCATGTCCCTGTGTACTCCAGTTATGAGCAGTAGGAATCCCATTTAAAGCCCAAATAACACTAATCCATATTCTCTCCCTTCAAATCACAAAAAATGTCCAGTCAACTACAATGTGATATATGATAATCCTCAGCAGTGCTCATATATTTTACAAATCAACACTGGTGCCATTGTCATTCCACCAGCTATGTTGGCCACACTACTTCTTCTCCAAAGCTTTGAAGTCATATTTTGTTGTTTTCCAGGACAGCTACCTCTCCATCCCATATTGCTTTGCCCCAAATGTAGGTACAAATCCTTCCTCAATTTTCTAAAGCATGGTTAACTGCAGGATATAATATATTTTTAACAGATTTATTGAGATATAATTTGTATATCTTAAAACTCATCAATATATTATTAAATTTTTTTTTTTTTAATTTTTGGCCATGCCGCGCAGCTTGCAGGATCTTAGTTCCTGGACCAGGGATTGAACCCAAGCCACAGCAGTGAAAATGCCGAGTCCTAACCACTGGATCGCTAGGGAATTCCCCAAATTCATCCATTTTAATTGTACAATTCAACAAGTTTTAGTATGTTTATAGAGTTGTACAGCCATTACCACAATTTAATTTTAGAACATTTTCATCATCCTAAAAAGAAAACTTCTGCCCATTTACAGATATTTCCCATCTACACCCCAGCCCTAAACAACTGCCAATCTGCTTTAGGTCTCTCTATATTTTCCTTTTCTGGACATTTTATGTAAATGGAATTATATAATATATGTTTTTCTGAGTCTGATTTCTTTTATTTAGCATAATATCTTCAAGGTTTATCCAGGTTATAGCATCTATCAGTATTTCATTCCTTTTTATTGCTGAATATTATTCCACTGTAGTGTACACTACATTTTGTTATTTGTTCACAGGCTGTAACACTTTAAATCTTCACTGAAGGGGGACTTCTGCTTGTGCCATGTCAGAGTAATAGTACCAAACTTGCCTCCTCAGGCAAGTTATAAGACAAAATATAAGAAACTACTACTACTGTTTTCAGATCTTGGACAGTAGGACTGTGATACCTGTGAGAAAAGAAACTAATGAGGTAAGGTCTGTGATGGCCCTGGTTTTCTATCTGGAAGCACTTTTCAGACTGTGGCCAAGTTAGGGGAACTTAAACTCAGGACAACAGTCTCGCTGAGTTGAACAGATAGAGTTCATAGAAAAGGGAGCTAAGGTGCTGGAATTTACAGGAAGGAGTACTGGAAAGAAGACTAGGCAGAAGAAGAGCTACAGTAAGTCTCCTTTGCATATTTTGCTAAAGAGTAGGCATGGAAATCCTATGAGGAAAGGCAAAAAAGTACCTGAGAGCTGTAACTGGAACATTTCTCAGTGTTCATACAAATCTGGGAGATGTTTAAATTTTACCAACCAAACTTGAAAAAACTCACTAAACACCTTATATATGCAGTAAAGACTCAGAAAAGGCCGTGCCTGAGGAATAGGGCTAAACTAGTCCTCATATAAAGGCAATTCTGGATCATCCCTAACAAAGCTTATGAACAAGCCTTGAAAGGATCAGTATGACCTGAATTTATATCAACTGCTAGCCCAACAAAATTCAACAGTCTTTAAGGGAATGTAACTGAATCTAAACACTCAGCAATGTAGTTAGCAATAATAAGCATCCATTTAATAATTACTAGACACATAAAGAAGGAGAAAAATGTGGTTCTTAACCAAAAAAATCAGGAGGTAGAAAAAGAACTAGGAATGTAAAATGTGAGGCAATTCATAAACAAGAACTTTAAAACAATTATTAGAAATATGCTCAATTTAGAGAAAATTCTAAAATAATGAGAAAAAGTAGAAAGTATAAACAAAAAAATTAATGGATCCTCTAAGGATGAAAATAGAGTATCAGAAATAAAATTTGATGGGTGGACTAAGTAACAAATTAGACACTTCAGAAGAAATTATTGCTGAATTCAAGGCATAGCAATAGAAAGTATACAACTGAAGCACAGAGATTAAAAAACACTAAAAAAGAAATACCTACAGTGACCTGTGGGACAACATTAAAAGTGTCTAATAGTTGTAGAACTGCAATATTTCCAGAAGGAGAGAGCAGAAACATTAAAAAAAAAAAAGTTGTCAAAAAATTTCTTCAATAAAAATTTTAAGCCATAGATCAAAGAAGTTTAATAAAGCCCAAGAGGGATAAACATAAAGAAAACAGACCAAGGTATACAATAATTAAATTATTGGAAACCAATAATTAAAAAGAAGCCTCAAAGGTAGCCATAGACAGAAGACACATGACTTATAAAGAAGAAAAAAGTAATATCTTTGTTAAAAAAGAAAAAGTTGAAAGATATAGTCTGAAATCTGGGAAGAAACATTGCAAGCCAGAATACAATAGAACAATATTTCTGAAGTTGTAGAGGGGAAAAATGTCAACCTAGAATTCTGTAGCCAGCAAAAGTATCTTTCAAAGTAAAAAAAAAAAAGAAATAAAGATACTTTCAGGCAAGCAAAAGTCAGAATTTGTCACTGCAATATCTGTACTCCAAGAAAAATACTTCAGATGGAAGAAGTGACATCAAGTGGAAACTTGGAAATACAAAGAGACTGAAAAGTGCCCCTAAATGGTAAATATATGAATAAATGTAAAATATTTTTTCTCATTTAAAAATATATTTAAAAGAAAACTGTTTAATGCAGTAGCAGTGGATTTGGAGTTTCACAGCATATTTAGAAGCATAATGTATGACAAAACTATCAAAAAGGATGGGGGAGGATATAAAGTTCTGATATCTACAGTAATAAAATATAATGTAAAAGTAGAGTGTGAAAAGTTAAAGATATATATAGATATATATAGATATATATATATATATGAAACAAACCCTAAAGCAATCACAAGTCAATCAATCAAAGGTGTATGCTAATAAGCCAATAATGGAAATAAAATGGAATACTAAAAATTGCTCAATTAACCAAAAGAAGGCAGGGAAAGAAGAAAAGGGGGACAAAGAGCAGAGGAAGCAAATAACAAACATCTTGCAAGATTGTGGACTTAAATCCAGCCATATTAATAATTACATCAGATGTAAATGGTCTAACCACTTAAATTAAAAGGTGTAGCTTATCAAAATGGATAAAGAAACAAGACCCAATTTTATGCTGTCTATAAGAAACCCACTTTCAATATAAAGACACAGATAAGTTAAAAGTAAAAGAATGAGAGAATGTATACCATACAAATACTAATCAAAAGAAAAGTAGAATAACTATATTGATATTAGACAGTAGAATAACTATATTGATATTAGACAAAGACTTCAGAACAAGAAATATTTATTTCCCATAATAAAGAAAAAATTTAATGATAAAAGGGAATTCATCAAAAAGCATAACTACCCTAAATATGTATGTACCTAATAACAGAGTTTCAAAATTCAGGTAGCAAAACTTACATAGTTGAAAGGAGAAATAAACAAATCCATTATTATTGTTGATTCTTGTTGGAGATTTTCACGCTCTTCTCTCAGTAATTAATAAAATAATAAACTGAAAATCAGGTAAAATATGTGAACAATACTATCAACCAACTTGACTTAATTGACCTTTCTAGAACACCAAACAGCATAGTTCACATTCTTTTCCAGTTCTCAAGTAAATTTTACTGGGATAGAACATATCCTGAAATTTTACTGAGACAATATCCTGGAACATAAAACAAGTCTCAATAAATTCAAAATATCTGAAAACATAGAAAATATGTTCTCTAATAATAGTGTAGTTAAATAGAAATTAATCAACACTCTTCTAAGTAATCTATAAGTGAAAGAGAAGATAATGAGGGAAATTTAAAAGATTTTGGAATTAATGATAATGAAAATATAAGATATCAAAATATTTGGGACAAAGCTAAAGCAATACTTAAAAAGAAATTTATAGATTTACTTGTTTCTCATGCTCATGTTAGAAAAAGAAGACAGATCTGAAAATCTACCTCAAGAAACTAGAAAAAGAAGAGCAAATTAAATGCAAATTTCATTTATATTTAAAAAATTAAATGAAATAAAAGTCAAGCAAAAATCAAAGAAATAGAAAGTGGGAAGTAATAATAGCAATTAAATTCAAAAGCTTGTTATTTGAAAGATCAATAAAAATAGACATCTAGCTAGTCTCAGAGAGAAAGAGAGAGAAAGGGAGGGAGAAAGATGAATTACTGCATATATTACAAGGATAATAAAGAAATATTATGAATAATATGCCAATACATTTGATAACATACATGAAATTAACAAATGCCTTTAAAGGTACAAATTACAAAAATAAACTCAAGAAGAAATCAAAAATCTCAATAGTTTTTACCAGTTTAAAACTTTTAATTTGTTTTTAAAAATATTTCCATATAGAGCACTTGAGGAACAGGTGACTTTACTGCTGAATTCTTTCATCTATTAAAGGAAAAAATAGCAATTGTATACAAACTTTTTTTTTAGAAAGTAGAAGAGGGCTAATACCTCCTAACTATTTGAAGCTAGCATTTCTCTGATGCCAAGATCAGACCTACACATTATGGGAAAGCAAACTGTAAACTAATATTTCTCAGAAACATAGAAGAAAAAGTTCTTGATAGTAATAAGTTAAATTCAGCAACATGTAAAAGTAATAATAAATGATGACAACGTATGGTTTGTCTCTAGGTTATAAGGTTGATTTAACATTTGAAAACCACTCTGTTTAATTTACATATTAACAGAATGAAGTTGAAAAACCATACGATTATCTCAATAGATGAAAAAAAGACATCTGACAAAATCCATTTCCCATTCATGATAAAATTTCTATACAAGCTAGGAATAGAATGAAACGTCCTTATTCTAAAAAGGGACACTTAAAAAAGTGTCAGCTAACAACATACTTAATGATGAAAACTTGAATGCTTTCTCCTAGAATTGAGACCAAGGCAAGGATGTTCACTCTCACAACTTCTGTTCAGCATTATACTAGTATTACTAGCCAGCACAATAAGGTAAGAAAAATAAAAGACCTACAGTTTGGAAAAGAAAAAAGTTATGCTGTCTTTATTCCCAAACAAAATGATCATGTAATACAGAGACTTCTAAGGAATGTACAGAAAATCTATTAAAATTAATAAGGGAATTTAGCAAGGTCTCAACACCCAAGGTCAATACAGCAAACACAAAAACTACTGGATTTCTATATATTGCCAGTGAACAATCAGAAAATAAAATTTAAAATATTTCATTTATAATAACATCAAAAACATGTTAACATGTTTAAACATGACATGTTTAAAGATAAGTTTAATAAAGCAAGTGATAAACCTGTACACTGAAAGCTACACAACATTGCTGAGAGAAATTAATGAGAATGGAGAGATAAATATCATGTTCATGGTTTGGCAGACTCAATATTTTTAAGATGTTAATTCTCCTTAAGCTCATCTATAGATTTAACACAATTGCAGTCAAAATTCCAGCAAGATTTTCTTTTTTTTTTTAGAAATTGACAAACTGATTCTAAAATTTATTTGAAATTGCATTGCAAACCACTTTGCTATATGGTCTCTGATCTTTCCTAAACTTGCACCATTCCAAAGAGTTACTACAGTCAAAGGAAATCTCTGTGCCCTAAGCACAGCTACCCTCAATTAGATATTAACCAGGCAGCAATCCTCTGATGGAATTAATCCACATGAATAGTGAAAGACAGAGATTCATAAGGATGCCAGTTATATTTACATTTCATAATAAGATGAACTGGTGGAATTTTGAGAATGTAACAGATTAAGGTAAAAATCTGGTGGTGTGCATATGATGTATTTGTCCAGAGATGCGTCACCATCTATTCAGGGCATTGCAAGTTGAGAATACGCCACAAAGGCCACCTCTTCCTACATTTCACAGGAAGTTTGCTTTCTCCTGAGACTACAGATGCCCCAGAAGCTCAAAAACATTTTTTTCACAATGCATTCCTTGGCACTAAGGGGCTGTTTCTGAGGATTGTGAGAGGGATGTTTGTAAGAGGAAGAACTGCTTACATTACAAAATTTTTCTATAATATTTTATCGTTAGTAACTGTGGTTTCTTTCTCCAGCAACAACCGCTTACAAAAAGGCAGACTTCATTAACATTCCTCAGTCCTGCTGAGTCTCCCCTACAGCTCTCAGCAGTCATTCACATTTCCAAAAAGCTTGAAGGTCAAAATTCTGCCTCTCCATGTGTCAGAATCGCTTCATTACTTCAACTTATATTCAGACCACATCAATCTCCATTTTTGCTGCTGAAACTGAAACCCAGAAAGAACTCACTTTGTTTAGACCAGCCAGGTTGCTAGAGCAATGGATAGTACAAGTCTTCAGTCATTCAGTCAAATTAAACAGGTTTCTGCCTTGAAGAACTAACCAGACGATGCACCAAGATACGATTATGGGCATGACTTAATTATTTAATTTGTGACTTATGATTTATAATCAACCTAATTCTAAAAGGGATTCTACACAAAATGTGTTAGGAAACTTCTTAAGGGCATGAAAATAAATATATTAAATTAGAGGTCAAAGCTCAAAATGGCCCAGTTATTTTAAGTAAATTTTAAATTTCAGAATAGTTTTATATTCTTTTAGTTTTTTCTTTTGTGATTTGATTGTTTTCTTTAGTGTTACACTTGTGTTCTTTTCTCTCTAGTTTTTGTGTATCTGCTGTAGGTTTTGATTTGTGGTTACCATGGTGTTCATATATGTCGACCTATAACTATATCCACTTGTTTTAAACTGGTAGCCATTTAAGTTCAAATACATTCTAAAAGAGCTACCATTTTTACTCCCCTCTCCCACATTTTGTTTTGAAATATTTTATATCTTCATGTTTATCCCTTTACTGTTTATTGTGGTTACACTTAATTTTACAATTTTTTTTTTCTTTTAATCATTGCACTAGCTTATTTAAGTGGTTGATCCACAGCCTTTACTATATATTTGCCTTTACTAGTGGGATTTTTCCTTTCCTATAGATTCTTACTTATTGTTATAGCCTTTTCTTTTCCACTTAGAGAAGACCCTCTAACATTTCTTTTAGGCTTGGTTTAGCATTGATAAACTCTTTTAGTTTTTGTTTGTCTGAGAAGTTCTTAACTCTCCTTCAGTTCTAAATGATAATCTTGCTGGGTTGAGTATCCTAGGTTGCAGGTTTTTCCCTTTCAGCACTTTGAATATATCATGCCACTCCCTTCCGACCTGCAAAGTTTCTGCAGAAAAATCAGCTGATAGCCTTATGGGGGGTTCCTGTTTTTCTCTTGCTGCCTTTAGAATTCTCTTTATCTTTCACTTTTGCCTGTTTGGTTTCACCTTGTTTGGGACCCTCTGTGCTTCCTGTTCCTGTTTCCTTCTTCAGGTTTGAGAAATTTACAGCCATAATTTTATCAAATACATTTTCAATCTCTTTCTCTATCTTCTCTTTCTGGGACCCCTGTAATGTGAATATTGGTACGCTTGATAGTGTCCCAGAGGTCCCTTAAACTGTTGTCAATTTTTTTCTAAATTTGCTTTTCTTTTTGCTGTTCTGGTTGGGTGATTTCCATTATTTTATGTTCCAGAACACTTACACGTTCTTCTCTATCACCTAGTCTGCTATCCATTCATTCTAGTGTGCTTTTCATTTGCTATTGTACTCTTCAATTCTGACTGGTTCTTTTTATATTTTCTAGTTCCTTGTTAGACTTCTCACTGTGTTCATCTATTCTTTTCCCTAATTCAGTTAGCATTCTTATTACTAACGCTTTGAACTCATTATCTAGTAAATTATTTATTTGTTCTCTTAGTTGTTTTTTCAGGGCTTTTCTTTTGTTCTTTTAATTAAAACAAATTCCTCTGTCTTCTCATTTTGCTTAACTTTCTGTCTTTATGAAATTAGGTGAAACAGCTACTTTTCACTGTCTTGAAGGGGTGTCCTTGTGTAGGAGCACTCCTATACAGTCTGTGTGTGCCCATTGGCTGTGGGGGGAGAGCTGTATGTGATATGAGTATGTCACATCTTCCCCCAGGATATGCTGGCAACTATCACCGTGGTAGGAGATGGGACTGGAGATGGAGGGGCTAGAACCACAGCCAGTCATGAACCAGGGCTTCTCCTCTGCTCAGGAGCCAACATGACCTTATTGGTGGCGAGGTCAGGTCTCAAGTTGCTGGAGCAGAAGCCCTGAGGGTCAGGTCTGAGCTGGCTCCTTTTCCTCTAGCTCTTCCTTCTCCCAGTACTGGCACCCTTGCCCCAGAGTGGGCACTTGGTGTGCGTATGGGCTCGGGCTGTGGCGGTCCTGGCCCCAGTCAGGGTCCTGGACCACTCCCAGCGTGCTGCCTCTACGAGAGCCAGTAATAGCTGTCCGAACCCCATTCAGATGCTGTTCTGTGTCGGAGCCCATCTCTCACAGCTGAGCACTCCCCTCTGCCCCAGCAGTCCTCACCCTGGTGTGGATCTGCATCACAAAGCAAGCAGGGCCGCAGCAGGTGCTTGGCTCAGGCTGAGACAAGCACTGGGGTGATCGCAGGAAACTGGCCAGAGTCTCATGCAGTTTCAATCTGCTTTCTCTGCCTGGATTCTGGAGTAAGCAAGCATGTATGTACTCTTCAGGAGTGGAGTCTGGGTTTCTTACAACCCTCCTGTTAGTCCCACTGGTTTTCAAACCAGCTAGGGGGACTCATCTTCCCAGTGTCAGACCACAGGGCTGGGGGCGCCCAATATATGGCTCTAACTGCTCACTCCCCAGGGAGGATCCCTAAGCCCATGTAATCCCCCTCCTCTTCTGTGTCCCCTCCCAGGGACACAAGTCCCAACCTGATTGCTTCTGTTCCTTTCCTACCCAATTCCGTGTGTATCTTTCTTACAGCCTTGGTTGTATAAGAATCTTTCTGCCAGCCTCCAGTTAGTTTTCAGTGAAAGTTGCTCCACATGAAGATGTGCTTTTAATGTGTTCCTGGGGGGAGGTGAGCTCCGTGTCCTCCTACTCTGCCATCTTGATCGGTCCCCCTGAATAGTTTTAGATTTGCAGAAAAATTGTGGCGATAGTACAGAGTTTCCATGCACCCTGTAACAGTGTCTCTTATGACTAGAATCTAACATTATTAGCATCTAGTGTGGTACATATGTTACAATTAATGAGCCTTATTATTAACTGAAGTCTATACTTTATTCATATTTCCTTACTTTTTACTTACTGCCCATATTCTGTTCCAGGATCCCATCCAGAATACTATGTTACATTTAGTTGTCACATCTCCTTAAGCTCCTCCAGACTATGATATTATAGTTTCTGACTTATCTTTGATGACCTGGACAGCTTTGAGGAGTACTAATTAGGTATTTCGTAGAATATCTCTCTTTTGGGACTTTTCTGATTTTTTTTTTTTTCATGAACAGACTGGGGTTATGGACTTACTGAGGTAAACTCCCATTTTCATCACATATCAAGGGTACATGATATCAATATCTGCTACTGACGTGAACCTCTATCATCTGGCTCAGGCAACGTTCATTAGATTTCACCGCTGTAAAGTTACTCCCTATGGTCACTTTTGGAAGGAGTACGCCTTTCCAAACTTTACTCTTTGTAAGGAAGTGATAATGCACAGTCCATACTTAAGGGCTGAAGAGTTGCGCTTCACCTGCTTGAGGGCAGAGTGTATACATTTTATTTGGTATCCTGTATGGGAGACTCGTCTCTTCTTTCTCATTTATTTGTTCAGTCATTTATTTATCTCAGTATGGACTCATGCGTATTTATTCATACTTTGGGTTATAATCTGATACTACATTATTTATTTTCCTACTTAAATGATTTCAGCTTTGGCCACTTGGAGTTCTCTCAGTTGTCTCCTGTGTCCCTGGGACATATCCCCATTGTTTTATATTTGATTACTTCCTTACCTTATGGCACTAGAAGATGCTCCAGTCTTGTGTTTTGCCTTCCCCAGTCCTAGAATCATTCATTTCTCCAAGAACCTGTGGTTCCTTTTATTGGAGAGTATTAGTAGAAACCAAGGTCTGGGTGCCGGGAAGACTGTCTAATTTTTGAAGTAATAATTTTCTCCATGTGACTGAAAGGATCCTGTACATTTCTGTTTTACCAGTGGAATTCTGGGTCAGTTAAAAGTGCTTTGAATATGTCACTTAAAGGAGAGGGTCAGACTGAGTAATATTCTACTGTTTCCATTGAATAATTGAGGCAAACAATGCAACATGGAGTTTAAATGTATGCAGGCTGTAGAAATTTAGAATCAATCAACACGTTAGAGCAGTACCTCTCAAACTTTAATGTGAATTCTAATCACCTGGGCATCATTTAAAATGCAGTTTCTCATTCAGTGGGTCTGGAGTGGGACCCGAGATTCTGCATTTCTAACAAGTTTCCTGGTGATACCACACTTTTGATAGCAAGATCTTAGAGCAGGGGATGGCTTTTTTTTTTTTTTTTTTCTGTAAAGGGCCAGATATTTTAGGATTTGTGGTCTATACAGTCTTTGTGACAACTACTCAACTCCACTGTTGCAGAGTTGTAGGTGAAACATAAAGAATAAGTATGGCTGTGTTCTGATTAAGCTTTATGGACACTGACATGTGAATTTAATATAATTTTCACCTGTCACAGAGTATTAAGGTAAAAGCTGTTCTTGACTGTAGGGCCATACAAAACAGGTGGCAGGCCATAGCTGACTGACTCTGTCTTGAGCGCTTATTCCCAAACCAGGTCACATATCAGTATCTTCAGTAAGGAAGTTTCAGGAACAGTTGTCCAGATTTTATGCCACAGGTATGCCATGGCCTGTGTACTTCACAAACCTTGCAGGTGATTCTGATGCACAGCCAGGTTGGAGAACCACTGCTGCAGAGGGCGTTGCATGGCTTCCCTGTTGTAGCCATTTTCTCTCTGCTTGCACACTTCTAGTGAGAGGAAGCTCACCACCTGGCAAGTAGATCACCCATTTATGGACACGTCTAATAATCGTGAGAGTGATTTTCCTACCACTGTGCCTAAATTTATCTCCTTGTAGCTTCTACTTATGAGCTCCCTCTTCCTTCCAAAGCCACGAGGAACACATCTAATCCTGCTTCTATGTAACAATGCTTCTAAAGTATTTGAAGAAAGCTATCATCACACTTCCTTTAAATCTTAAATCTTCTCTTTTGCAGGATAGGATTTGTATTTCTAGCTTCCTATCACTTAGATCACACTCCTCTGGAACACTTTGCGTTCCTCTTTCCCCTGTCACTTGTTGTACCCAGAACGTGTGAGGTATGCAAAATCCTGGCAGACTGTTGGCTCCATTGTTTTGACATCTCTACTTCCAGTAATGCCACTTAAGATTACCTTAGTTCATCTCTTTCTTTTGATGGTCAGTTCACATCACTGATTTATATTGAGCTAGTTACCAGCCAAAATTCCTAAGACTTTTTCAATGGGAGTGAAGTTAAGTCAGGTCTCCTTCTTTCTCTACCTATGTAGGGGTGTTCTGAATGCAACTGCTATATTCTACGTTTTATCCCTATGAGATTTCACCTTGTAGTTTTGGTCTACCACTCTTGCCATTTTAAAAAATTCTTATTTATCATCTGTGATGGGTTGTTGGAGTCATGGCTCCAAATTTATTTCTACTTCTTTTTATCCCCTGCACTTTGTTAGTCCCTCCTATCCTGACTCAAGGCTTGGCCAGGTAACTTGTTTTAGCCAATGAGACAATAGTAAATGTGACACAGCAGAGACCTGAGAAGTGATTGCAGTAGGGGCTTGCATTCTCTTTTGCTGCTCTTTGGAACCATGAGACTACAAAACAAACAAGCTCAAGCTAGCCTGCTGGAGGATGAAAGGTCATGTGCACCACTGGGGCGCTCCATCCCACAGTTAGCTAGTCCAAGGCAACCTGTACTTGATGGTGAACACATGAATGAGCCTCAGTCATGACATATTAAGCTCAGCCCAGGTCAGCAGAACTGCCCAACTGAACCCAGCCTAAACCATTGAACGATAGAACTATGAGCTAATAAATACCTGCTGTTTTAAGCCACAGAGTTTTGGCTGATTTTCTTCTTTTATGTAGCAAAAGCTAATTTATACAGCATCTAATATAGCATAGCATGTATTCTTTTTTTTTTTTTAGCATAGCATGTATTCTTTTTTTTTTAACATTTTTATTGGAGTATAATTACTTTACAAATGGTGTGTTAGTTTCAGCTGTATAACAAAGTGAATCAGCTATACATATACATTTATCCCCATTTCTCCTCCCTCTTGCATCTCCCTCCCACCTTCCCTATCCCACCCCTCTAGGTGGACACAAAGCACCGAGCTGATCTCCCTGTGCCATGCGGTTGCTTCCCACTAGCTATCTATTTTACATTGGATAAATGTAATATGTGTATATATGTCCATGCCACTCTCTCACTTTGTCCCAGCTTACCCTTCCCCCTCCCTGTGTTCTCAAGTCCATTCTCTACATCTGCATCTTTATTCCTGTCCTGCCCCTAGGTTCATCAGAACCTTTTTTTTTTTATTTTTTAGATTCCATATATATGTGTTATTATACGGTATTTGTTTTTCTCTTTCTGACTGACTTCACTCTGTATGACAGTCTCTAGGTCCATCCACCTCACTGCAAGTAACAATTTTGTTTCTTTTTATGGCTGAGTAATATTCCATTGTATACATGTGCCGCATCTTCTTTATCCATTCATCTGTCGATGGACACTTAGGTTAGCATAGCATATGTTCTTTCACTTGTACGTCACTCACAAATGTGGTGTTTTCTATATCCAAATTATTGAGCAGATTCTGACCAAATAAAGAGCTCTTGAGTTATAACTCTAATGTTGACATTGGCCAAGTCTCTGTGTTCAGCCAGCTTTTAAATATTTTAACTACTTTACATGCAGCCCACAATTTGCAAAGGAAAAAATTGCATTGGGATAAAAGATGGAGTTAAATTGTAATTTTATCATATTTCTGCCCTCTGATTAGTCTGGAAGATTATGTTCTGTTTTCTTATGTCGCAGTATTATTTGTGGTCAGAATGTTTGACGTATCTGAAAGTAAATTATGTTCATAAGAAAAAGTTAAACAAAGCTTTTCTGAGTAGTCAAATTGTTTCACATTATGGAAACCAAAATAAAGAACATTTGAAAAATTCCTTAAAATCTTCTCATATTGATGAATTTTATAAGTTTTCTAAATGCAATGAGAAGGGTTTCTTTCTCTTTTCCTTTTTTTTTTTCTTTTCTTCCTTTTGACTCTGTATTTTTGTTTTCCTCCTGAGGCCCCTAACTGTTGCCTTCAATCTGAAATAGAAGTGCTGAAATCTTGAGTGTGAGGGTTGGCGAAAAGAATGAAAAAGACATTTCCTGCATGATTAGTAGCAGGAAATACCAGAAATCTCATCCAAAATATTCTTTTCCCTACAGATTTTTTTGTTCCATATATTATTTTTATTCTTGTTTTTAAAAAGCAATATATTATCTGCTTCAGTGCATGTGTTCTGTTTATACTCACTTCAATTACTACATTAAAAAAAAAAGATACAAAACCTTAGAACATCTTTGGAATAACCAGAGACAGCAAACAAATGATCTTATAATAAGACAGACTAATGTAGTGGAAAGAGCACTCAGTTGGTAATCATATAATCCTGATAGGATTGTCTCATATACCAATTACCAGCTCTGTGACATTGGGCATCTGTCAGAACTTTTGTTTCTGTTTATATAACATGAGGATGATAGTAGTAATATCTAACTTACTAGATTCTTGTGAGGACTATCTGTGTAAGAGTCTAGTACATTGTAATTAATTAATAAATAATAGCTGTTATAAAACTAATAAGAATAGAAAATATCTAATGAGCACTTATTTTGTATCAGCCACTGTGCTAAGAGGTTAGCTTGAATGGCATGGTAAGACATGGTATCAGGAAGCAAGTCTTTTTCTATTCTTATTAGTTCTATTCTTATTAGTCCTTCTACAGAATGTCTGCAGGGTGTATATTTTGTTGTCCACCACATGTAGCTTCCATTCCTGGCCCAAGAGGGCTGCTTGGAACTAAATTATAGCATCTCTGCTCATAATAGCAACTAAAAATGGATATATATTTTCCCCCCTTTAAGAACACTTTCATCTTCCTCATGTGGCAACATTTAGCTATAAAAGAGGCTGGAAAATGTGGGCTTTATTCTGAGCAACCATGTGCCCAGTTAAAAATTAAAAATTCTATTATGAGAGGAGAATGGATATTGGGGGGATAAACTAAAATTCTCTGTTATAGATGTCTAATATATTTATTCTTCAGTGCATTGGTGTGAATGCGTTTTTCAAATACATTATTTCATTTTAGTAGGTGAGGTGGAAGCAAAAGTAAGGAGGAGTACCACTAAAACATTATACCCAATTCCAAGTTTTGCCTAGGGCTAGCACAGAGGCGATATCTGATTAGAAAGTGATTTTCTTGGCAGCCTGAATGTTAACACACTCTAGTTCTTCCTCCCTCCCTTCTTCCCTCTCTCTCCCTTCCTTCCTTCCCTCCTTCCTTCCTTCTAGGTCAGGAAAAGAATTAATTTCTAAAGATACTAACACTTACATGAAGTCCAAATCTAATTTACTTTTCCATTTTAGAGGCTACACAAAATTTGACTTCTGGAATAAAAGCATGTCATTCATCTGTAAGAAAAAACAATAGTAAATTAAACCTTCTTTCATGATGGATCAGTTAAATAGATTTGAAAGGCAGCCTCAGGGAAGACAGAAGGAAATGACAGAGCAACTAATTTCTACTTTCATTAAGAACTATGCTTAAAAAAAAAAAAAAAAAAAAAAGAACTATGCTTTAAAAAATCTTAATTGATTTTTATATTTTTTTCTTTCCAGGTCTTCATATTTTTTTCCCTGAACCTTTCTAACTTCCTGATCTCAGTATTTAATCCCCACCCCCCTTTTTAAAATAATACATGGTAGTAAATACTACAGACATGGTATTCTACTGACAAAAGTTCATATATTTATATGAAGAATGACTGTCTTAAGAATTCATAATATGTGCTGTCAATAGCTGTATTAGTTTCCTAGGGCTGCCATAACAAATCACCACCAACTTGTTGGCTTAAAACAACAGAAATTTCTTCTCTCATAGTTCTGGGGACAAAAGTGTGAAATCAAGGTGTTGGCAGGGTTGACTCCTTCTGGAGATTCTGAGGGAGAATTCCAAGCCTCTCTTCCTGGTTTTAGTGGCTACTGACAGTCTTTGGCCTATGGCTCCATCACTGTCATCTCTGCCTCCATTTTCACACTGACTTCTCTATGTATGTCTGATTGCTCTCTCTATAAGGATATTTGTGGTGGCATTTAGGGCACTCCTGAATAATCCACAGTAATCTCCTCATCTCAAGATTCTCAATTGCATTTGCAAAGATCCTTTTTCAAAATAAGGTAGCCTTTAAAGTTCCAAGGATGAGGACTGGTGTCTATGGGATGCCGTTATTCAACCTACTACAATAATTCATAAATGTTGCTTAACCCTTAATGTTTTGTGATGTTAAAATACTCAATAGAAACAGAATTCACCTCTTTACAGTGGATGTGACAAGTTGTACATTTGGTAGACGTTGTCATTTTATGAAAATTTTGAGTAAAATTTTTGTGTTTTTCATAGAATAAATAATTTTCTTGTGAAGAGGCACCTTATGTGTTTATCATCTGACAGCTAGTTCTGGAAGTAGAAAACGACTCCCAAGTAACTGATCTGAAAGAATGTTGGCTTTCCTCACCCTGACTGCCTTTCACCTTCTCTTGCAAGTCCTTTAGCAAAGCTAGGGTGTTGTAAATAATAGAAAGTGGCAAAGGTTGTATTGCCAAAAAATATAATATATGTTGCTTTCAGTCTTCATTCACCAGCCCTGGGTAGAATACTCAGCCTCTCTCTCTCTTGCTAAAAAAGGGTAAGCCTCTCCCTGTTGAACTCAGGACATTTTGCTTTGCTGGGAGAGGCTAGTATTTACCATCAATATATGTCATTGATGTGCACTAAAGAAGCCCTTATACAGGCTGTCTGCAAACAGGAGCCAATTCCTGATAGATGGTGACTATCCTGAAGTAACCATGTATGTTAACATTAAATTTAAAACGCAAAGTAATTTCAATTACAGTTGTTTTAAAAATAGGCTACTTGATGACATTTGCTTTTATTTTTTCCTATTGGTTTATATGTGTAGACTCAACTGATGTATAATTCTATATTGGTGAATATTTTGACTGCAAAGTCTCTGGGAGGTGGTAGAGAAGATTCATCACATGCATGATGTATTCTGTTGTACATCTTTCAACTCAAGTGTTTATTAATTTCCCTCTAGCTCTTCTCCCAAAGTGCTTCTATTCCTATTCAAAGATGGTGCTGAAAATGTAGTTTTTAAATAAGGATTATCATTTTTGTGACAATTTTGATTGACCAGACCAAAAAAAGAAAGAAGCAAAGAGTTCAATGAAAAAGATGTGATGATTCAGGCCAGAGATAGCCCAGGATGAACTGGTCTTTTCACCATAGATTGAGGAGGAAGGGCATACTTTAGTGATAAAGTGGAAGGAAGAAAAATGAAATATGCTGAATACCTGTGATAAGGGTAAAGCGAAATTACATGGTGGAGGGATAAATTTGTATTTTTTTTAGCTCATTTGTCCTTGTTATAGGACAGACTTAATATCTGGCTCTTTTCTGCCAAGAGCTTAAATCAGATCAAGTGGCCAGGCTTGGAATACTTGAGCTAATGGCTGCTCATAGCACTGTTTTCCCTTCTAAACAGTGTAGTAGAAATAATGCACCTTTATAAGAGCAGCAATTAATAGTATTATCACTTAAGAACCAACATCTTACAGAGTAATTTCCTGAGAGGAGACAATAAGATTTAAGGACTTAGCTGGCACATAAATAATTTATTTACACAATATCTCCTCTTGTTACCCATTTATTTTCACATATTCCATATTTCTTATGATAAAGTAAGAAATTCCATTTTCTGGTTTGCCTTTATGTCAGAGCAAGGTCTGGTGAATTGATTTGATTATTCTGCTAACATTCTCTTTTCAGAAGCCCTATTTGAAAATGAAATTCCCATACAGAGCTATTCACCAGACTGGCCCGGTCACTGATAATATGTCTTTACTTCCAAATGACAGGTGGAAGTAATCTATGAGGAAAACATCTTGTTTTATATGCTGTATCTTTGGTAATTAGCATGCCGTTAGATTAAGAGAAATATTGTAGCGTCTTTCAGGGGGAAACTCTCCTAAAGTATAGGGCTCAGAGCACTAAGATAAGAATCTGAAATTCTAGATTTTAATTACTGTTACTAATTAACTGTGGTCCTAGGAAAATTATTTTCTTCTTTCACATTTACAAAATGGAGATAATAATGAATATCTTAATTACTTTATACAGTAGCTGGAAAGAACATATATGTCTGTGTTTGTGTGTAAGCACTTTGAAAAAATAAGAATTATGCAAATGTAAGATTTCAAAAATAATATTAATGAACACTTGCTTAGAGAGAAAAATGTGTATATATGTATATACATATGCATATTTACATATATATGTATGTAAGATATTTCAAGACATACATATATGGGAGGAGTATTGTTTATTTTTCTTTCTCCTGGCCTCTGTTCCGTGCACATCAGGCTATGACTTCATTTAAGTATTTCCATCTGGAACAAAAAGTAAAGGAAAGTTGAGGAAGTCATATCATGCATTCTCAATCTTCCAAACCACATCTCCCTAGAGTTCAGGTTCTGGTATGCCGGGGAATAGTTTACAGCATTTTATACTTTAAAAAATTCCTTCCTCCAATAATACAAATTCCTCTGGAATAGCATCCAGAGCCATATTCAGCATGTTTAGAAAAACACCTAATGTGTGTCTCTGTTACTGGAGTGGCCAGCAGGGACCCTGCTCTGCTGGAATATTTATGGGAAACACATGCAGAGAAGATGCTAATTACAGAGCACTCAGAGTAGTGAGACTTCAAAATGATTTTCCCCAGATTAGACATTGAGAAGCAGTAGAAGAAATTTAACTCATGGGCCCTCTAGGCAGACATTTTACCTGTGTTGGATGTAAATTTCCAGCAGAAAGGACCTCCCTCCTTTGGCGGTCTCCTCTAATGAGTGAGTTTCGTTTGCTGCTCTCTGAGCATGTTAAGAGTCCTTTCTGAACACTTGTTGTGTCTGCAGTACTTTTAAACACTTTCAATGGAAAGTGAGACTTTTGTCAATCATTCAGATACGCGATACGCATGATGCTAGGAGTTGTTTTTGATAGTTTGTAGATGGTATAAAAAACAACATCCTGAATGTCACCAGTAGGGTAAATAATAAATAAGCATACATGAGCACATCTATTGTATGATGGAAAGGAGAGAGAGAGAAAACCAAATAGGCAAGAATAAGGGGAATGAGAGAAAGGAAAGGAGAAGATTACGAGTCATCATCAAGTGCCCCAAATGGCTCTGTGGAGTCCATGCCTTCGGCAGCCTGTACCTGGTGCTGACAGGGGCTCATGCAGATCTGTGCAAGTGGCCCTGGCTCTAGAAAGCTGCTTTTGTAGGTTCTAGCCACTCAGAAAGAATAAACTATGTTTACAACTTAGCAAGTGAATAAAGAATGAAGTTAGTATTTTTATTATATGCAACATTTCTGCATCTGCTAGCTAATGCCAGGACTAGTGCTGTTTCATAACTGAAGATGTATACCTCGAATAAAAATTAGGGGACTCAGGCAGTAGGAAATAGTACTAGCCAGTCAAGAAACTCTACATGATACTGTTAAACACAATTAACTGAACATTTAAAAGTAAAAAGGAGATGGCAAATATTCTCTAAAAGGTCAGTAACATGTTTCCCAATATGTAATCATTTTATCTTTTAATATGACATTTTTCTACAATTCCATTCTTTAGCAACAGGCTAGGCATACATATGGTGTCAAAATTCCATTCTGATTTAAATTTCATAACTGATTAGTGATTGGCATTCTGTACATTTTCTGATAAAATATAAATTTTAGAGGATCCTTAAATTCTTTTAACCATTCCATAGTTTGTGAGAAACTAGAGAATCTCATTCTGAAGTTCCTAAAGTGTGATCATTCACAGTCTTCTGTGGAATAGCTTTTGGTTAATTATACTACTCCAAATGCCTAGGTGGTTAGAATAATATAGATCAAAAGTGCAAATAATACATTTTAAAATTTTTATCTTGAAAGCTGTATGTCTCTTTATTTCATCAGCCACAAATAACTGCTATAGCATGTACTTATCTTAAGCTATAAACTCTTAGTTTCTTTTTCTATAAGTAAACTTAATCTTTGTTTTGAGCTCTCATTCTGCCAGGTGATGGACATTTTTCCCAAAGCTGTACCTCCATTATAGGAGGCTTAGAAGGTGTCAGTGTATTACAAGTTGATCTGAGCCAGTTTATTCTCTGTAGATAGTGACAGCCTTCCAAGAAATTTAATTCAAGATAAAAAGAAAGTCTTAGGCTAAGTTCCACCATATACGTACACCAAACACACATGCACATACACACACACACACACACACACACAGAGTAGGTGAGGGCGGGGAGTGATCTGTTAAACAAATCCTTATTAGTTCTTCAGTACAAAGAGTTCATAAACCTATTTTGCAATCTCTATGGAGTCCCAGTTCTCTGTTCTCTGTTCTTTAATATATTCCAACCACCACCTTACATAAAATGTGCCTTAAAGCAGATGTGACAGTTTTCTAGAGGCTGGGTTCCATGATCTTTTCTGTTGTCAACAGGTGTCAAGAATTGTGAAGGATCTGAGATTTACCCTACTTGCAAACTTACATGTTAATCTACTAATTCATAGTTTTGTGAATACTGGCAGGAGACATAGGACTCTTGGATCAAAGGCAAAGGACAGTTAATACTCAAAACAATAGAAATAGCCGGAGTATCAGCATTTACACTGGTTCTCTGAGTTCTGGTTCTCACAGGCAATGTGAACAGGGTCAGATAATACATGCACACTCAGGTACATTGCAAGAGAGTAAACCTGAGTTTTGATAACTGAATCTTTTATACTAAATAGTAAGCCTGACTACTTTATGCTCTGGAGAGAGATATTATCTTTATCTTTCAAAGTTGTAAGCCAAGGATTGACAAACTTTTGTGTAAAGGGATATTATAATACAGGGCTAAACAGTAAGTATTTTAAGTATTTTAGGTTTTCTTGGCCAAGTACAGGCTCTGTTGCATATGCTTCTTAACTGTTTGTTTGTTTGTTTCATACCACTACCAATTTAAAAACCAGTTTAACTCACAGGACATTCAAAAATAGGCTGTAGGCTGAATTAGGCCCACTGGCCATCATTTACCAACTCCTGCTATAAAAAAAAAGCCAACCGCCCAAGGAGGAAACCTATCTCTATTTCCTAGGTTGTTTACAATACAATAAGCCTTGAAAAGGTAGTCCAAAAGGAGGACAGGCTGTGCCTTTGCTCAGAGACATGCAGAATCCTGCAAGACCCATGGAAAGTTATCTCTAAATAATATCTACCCCTCATTTCTACACTGTCTTGGTTTCTGGTGAATTTTCCCATGAGTTTGACACTTCGTAAGCAACTTTGATTAATCCAACCTACAGAAGCTGGGACCAAATTTATTCAGTTGTCTTGCATAGCATTTACTTCAGGCTATTACCAAAATGAATCCAAGCAGGCAAGGCTAAGAGTGTATCTAAAATATTTTATTCAATCCACATTCTGTAATAGATTTACTGTCACCTAAGAAAGTATATTTCTAACAATCTCCATGCTATTAATAAACCACAATTTCACTTATGAAAACTCATTTTTTGACAGTCTACTGGTTAGCTAAATGTCTGTTGTGCTCAGATATAAGGATAGCTAAAGTGCTCATAATAACGACCTCTGGATAGTGATTTTTCTGATATAATGCTTGCTGACCACTTCTGGGGTAAAGATTCTTAATTAAAATAGCTACTGCACATGAAATATCAAAATGTTCATGTTTAGCTATTCTAAAGAAAATTGCAGATGTCCTAACACTAGGTTCGAAGGTGGCACCTGGTTTTTGGTCATTATCACCTGTCTTTGCAGGCATTTGCTGAATAATTTGATGCTGAGCAATCATCAGTCATTCATCTCTACAGATGCATGCTTTTTCTCCAATAACAAAACCTCTCAAGGTCTACCCTCTCTCAATTAATCTGATGTTTTTTTGGATTGGCAGGAAACTCTTAACTATACCTGTTCTACTTTGACTAGAAGAAATAACATTTGAGTACTTCCTGGGCCATACCAATACACATGGGAAACTCATGAGATTGTCCCAGGTCTGTGTGCCAAGATAACACCCCTAGTCATTGCTGTTCTATTGCTTCTGTGCTATACTGAGGTATGGAAAGTTCTGGAATTTTGCTGATTTCTTAGAGACTACCTGTCTGTGGTTAAAGTATACGATGCTTCAGTTCTCAGTTCAATTGTCCATTCCCATGGGAAGTGGGTTCAAGCATTTTCTCAGGGACTCATATTAAGGCCTCATTCTCTTATTAAATCTCCAATCTTCTCTCTTTTTCAACTTCATCTCAATCTCTAGAGAAGTTCTATCCAGTAGAATTGTCTGTAATAATGGAAATTTTAATATCTGTGCTCTCCAATATGGTAGCCACTAGGCACATTTGGCTATTGAGCATTTGAAATGTGGCTAGTGTGACTAAATAACTCGATTTAAATTTTATCAATTTTAATTCATTTAAATTTAAATAACCACAACTAGTGGCTATCATTTTTGATAGTACAGTTCTATAATCTTTATATAATCTAGGTTGGGTAATGATTAATAAGAAGGAAGGGAAATCTAATACATATTTTCTATCCTTCAAAACCTTTTTTATGTCCTAAATTATCTGGAGAACTTTAAGTCAAGGATTGGCTTTGTTCAAAACAGAAAGCACTAGGCTCAGAGGGGTACACTATCAAACACTTAAGGAAGAAATTATACCAATTTTCTACAACCTCTTTTTTCTAGAGAGAAGCAGGGAAAATACTTCCTAACTCACTCTATGAGGCCAGCATTACCTAATACCAAAACTAGACAAAGATATTACAAGAAAAGAAAACTATAAACCAATATCTCTCATGAGCATAGATTAAATAAAACATTAGCAAATAGAATAAAAAAAAATTATAAAAAGAATTATACATCATAACCAAGTGGGATTTATCCCAGGTGTGCAAGGCTGGTTCAACATTCTAAAATCAATTAAGGTAATGCATTACATCAACAGACTAAAAAAGGAAAATTACATGATTGTATCAGTAGATGCAGGGGAAAAAAAGCATTTGACAAAATGCAACATCTATTCATGATAAAAATTCTCAGTAAAGTAGGAATAGAGGGAAACTTTCTCGACTTGATAAAGACTATCTATACAAATCCTAAATCTAACTTTACACTTAATGATAATGGTGATAAATTCACACTTTAATAAAATTGTCTTTGTTTTCAAATGACATTATTGTCTGCAAAAGAATTGACAAAAAGAAAACAAACTCCTGGAACTAATAAGAGATTATAACAAGGTTATAGAATACAAGGTTAATATACAAAAATCAATTGCTTTCCTATATACTAACAATGAACAAGTGGAATTTGAAATTAAGAACATAATACCATTTACATTAGCACCCCCAAAACTTAAATACTTAAGTATAAATCTAACAAAATATGTATAAGATATATATGAAGAAAACTACACAACTCTGATGGATGAAATCAGAGAACTAAATAAATGGAGATATAGTCCATGTTTATGGATAGGAACACAATATTGTCAAGATGTCATTTCTTCCCCATGTGATCCAAATCAAAACTCCAGCAAGTTATTTTATGGCTATCAACAAACCGATTCTAAAGTTTATATAAAGAGGCAAAAGACCCAGAATAGCCAACACAATATTAAAGGAGAAGAGCAAAACTGGAGGACTGACGCTACCCAACTTCATTAACTTACTATAAAAATGTTACAGTAATGAAGACAGCATGGTATTGGTGAAAGAATAGACCAATAGATCAATGAAATAGAACAGGGAGCCTAGAAATAGACTCCCATTAATATAGTCAACAAAGGAGCAGGGGCAATACAATGGAGCAGAGACAGTCTCTTCAACAAGGAGTTCTGGAACAATGGGACATCCACAAGCCAAAAAATGAATCTAGACACAGACTATGCACCCTTCACCAAAATTAACTCAAAATGGATCATAGACTCAGTTAGATGTAAAGTACAAAACTATAAAACCCCTTTAAGATAACATAGGCGAAAACTTAGAAGACCTTGAGTATGGTGATGCTTTTTTTAGAGACAACACCAAAGACATGATCAATGAAAGAAATATTTGATAAGCTGGACTTCATTAAAATTAAAATCTTCTGCCCTATGAGAGACAATAATAAGAAAATTATAAGACAAGCCACATTTTCAAATATTCTTCATATTTTTCAAAATATTTTCAAAAGATACATCTGATAAAGGACTGTTATCCAAAATATACAAAGAACTCTTAAAACTCAACAATAAGAAAACAAACAACCTGATTAAAAAATGAGCTGAAGACCATAATGGACACCTTACTAAAGAAGACATACAGATAGCAAGTAAGCATGGGAAAGATGCTCCACATCATAAATCATCAGGAAAATGCAAATTAAAACAACGAGATACCGCTACACATCTATCAGAATGGTCAGAATCCAGAACACTGGCAACACTGAATGTCAGTGAGGATGTGGAGCAACAGGAATTCTTATTTCTTGGTGGTGAAAATGCAAATTGTACAGTGACTTTGGAAGACAATTTGCTGATTTCTTATAAAACTAAACCTCCTCTTGCCACAGGATTCAGCAGTCATGCTCCCAAAGAAGCTGAAAACAAATCCACACAAAAACCTGCACAAAGATATTTATATCAGCTTTCTTTATAATTGCTAAAACTTGGAAGCAACCAAGATGCCTCTCAGTAGATGAATGGATAAATAAACTTTGGTCCATCCAGACAATGGAATGTTATTCAATGCTAAAAATAAATGAGCTATCAAGCCATGAAAAGACACGGAGGAAACTTGACTGTATATTATTAAGTGAAAGAGGCCAATTTGAAAAGGCTACTCTATGACAATCTGGAAGAGGCAAAACTATGGCGACAATAAAAAGATCAGTGGTTGCCAGAGTTGGCAGAGAGAGATGAATAAGCAGAGCACAGAGGATTGTGAGGGCAGTAAAAATACTCTCTACGATATTGTAATGATGGATTTGTGTCATACATTTTTCCAAACACATAGAATGTACAACACCAAGATAAGGTAAACTATGGACTTTGAGTTATTATGATGTGTAACTGTAGGTTCATCCTTGGTAAAAAAAAAAAAAAAAGAATGTATCACTCTGGTAAGTGATGTTGAGAATGAAGGAGGCTATGCATGTGTACGGACAAGGAGTATATGGAAAATCTCTATGCCTTCCTCTCAATTTTGTTGTAAACCTAAAACTGCTCTAAAAATAAAATATTTAAACAATAACATCCACCACTTAAAAAAAAATGAAGAATTGGCCTTTGTATTCTGCTACGTTACTCCTTTGCTCAGACAATGAATGCTGCCATCCGAATGTGGGAAGGACATATGTAAGTGAGCTGGGGCAATCTTGATTATGAACTTGAAATTTAGTTCTTTAGATATTATAATAACTGCACTTTTCTTGGATCTCAGTTTAGGAAAAATCAAAGTGAGAAACTGGAAGATTCTCTTCTGAAATAGAAAAGCATAGAAGAAACTTCATAGGTGCTTACATTTTAATTTAATCTACCTTTACTACTCACTCCCATTGTGACCTTAGGAAAATCACTTAATTTTTTAGAAGCATAATTTATCAACTTACAAAATAGAGGCTAATAATATTTTTCCAAGATGATTGTGATATTTCAAACTGAATAAGATCATTCATACAAAGCACCATCACATTTCAAAAAATATTATGTATAGTTTAGATATCATTAGCCATTCTTCCTCTGTTTTTAAAACAAGATGTATTTAATAATTGCTTGGTTTGCATTGAACTCTCTATTTGTTCAAATTTAGCTTCTAAGAAATATATAATTATATATACAATATTTTATCAAATCATTGATAATTTTATTCTCCAATTATTATTTAAATCATAACATTATTGATGTACCACTTTGTGACTACTGCTTATTTTTAACAATTATGTATTTCCATGTGTGATATCAGCCCAAACTTGACCTATGGATTATATAAATAACCTATGACATATATTCACACACATATACATATATTCACTGCTCAAACACTTTGCGTTTTCAAAAAAATTAATTTATTTGGCAGTGCTAAAAAAGAAAAAAAAGGTTAAACCCATATCTGAATTTTCAAGTCTATTTGTGAAACTGGTTGTTTTCAGAGGGATACAGGCTCTAATAAACTTTATTATAACCATAAGCCAACATGGTTGAAAGCCTTTACACTCTTGAGAACAAATACATGAAATTGAGAGATATTTATAAAAAGATGTTATGAACTAACTCCACCTAGAATAACACATAAAAAGGCTGTTGCACCTTTGCTTAATGCTATTGAAAGAATACACAGCAAACTCATGGTTGTAATATAGGAATAGGAGATGGCCCTAGTGAATGAATAAACATTGGCCTCATGAAACATTGCCAGGAGACACTACAAGGGAAAATTACAGAGAGCAAGGGCTAGGGTCACTTGTTCATTTATGTGCTTACTTAACCCATGTTTATTGTTGTCTATATTGTGCTAGATCTACGTTTGTCAACCTTTTCTCATTATCAACCTCCCCACCCTGCCAAATTGTACTCCTTTACCACAAAATTTTAGTAACATAGATATTCTATGTATCTGTTGATAGATTTTGACCCTTTGGGGGGTGAGCTGGGGGGTGATAAACCATTCGGTAAGATTTTTTTCACCCCCTTGGGAGTGATATCACCCCACCCCTCGCCCCGAGTAGGCATGGACTGTTTGTCGGAAACACTGGTGAACAAGGCAGATGAAGTTTCTGTCCTCAAAGAGCTGGCAGTTTAGTAGGGCAGACAGACACACAGATAGACAGTTACACATCATGAGAAGTGCTACGATAGGGGTAGCAAAGCACCAGCTAACTTTCTCCAACTGGGGAAACCATCTCCTGGACCCCCACATTCAGGATGGGAGCCTTTCTTCAACTGAGTGTCCAGGGGGGTGCTGTAAGTCACTGAACTTAGTGTGAGGCTTCAGTTTGAGCCAGTTTCGTTTTGAATAGTTTCAAAATTAAAATGTCAATATTATTATTAACAATAAAGAGACTGAATTCAGTTTAAGATTTCCCCCCACGAAGCTTGGGGGATGCAGTAGACTTGTGTTTAATGCCTGAAAAATGCTATGAGGCTGCCTGAAGAGGCCAGCGAGCAGAGAGGGTTGCTTGGGAGAAATGACTGTACTCCCACTGAGAGATGATCAAAGGTGCTTTATTTTTTAAAACCAGATGTGGAACTTGCAGTAGAAACGATGGCCTGGGGCTATTTTAAAAGGGATGATGCCCCGGAGGGCCTCTGCCAGAGGGCATGACATCTGCAGCAGGAAGAACTAAAGGTGAACTGGTGGCTGCTGAAGCCAAAGAGATGTCGCTGATGGCAGGAGGGGCCCTGCCCAAGCCAAGGGGCTGTGTTCAGAGAGGCTCGCAGAAGAATCAGGAAGACAAAAGTGCCCGTGAGAGGCTTTCAGCAGCTGCTGTGGCCATGGAGACCCGTGCCAGAGGACATCAGTGCCAGACAAATAAACCTGTCCTGCCCTTCCTCTCCCTTCCCCCTGCTTCCTTCCATAGCCCAGTGAGTAGAAGGAAGAAAAAGGAGGCTAAGACAGGGAGATGAAGAAGGTAACCGACCCGCACCTCTTTCCGCCTGCAGCTATCCAGACTGCCATAGGCTCAAAGTGGGAGGTAAAAGAAAATTCAATCTTAAATAAATTCTAGAGATTATTTTGCCCACTGTCTTGGACACAGTAATTACTGAAATGACACCTTTTGTTCTAAAATAGACTGGAGGAATTTTTATTATCTGAGGGTAAGTAGTAAACTGGGAAACTTGCCCAGGATCTTAGGAGAAGTGGGAAAATGATCTCCACAGGGAGAGGCTAGCGCTGAACAGGCTGTGTGGGGAAAAGGTTGCTTCTGGGGCTTCCCTGGTGGCGCAGTGGTTGAGAATCTGCCTGCCAATGCAGGGGACACGGGTTCGGGCCCTGGTCTGGGAAGATCCCACATGCCGCGGAGCAACTAGGCCCGTGAGCCACAACTACTGAGCCTGGGCGTCTGGAACCTGTGCTCTGCAACAAGAGAGGCCGCGATAGTGAGAGGCCCGCGCACCGCGATGAAGAGTGGCCCCCGCTTGCCGCAACTAGAGAAAGCCCTCGCACAGAAACGAAGACCCAACACAGCCAAAAATAAAAATTAAATTAATTAATTAATTTTTAAAAAGTGTGCAAAAAAAAATTAAAAAAAAAAAAAAGGTTGCTTCTGATCGCCGTCTAGGAGGCCTGTGGGTTCAAGCGACCAGTCACAACTGAGCTTGATGAGAGCAAGCAAACCTGCCATGGGCCCCGCTGGGGCAAGAGCAAGGTGACACCATTTCAGAAGTTGGGGTGAGAGCAACCAGGCCTACTGGGGCACATGGAAGAGTCAGCAGGAGCTAAGGGGAGACAGAGGTGGCAGAGCAAGGCCACTGAGCTGAGGAAACGTGGATCCCAGGTGAGAGCGGGCAGACGTCATCAGCAGAGCTGGGGTGTAAGCTCAGGAATATGGCTGCTCCAGCCGCACTTCACTGATGCCCACCAAACACTGCAGCGGGAACCACGGCGACCCTGGGGGACTCTGCACAGCTCAGCAGACTCTTCCCTCCGCCTGCAAGACCGAACTAACATCCTGCCCACCCGCCCTGCATCCCCCGACTCTGTCTTAGAGAGAAGTAGGAGAGCCTGGGCAACGGTCCCCCAAACTGATCATTACCTAAAGGGACTATTTATTTTATCACACAAATTTATAAACCAGATTGGACATTTGTCCTTTTTTCCCTGCCACCTAGACAGTGGGGATGCCTGAGGAAAATCAGAACAGTATTAGATAAAATAAACATTTCCCCTGCCCTTGAAATTGCAAAGAAGTACATTCTGTGATGCCTCCCCTGCACATTTAGCCTGGGCACTTAAATAACATAATTAAAATGTGGATACACGGTGTAATTCTTATTAATTTGCTTTCTCCTTTTACCAAGGATAAGTACCTTTTCCCACCGGCAAGGACTAGAAGTAGTCATTCTTTAGTCCAGCAGTCCTGGCTCCAGTTCTTATTTTTAACGTAGTCCATGAGGATCTTGTTGGATTTTTTAAAAACTTTTCTTTACAGCGCTTGGTATGCAGCGGTAATCAATACCTGTTGAATGAACAAACAAGGGCACCTTCTATTACCATAATGCGTTTAAAACACAATTTCAGGCCTCTGCAGGTGACCTTCTACTTCCTGAAGTCTACTTCCCAGTGTATTAAGCTGAACATCTTAACTGTAGCATCTGCTTTTACTCTTTCTGAAACTCTTTATTTCATCTATCTTTATTTGTGCACATTTGCACTCTTGTGCTCTGCATTTGACTTCCGAATGGGAGATACTTCTCTCTTTCTAGTTATGAAATCTTTTAGGCATTTTCCCAGAGCTCTGCATTAATCTTTGCTAGGACTGGTGTTCTTAACGGTCTGGGCTTTCATCCTGTGCTGCTGTTTGCATCCTATTTCTCTTGGAAATCTTCTAAAGAAAGCCTCTGTAGATAGTATGACCGCAGGTACTTATCTCAGAGGTCTTATCTTCTTTCTATTCTTGCTGACATTGACCATAATGACAATGGTGGGTCCCCTGTGATGGTCACAACTTTGAGGTCTGTTAGGACACTTGTACCTCCATAGTTCTTACTATTTCCCTTTGATCTCAGCCCTCCTGAAAGGACTATAATCTTCTCACCATAATTTTGGGCATGAATAACTTCTGGGCAGTGGGTGGCTATGAAAACAGTCTCTCTGGGAATTATGTTTTTTTCCTTGTTCCTGGTATTTGTGCCTTTGTTTATTTCCCTCCCATATTGAGAAGGGCTGACCTGTGTAACCAATAAGATATTGCAGAAATAAAGATGTATGACTTCTAAGCTAGGTCACAAAAGATATGTGGCTTCCACCTTGCCCAGTCTTGTATGACTTGTTCTCAGTGAAACCAGCCACTGTCATGGCAGCACTCAAGAGCCCTATAGATGGGTTCATGTGGTGAGGAACTAGCCTCCTGCCAATAGCCAGCACCAACTTGCCGACCATGTGAGTGAACCATCTTGGAAGAAGATCTTTCAGTCCCAGTCAAGTCTTCAGATGATGCAGCTACAGTTGCTGTCTTGACTACAACTTCATGAGAGACTCTGAGCCAGAACCACTTAGGTAAGGTGCTTCCTGACTCACAGAAATCATGAGCGATACTAAGCATACATGGTTGTTTTAAGCTGCTATGTTTTAGAATAATTTTTTATGAAGCAACAGATAACTCTTATCTTAGAAAGATCTGTAGTGAATTTAATGGGAAGAGCATGATAGAACATAGTATTGACTTGAGGAAAAATAATTTGGGAAATAGTAGCAAGGTTACTTTCAAAAAAAATCCGACAAGAGACAGTGATTTATGATCTTGGAAGATAAAGGACAATGGTGATGACACCAAGGCTGTACTATGAGTCAAAAGAAGCAGTCACAGGTTAAGGCTGCCAAGCAGAGAAGAAAATATGTTTAAGAGAAATAAGAGTGTCCATTGGTTTTCAAAAAGAAAGAATAAATTCCTATTACTTTGCCTGTGGAAAACAAAAGTTTTTGAAGGAGGTAGAAAGGTACTCATCATCAGCTAAAATTGTCTTTACCCTTGCAAGTGTTACCAGTGATTTTTAAATTTTAATTCCCTTATAGTGACCCAGACAGCATTCATGAACCACAGTAAACAATATGATGTCAATAGATATTTTACTTTTGTCCAGCAAAATAGGCAACACATATGTTACATAGAAGATATTTATCAATTGATAAACCATTTGATTACAAAATAAGAGCATACATTCTGGCAGAGAGTAATATGTTATGATTTAGCTTGGTCAGAGCTGATAAAGCCATGTTCTACTCACAGGCAGACTCTAAAACAAGTTGAGTTTTATCAGGTTGACTCAGCAATGCTGGAGTACATCATAAAATACTTGAAGGCAGCTATTACAACATATTTTTAATCCCCTGGAAATCTCTTCCCACTCAAAAGGCCACATGTCATCTAGGGACTATTCTATTCCACTGAACATATTCTAGAAACATATATACCTGGTTTACACACCAAAAACTTGACAAGTGTATTTCTCATCAACACAGGGCTAACAACCAGTTAAATGTAAACTAGAAAATTATACCACCAATACAAGACAATTTAATATTTGAAACCAAAAGATACAGTAACAAAGGTCCCTTGTCCCAATTACCATAAACATATGCACTCTCTCTAGAGAGATATTTACAAGGTCACAGGCTAGGGTACAGATGGGCTGGCATAATATTACCATAGGAATCAACTAAAATGGATTTCTCTGCAGGGAATCTTGACGACAGCATAGTTAAAAGCAGCAACTCCTCTATATCCATTTAGTATCAACCATTCTGGTCACATATGAGACCCCTCAGAGTGACAGAAATGCAAGGAATAGGCTTTTCCCCTCCCCAGTGAGAATGCTGAAATAGGGTTTCCTGATATTTCTATAGTCAACAGTATAATATCAAGACAGCCTCAGTAAATGAAATTTCTGCTAGTTTTGGCTAAGGGCTAAAAGGTATGGTCAGTGTCATTCAATATTTGCCTTAGCTTTTCTGAGTTCTGTTTAGTACTTTGTCTTCCTGCAGTTATTTACTGCTGCAGTGATTAAAGGTGGAGTTTACCTCACATAGAGTTTGTGTCTAATAAACAGCTTTATTTGGAGCTTGTTCATCTACAGTTTCTCATTATCATTCCAAGAAAACATCTATTTATAGGGGAAATCAATTTGATGAAAGGATACTGTGTAGTGTGTCCACTTGAAAGGGATCCGGGGTAGTGGGGCCTAGAGCGTGGTTTAACCTTAGTATGCATCAGAATTATCTGTGAGCTTGTTAAAATACAGGTGCTCAAGACCTTCTCTGGCTTATTCAGTCAGGCTCACTTCTGGGATGTGACCTGGCATGTATATATATGTGTGTACATATATATATATATATATATATATATATATATATATATATATGTTTTAATGAGCCACCATATAATTCTGAAATGTACCAGTGTTTGAGTACCAGTAGTCAGTGTGGAAATAAGGGCAACCAGGGATTAGAGCTATTGGTTGGTGTACCTCACTTCCCACATTCATTTACCAAGAAAAGTTTTCTCTGCTCTTTGGGTACCAGGTATATAATGCTTCCGGAGGCCTAAATAGTCTTCCCTATTCATTCCCAGAACCAAGCTTGTTCTCTCCCAGAAGGGAATGAGGATCAAGCCCCAAAGAACGGTACCTTTAAAAAATTCATCACTTGACTTAACTTTTAGCATCAACTTTCAGATGCAAGAGGTATCATCTACTTTGCATCTTTCACAGAAGGAAGAAAACTGGTAATGACAGCCATCAAATTTCATAAAATTGTTTTTCTTTAATTTTTTGTTGAAATACACTTGACATACAATATTATCTTAGTTTCCGTTGTGCTACATAGTGATATGACATTTGCATACATTATAAAATGATCACCATAAGTCTAATAACCATCTGTCCCCATATGAAGTTATTATAATATTACTGATCATATTCCCTATGCTGTATATTATATCCACATGGCTTATTTGTTTTATAATTGGAGGTTTGTACCTTTTAATTACCTTCACCTATTTCACCCACCCCTTCCCTCTGGCAACCACCCATTTGTTCTCGATATCTATGAGTCTGTTTTCATTTTGCTATGTTTCATTTGTTTGTTTTATATTTTAGATTCCACATATACATGAGAGTATACAAATAGCAACATTATTTATTTAGGGAGGGAGCTGCTGAATAATATTTCCTTGTATGTATATATCATATCTTCTTTACCTATCCATTTATTGATGGATACTTAGGTTGCTTCCATATCTTGGCTATTGTGAATAGTGCTACAATGAATATTGGGGTGCGTATATCTGTACAAATTAGTGTTTTTGTTTACTTTGGGTAAATACACAAAAATGAAAGTGCTGGATCATATGGCAGCTCTATTTTTAATTTTTTGTGGAATCTCCATATTGTATTCCATAGTGGCTGCACCAGTTTACATTCTCACCAAAAGTATATGAGGGTTCCCTTTTCTCCACATCCTGAGAACATGTTTGCAGACATAATAACTGAAAACTTCCCTAACTTGGGAAAGGAAGCAGACATTCAAGTCCAGGAGGTGCAGAAAATCCCATACAGAGTTAACCCAAAGAGGAATACACCAAGACACATTGTAATCAAAATGACAAAAATTGAGGATAAAGAGAGAATATTAAAAGCAGCAAGGGAAAAGCAACAAACAACATACAGGAGAATTCCCATAAGGCTATCAGCTGACTTTTCAGAAGAAACTCTGCAGGCCAGAAGGGAGAGGCATGATATATTTAAAGTGATGAAAGGGAAAAACAACCAAGAATACCCAGCGAGGTTCTCATTCAGATATGATGGAGAGAGGAAAAGCTTTACAGACATGCAAAAGCTAAAAGAGTATAAAGCACCACCAAATCAGCTCTACAAGAAATGTTAAAGGAACTTCTCTGCAAAAAAGAAAAGGCCACAACTAGAAACATGAAAATTATGAAATGAGAAAGCTAATCAGCAAAGGCAAACATACATTAAAGGCAGGAAGTCATCCACATGCAAAGCTAGTAGGAAGATTAAAAGACAAAAGTAGTTAAATCATTTATATTCACAATAAGCAGTTGAGGGATACACAAAACAATTAGATGTCAAATATGATATCAATAACAGTAATCATGAAGGGACGAGAGTACAAATGCAGGACTGTGAAAATGCATTTGAAAGTAAGAACAACTTAAAATAATCCCAAATATATATATAGATTGCTGTATAAAAACCTCATGATAACCACAAACCAAAAATATATTACAGACATACACACAAAAAAAGAAAAAGTAATCCAAACATGACACTAAAGACAGTTATCAAATCACAAGAGAAGAAAAGAAGAAGAAAGGAACAGATAATACTTACAAAACAATCCCAAAACAATTAACAAAATGGCAGTAAGAACATACATATCAATAATTACCATAAATGTAAATGGACTAAATGCTCCAATCAAAAGACATAGAGTGACTGAATGAATACCAAAAGAAGACCCATATATATGCTTCCTACAAGAAACTCACTTCAGATCTACAGACACTCACAGACTGAAAGTGAGGGGATGGAAAAAGTATCTGACGCTAATTGAAGTCAAAAGAAAGCCAAGGCAGCAATACTTATATCAGACAAAATAGAATTTAAAGACTGTTGCAAGAGACAAAGCAGGATATTAAATAATAATCAAGTGAACTCTTTTAGCTTTTGCTTGTCTGTAAAACTGTTGCTCCTTCAAATCTGAACGATAACCTTGCCAGTAGAGTATTCTTGGTTGTAGTTTGTTTTTTTGGGTTTTTTCCCTTTTATCACTTTGAATATATCCTGCCACTCCCTTCTGATCTGCAAAGTTTCTGCTGAGAGATCAGCTGATAGACTTCAGGGAGTTGTTTTTAATATGATTTTTCTCTTTTTACTTTTAAGATTTTCTCTTTAATTTTTTGCTCTCTTAATTATAATGTGTCTTGATGTGGACCTCTTTCAGATCACCTTGTTTAGGATTCTCTGTCTTTCCTGAACCTGGATATCTGTTTCCTTCCCCAAGTTAGGGAACTTTTCAGCTATTATTTTTTCAAATAAGTTCTCTGCTCCTTTCTCTATCTCTTCTCCTTCTGGGACTCCTACATTGTGAATGTTAGTATGCTTGATGTCATCCCAAGGGTCTCTTAAACTAGTCTACTTTTTTAAAATTCTTTTTTCTTTTTCTGTTCAGCTTGGGTGATTTCCGCGACTCTGTCTTCCAGATTGCTTATTCATTCCTCTCTACCATCTAATCTGTTGATTTTTTTTTTAAGTGTATTTTTTATTTTAGTTATGGTGTTCTTCAGCTCTATTTGGTTCTTCATATTTTCCAATTCTTTGTTTAAATTCTCACTGTGTTTGTTCATTCTTCCCCCAAATTTGTTGAGCTCTTTATGATCATTACCTTGAGCTCTTCATCAGAAAGATTGCTTATCTCCACTTTGTTTAGTTCTTTTTCTGAGAGTTTTGTCTTTTTCCTTCATTTAGAACATATTCCTCTGTCTCTTTATTTTGCCTCATTCTCTGTGTTTACTTCCACCTATCAGGTCGGTCAATTACATTTTTCCATCTAAGAGATGTGGCCTTATGTGGAAGATGTTCTGTGGGGCCAGCCGCATCTTCCCCTCTGGTCATCAGAGCTATATGCTCTAGGGTTGCCCCCTATATGTGCCTCATGCCCCCTTCAGTTGTGGAGGTGCTGACTACTGTGGGTACACTGGTAGGCAGGGCTGGCCCCAACCCCTGATGGCTGTGAGACCTTGCCTTGTGTGGTGGTTGTGGGCCTGCTGGGTGGGGGAGGGCAGGTACCCACATGGCTACCATCATGGGCCAAGAGGTCACGGGCCCACAGGGCTGGTATTGGCCTGCTGGTACACCAGCTCTCCTGAACGTAAGCCCTAATGGTTTTCAAACCCGGATGCTCTTGGGGCGCGTCTTCCCAGTGCAAGACCCCCAGGATGGGGAGCCCAGTGTGGGGCTCAGACACCTCACTCCTTGGGGAGGACCTCTGTGATTATGGTATTCCTCCCACTTGTGGGTCACCAACCTGGGTTGTGAGTCCTGACTATGCTCTGTCTCCGCCCCTCCTGTCCATCTCGTTGTGGTTCCTTCTTTATGTCTTTAGATGTGGAAAATCTTTACTGGTAGTTTTCAGGTCATTCTCATAGACAGTTGCTCTGTAAGTAGTTGTAATTTTGGTGTATCCGTGGGAAGAGGTGAGTTCAGGGTCTTCCTGCTCTGCCATCTCGGCCACGCCATGTTTCATAAAATTTAAAATTGAGCTCTCTGGCAGTAAGACTTATGACCTTCCAAAATTATAGTTAAATCTTTCTATATTTCTCACAAATTTCTTTTAACAGATTCTACAGCAGAACAGGTGGTAATAGACATTCTGCAACATGAAAGGAACAAATTTCCTCATCTAGCCCTGCAGATTTCTCATTCTTGTAAATAGTCATTTTTGTGATTTCAATCAGATGAGCTACCATGTTTCAGACTGTAGTTTGAAGGAAGCTTAAGATATACTATTTTATAAGGCACAAGAAACCAATTTTTTTCTCTCTCTCTCTGACTATCAGTTGCTTTCTAGTGGTTGATTAATAATGAAAATAGATAACTCCAATCTCTCACCTCTGAAGACACCTAGGATTTGGTTGAAGGAAACAGCTAAAACCCTCCCAACTAGGGCCTCTACCATCTCTGACAGCACTGGCAGGGTAGCTTCAGGAGGTTTATGATAACTTACAAGCTGCAGGCGCAGAAGTGATTGTGGATCTCAGACCTGACAGTTCAGCTCTCTGCGAAAGCAGTGGCTGTAAATGGGTTCTGCTTTATTGTTTCCTTCACTGTATTCTGTGAAAAATATGGCTCCAATCCAGCTGCTTCATTAATATCCTGGATCACAGATGAAATAACAAAGTTCTGCTGGAAATGAGCATAGGATTGAGCCTTTGAGTGCATGCATTTTTGTTTCTAAGCAAAGATTACCACTAGAGATTTACAAGGTATGAAGACAGCATCAAGAAAATTATCCCTAGATAGTTTTGCAAGTGCCTAGGCGTGTAGATTAGGTTTTGTTCTTTGTCTCAGGAGTTCTGCACAGGTTGCCTGTTGTCTCAAACAAAGGAATGAGAGGCATATTTGCATTTTCCAAATTAAAACTCAAGTCAGTAATAGCTTTTGCCTGATACTGGCACAACACGGCTAGTCAGCTATCAAATTCAGTGGGTAGGCATGCCAGGTTAGTAATAGGAACATGAAGCCAAGAGGTAAATTGTTTCCAAGACCTTGAGGCTTCAGGGGAGGGAAGCATGAAGAATTACCATGGTCAGTAACAGCATTCAACAGAGAGTAGCAAAAGTCATTTCAAAGGCTATAGCAATACAAAGTCCAGACTGCACTGCTGTGTCAGATGCCAGAGAATGTAGCTGGACATCAAAGATAAGAGTAAAGGGTCAGGTGGGGAAGATAAGATAGATTTTACCATATGATTTTCTTGCTGTCTCTCTTAGATTTCCTTGGCTAGTTGTGAATGACAAACCTCTTGTTCTGGATGACATCTTAAAGGCACCGTATAATTCTCCAACACTGCTTTAACATGTCACCACAGGGCACAAAGAATAAAACATGGAGTGTGGATTCAGACAGTTACCATTTTTAAGTTTTATTTTTTAAACTGGCTGTTCACTTTGGATATGGCAGATGAATAATTTTTGTTATGCAAAGCTCTGGGGAAGATAGACTCCAGATAAAATTCTACTTTGCTTTAGCCATTATGGAAACTAGTTTATATAAAAATCCCATCATATGGTTGAAAGGTTTTACTATTACTATTTTATTCAAATGTGAAAAGTCAGAGTGATAAAATGGGAATATCATTAGAGTAGGAGTTAGATGACTTGGATTCTAATCTCAGCTAAACAGAGGTGTAAACTTAGGCAAACATTTAACCTTATTATTTTACTTTCTTAAAAAAATTTTTTTGGAGTATAGTTGATTTACAGTGTTGTGTTAGTTTCAGGTGTACAGCAAAGTGAATCAGTTATGCATATACATATATCCACACCTTTTTTTTAAAAAATTCTTTTCCCATATAGGCCATTACAGAGTATTGAGTAGAGTTCCCTGTGCTATTCAGCAGGTTCTTGTTAGTTATCTATTTTATGTACAGTAGTGTGTATATGTCAGTCACAATCATATAACTGTTTTAGACCTTAGCTTCCTCATTTACTAAAAGATGCCAATCATTCATTCATTCATTCATTGCCTAGTAGGCTTTTAGTGAGAAGCAAATGTGCTAATGCACATAAATAACTTCATATTTTTCAAAATCATTATAATAGATGGTAATTTTAAGTTGTTAAGAGCCATAAAAAATTAGGACTGACCCTTATATTATCATTTTATAAATGCTCTTATAACATCTTTTTATAACTAAAGAACCCGTAGTTGCCACTTGGATGGATGATTAAGCAGATACCCCCGCTCTCTAGTAACTCACCTTCTAGTAGGGAGAATAATCATGTGTAGTGTTATCTCTTGATTGCCTTCCCAGCATCCGTTCGTCCATCTCCCTTCCTACCGTGACTCTGAATTTCCCAGCCGAATGGGTTTGAGTAAGATTAATGCCTCCATTAGTTATTATAATTGGCTTAGGTCTATCACTGGTCTAAGGATTGGTTTGGGGGGAAGGGATTTGCTTACCAAATCGAGGCTCATCTAATCAGAGTGAATCTAAGACATTTTGTTTGGAATGCTGGAATGTAGACTCGTCTCTGCTAGGCTTATCCTGTAAGGATGGCGTGCCTGGTACAGCTGCAACCACAAAGACGGAGCCAGGAGCCACTTTGCAACCACCCAAGCAGAAGCAGATCCTAGATATGGATCCTAGTGACATAATTTAGGTTCATGATAAGAACCTTGCCATTCTTCTCATCTCCCTAGAGATTTTGATACAGGAAGTCTGTGGTCTGGGACCCCAAGGCATTTTTAAAAGCTCTCCAGTGATCCTCGTTTGCATCCAGACTTGATTATTAAGTGATGGAACCAAGAGCACACATGTAGCTTTAACTACAGAATGAAGGGTTTTTTTCCGAGCATGCAGTTCTAGAAATCACATTTGTTCACAAGTCTTTGTTTATTTAGAACTAACTTGTCCTTTTGATACACTGTACTTGCACATTTATTTACAATCCGTCTGTTCACTAATTTCATTATTTATCTAGTGCTGATTGTCTGTTTAGTGCTAAGTGTGGCCATGATTAGTGGCCTGATGTGGGAGAAGGAGGGAGGAAGGGGTATGCTCCCTACTTGGTTCTGATAGGTAGAACTAGGTAACTTAGCACGTGGTACTGGAGGACTTCTGTCAGCAGCGTGCGGGACTGGTTGTAAACCACATTTACACACGAAAAAGTGATGGGTATAAATGTAATGGGTGAACTTCTTTTTACATCTTTATGAGGTAAATGAGGCTTTCCAAGTAGAAAGAGGAAGTAGTCACTTCCAATTGGGGGAGGGGTCTGGGAAGACTTTACAAAGGAAGAACTTGCATTAACCTTGAAAAACAGAATTTGGATGGGGAAGGAAAGTCATAAGCAAAGGGTGGGGAAAAGCATGTTTTGGGGACAGTCCATAGACTGGCTAGACCGTTTCAACTGAAGGTATAAATTTAGGAAGAGCCATGTTTATCTTCCCAACGTAGATGCTGTTACACAATTCTACACTTGTTCTTTCATGAAAATGAAGTCTGTAAAATGATTTTTATATGCTGTTGACACCTCATCTGTTCACGTGGGCAATAGACTTGTATCTGAAAGTAGTATAGAGGTAATACAGCAATGTTGGTGCCCTATTAAGTTTGTTGAAAAGGCGTTCTACCTGTCATGTACTGTTAGCTGCTTTGGCCAGCTCTTAAATCAACATTGAAATAAGGAAACCAGGAGACCCAAGGAACAAAGAGTCCTTGCCACAGTGTGTAATCTAAGGGTTTTCCTTAAAAGAAGTGAAGAAATAAATGTGTTGAAAACTTAGGAGGGTCTAAGGAGTGCAAAGTGTTTGCTTTTTTGCATGCTGTTCTTGGACCCAGGCCATTTTCACAGTACCCACTGGTGTTTTTATGTTTTCCCTAATTTATTGGTGATTTTATTTCATGACCTGTAATCCAGGAAATGCCACATAAGAAACCCACTGAGAAAACATTCCTATCATAAATTTTAAATAGACAAAAAATGGTCATCTCTGGGTACTCCAAGTATCCTGGAAATCTTGTTCCAGAGCTGATCACAGAAAATAATGAAACCTTAAGGAGGCATAGGAGAGAACTTTTTCCTTCATCTGATCTGATTACAACTATTATAATGAGGTATAATTCAGATGCATTATAATGCATTCATCACTAACGTAATATGGCTTAACAACTCCTTAGCTGTATCAGGAGCAAGTGCTAGTTCCATAGGACCAGCTAGGATGTCCCAGGTTTCTTCCTTAAATGGAATTTTTGGTTAGCACATTAAGTGCAATGCATCTCTGATATCTTTGATACCTGGTGCTGCTTTGACCTGCTCTGTTCCTGTCCTTTGAGTAGGCCCCACTCAGCATTTCGACTGACATTTGTTCCCATCTGGAGGTTCCTTTTAATTCTGGCTCCTGGTGTAGTGCCTCCTGGTTTCTTATTTAATCCAGCACAGTCTGTGATTTAGCCTCACTCCTAGATTCCAAGTTACCTGCTTTGGTCCCTAATGTGGCTCACCTGTTAAGTTGGGTCTCTTGTCTGTTCCTTTGCTTGGAACTCTGCTTCTACCACAGACCTGGCTGCCTCCTAATGGAATGTCAACTCTAATTTAACCCTTTCAGATGGAGGAAGATTTAATGCCTCTGGTTCTGGCAGATATTCTTTTTCCTTTCATCTAGAATTTATCAACATTACAATTCATGAAGGACATTTCTTTTAAAATAAAACAAAATTTCCTGACATATCTTCCCAGAATATATCAACATAAAGGACCAAAAGCAAGCAACCTTCACACAATCTTAGTATCTTTGTTTCTTTATCACAAGTTATGATTTGGAATTATAGTTGCCACATACTTAAAATGTATTGTGCAGCAAAGTTAAATGGTACTATTACAAAAGTTCATCTATATATTCAAAAATAATTCTTGAACTATCAGGGAATTGTTTAGTTAGTTAAGATGCTCGGTATCAATATTGGTCACCAAGATGGTGATACAGGTTGTTCCTGACTTGACTTCCCTCACAAGAAGAAACACTAACATTTATTCAAGAACAAGACACCATTGAGAGAATTCTAGAACATGGGGGTAGGGCTGAAGCACACGCCTGCACCTCAGAGACCAAGACAGGCTGCGTTAGAAGGTAAGAAAAACAGCTACACATTGGCTGCATTGTCCTCTCCCTTGACAGGCTGGCACTGCACCTTGCTGAAAGGTCTCCTCTGAGCTTCCTTTTCCCCCAGGGGTGAAAGGGAACCCAAGCGGGACGGCCAGACTCCCCCAGCATTGCAGATGAATTTGGCAGAGTCTCTACTCTGATCTCACGCAGTGGGGATTACACAGGAATCTGCACAACCCAGTCTCTGGGGAATCCGACTGTGATAGAGAAGTGGCAAGGGGCCTGCAACAATCGGCACAGGAATCGTGGCAGACCAAGTTCGCACCCGCAGTGTCGAAGTGGTAATCCCGATCAGTGGCTTTGCTCATCTGCAGGACCAAGTCAGGACTGTACTATGACCAAGGAACTCGAGAGGGTGCAGATCTGCCTGATGCACATCCTCAAACGAGAAGTTTTGCCCAGTTTTTCATGCCTAGGCAAGGTGCTGAGTCACCGCCCCACCCACTGTGGAGAGTGCCTGCCAGGCCTGTCTGAGCAGAAGGGCTGGTGACAACCCTTAGAAACAGTGCGGCCCAGCGGCACTTGAGTGGAGAGAGGGGCGGATGGAGCTAATAGTTTGCAAAGCAAAGCTACTGGTCCTGTTCAGCCAAGGAACTTGGGGTGTAGGTCAGCTTAAGACATCAAACAGAGCTCTGCTGGTTCTAGAACTGCTTCTACTGCTTCACCCAGGCAGGAAATCTAATTTGCTGAACACAGCCTTAAACCTGTCCGACCAGGGAAGCAAACCAGAGCACATGGGAAGATATATAGCCCATTCAACAGCCCTACATACAGTGGCACTTAAACAGAGAGCACAGCCCATGGCTTCCCTGGTCAACAGAGCAAAATGAGTGGGCTCACCTGACCAGGGAGTTCAATGCCCACTCAGGGCTGGTTTGGGCCCCCAAACAATGAGCTGCACAGGTCCTGGGTCTTGGTCTGCTCTCCTGTCAGGGCAGAGGAGCTAATTCTACTAATGAATATAGTACTCAGTCCTCACCATCCTGGTAAGCCTGATCCGAGAATTCAGACAATCACAGACCCTATCCTGTAGCCTTACATGGGTAGGGAACGATTGATTTCAAGCAATACTGTAAAGGTATAGTAATCAAAATAGTATGGACTGGCCTAAAAGAACAGTCAAATAGACCATAAAAACAATTGAGAACCCAGAAATAAATCCAACCATATATAGTTAACTCATATTTGACAAGGGAGAATACTCAATGGAGAAAAGATAATCTGTTCAATAAAAGGTGCTGATATAACTGGATATTCACATGTAAGAGAATGAAACTGGACCCATATATTACATCATTCGCAAAAATTAACTCAAAGACTCAAATGTAAGACCTGAAGCCATGAATCTCCTCGTAGAAAACATAAGAATAAAGCAGTTTGACATGGGTCTTGGTAATGATTTTTTGCATATGATACCTAAAGCACAAGCAAAAAAATAAAAAAACTAGTGGGACTACATCAAACTATAAAGCTTCTGCATAGCAAAATAAAACCATCAATCAAGTGAAAAGACATCCTACAGAATGGAAAAAAATATTTGCAAACCATATATCTGATAAGAGATTAATATAAAAAACATATAAAGAACTCACACAATTCAATAGCAAAAATTACATAACCTAATTCAAAAATGGGCAAAGAACCTAAATAGATATTTCTCCAAACAAGATATATGAAAGACAAACAAGTACATTAAAAGATGCTCAATATCACTAGTCATTAGGGAAATACAAATTAAAACCACAATGAGATATTATCTCAAGCCTATTTAAAATGGTCATCATCAAAAAGATAAGAGATAACAAATGTGGGCTTGGATCAGGAGAGAACGGAACTTTCGTGCGGTGTTGGTGGGATTGTAAATTGGTGCAGCCACTATGGAAAACAGTATGGAGGATCCTCAAAGTAATTAAAAATAGAACTACCATATGAACCAGCAATTCTGCTTCTAAGAATGTATTCAAAGGTATCGAAAACACTAACTTGAAAAGATATCTGTATCCTACCCCCCATGTTCATAGCAGCATTATTTACAATAGCCAAGACATGAAAACAACTGAGGAATCCATGGATGGATGAATGGATTAAAAAGTTGTGATATATATGTGTACACACACACACACACACACACACACACGTAATGGAAAATTATTCAGCCATGAAAGATGAGGAAATTCTACAATTTGTGACAACACGGATGGACCTTCAAGGCATTATGCTAAGTGAAATAAATCAGATGGAGAAAGACAAATACTGTATGATCTCACTTATGTGTGGAATCTAAGAAAACAAAGCAAGCAAACAAAAACATCAAACACATAGAAAAGAAGATCAAACTGTGGTTACCAGAGGGGGCGAGTGGGCCAAGGGATAATTGGAGCAAGGTGGTCAAAGGGTACAAAGATAAATAGATAAATATTTATAAGATAAATAGATAAATATTTATAGTGCTATTTATAAGATAAATAGCACTAGGGATGTAATATACAACATGATGACTATAGCTAACACTGCTGTATAATATGTAGGAAATTTGGTAAGACAGTAAATCCTAAGAGCTCTCATCACAAGGAGAACATTTTTTTTTCTTCTTTTTATTGTGTAGGTATGAGAAGATAGAAGTTAGCTAAACCTATTGTAATCATTTCACAATATATGTAAGTCAAACCATCGTGCTGTACACCTTAAACTTATACAGCGATGTATGTTAATTATTTCTCAGTAAAAATGATGCTTTTACTTATATAAAAGATGCTCAGTTGGCTCCCCACTTATATTGCAAGCATCTGTATTTTTATAAATGTAAGTGATTCTTATGTGCAACACAGTGCTTCTCTTGAACGTGTTCATGAATCACCTGGGGACCTTACTGAAATGCAGGCTCTGATTCAGGAGGCCTGACTTAGAGCCTGATTAGGGCCTAAGAGTCTACATTTTTAACAAGTTTCCAGGTGTTGCTAATGCTGCTAATACTTTGGTTAACAAGGCTCTAGACAATGACTTCATCTATATTTTTAGAATCGTAAATAAACAACTTCTAATACACAGTCTATACTCAATATATACTAATTTAAGGAAGGAGTGAAAGAAAAAAAAATCAAATGTTGACAATTTGGGGAGCTTAATGGTGTTTTAATTCATTAAAAAACACAAAGCCTTAGAAAATGAATATAGACATAGGTCATTGTTTAAAATGTGTTCAGTGTTATGACGTTTTAAGAGATACTATGTCATGATTCTGATATATTTAGCTAGAGTCAGCTCTTATGCATTTGAGACCGACTGCATATGAGAGACTGTGCTAAGTAATACAGGGATGACAAATGAATTAAACAGTCGTGTCTGTAAAAAAGTTATTTTGTACTACAGTTCCTGAAAACTAACATTGTTAGGAAATGATACCTAAAGATAATTTGGTTGTCACATCTAGTGGGAGGGTTGATCCAGCTATTGTAGATGCTCAGTCATATCCACTTACTCAGTGTCTCAGACAGTTCTATCTCGAAGCTGGGTGCTTGTTGAGGAAGAAAAGGAAAGGTTCTTATGTAGGATAGGACCATTTAATGGCATAAAATAAGCCATATATTATGTTCAAAAATAATGATAACACTGATGATGGTAATAGTGAATGTAATAAGGATAATAAAAGCTAACATTTAATGAGCACATAGAATACTAAGTACTTAATAAAATTATTTTCTTTAGTCCTCACAACATTCCTATGAAGTAGATACTATAATTTTCCCATTTCATGTATGAGAAACCAAGACTCAGAATGATAACTTGTTCAACGTCACATGGTTTAGCAGGTGACAGAGTCAGGATATGAACCTATGCCGTCTGGATTCTCTGGAGTTCATTCTCTTAACTCTGAACATATACTGCTGTAAGAGAGTCATAAACAAATATGCTGGATATTCCATGGAAAAAGGAGCCATATTTGAGTAAAGGGGTTATTAAGCTTTGAAAGATGGCGAGATTTCAATCGGTGGAATGAGGTGGGATGACAGTCTAGGGAAATGAAATAGCCTGAACAAATGCTCTGAGACTAAAAAGACCATAACTTTGGAGTTTTAATCTTGGGTAAACAAGAAAATGATGGTCCAGCAATAACACTAATATGAAATCAAGAGGAAAATGAAGTTTCTTCAGTTTATCTATCAGTAGATCACACCAATCATTAGAAAATTGGAAGCAATGTTCTTGAATTCCAGAAAAGAAAGTCCAGGCTGAAAATACTGATTTGAGAATTAGCCACACATTTAACAAGACTCTTCTTGAATGTACACTTTGTCTTCAGAGTGGAAATAATTAGACAAGAGATGACAAAATTGCAAATGCTTTCATGTGTCTCATAAGACAAAATGCTTACTTTTGAGGTAATTTTGACCATTTAATATTTTAAATTTTACCCCCAATAAAATAGAATTACATTGAGGAGGATATATATAATTATTAAAATTTAGCAAAAATTACTTCTTTGGTGTACTTATTTAATCAAACCTAATTGGAGTCATTTGTTACTAGAAGGACATGTAATAATTATATAAGATGAATGAGTGTTTTGTTTTTATCCCTTAAGTCCATGATGTATTAATAAACTTAACTAGAATGATGATCAAGAAAGATGATGTGTCTTGTTACACATCGTCAATATGAACCTAGAGCCAGAATGGCAGGGTGGTTAAGAGCCATGGTCTAGGTTCAAATCCTGGTTTGTGAGGTTATCAGTGTCCTCATCTAGAAAGTGGGGGTAATAATAATAGTAGTAGTTACTTTTTAGAAATTTGGGGGAGAATAGTTGAAATAATATATGTAAATTTCTTGGAATACTATACCATAAAATAATTGTAGGATAATGGTGAATATTTGTTATCTATCGAGAAAAATGATAGATATTATTACTGTCAATAACTCCTACAGCAGTATTATTTTATTTATTTTATTTTATTTTTATTAGTTATCTGTTTTAGACATATTAGTGTATATATGTGAATCCCAGTCTCCCAGTTCATCACCCCCCCGACTTTCCCCCCTTGGTGTCCATACGTTTGTTCTCTACATCTGTGTCTCTATTTCAGACTTGCAGACCAGTTCATCTGTACCATTTTTCTAGATTCCACATATATGTGTTAATATACGATATTTGTTTTTCTCTTTCTGACTTACTTCACTCTGTATGACAGTCTCTAGGTCCATCCACGTCTCTACAAATGACCCAATTTCGTTCCTTTTTATGGCTGAGTAATATTCCATTGTATATATGTACCACAACTTCTTTATCCATTGATCTGTCGATGGGCATTTAGGTTGCTTCCATGACCTGGCTACTGTAAATAGTGCTGCAATGAACATTGGAGTACATGTGTTCTTTTGAATTATGTTTTCCTCAGGGTATATGCCCAGTAGTGGGATTGCTGGGTCATATGGTAATTCTATTTTTAGTTTTTTAAGGAACCTCCATACTGTTCTCCATAGTGGCTGTATCAATTTACATTCCCATCAACAGTGCAAGAAGTTTCCCTTTTCTCCACACCCTCTACAGCATTTGTTGTTTGTAAATTTTCTGATGATGCCCATTCTAACCAGTGTGAGATGATACCTCATTGTAGTTTGATTTGCATTTCTCTAATAATTAGTGATGTTGAGCAGCTTTTCATGTGCTTCTTGGCCATCCTTATGTCTTCTTTGGAGAAATGACTATTTAGGTTTCTGCTCATTTTTTAATTGGATTGTTTGTTTTTTTAATATTGAGCTGCATGAGCTGTTTATATATTTTGGAGATTAATCCTTTGTCCATTGATTCGTTTGCAAATATTTTCTCCCATTCTGAGGGCTGTCTTTTCATCTTGTTTATAGTTTCCTTTGCCGTGCAAAAGCTTTTAAGTTACACTAAGTCCCATTTGTTTATTTTTGTTTTTATTTCCATTACTGTAGGAGGTGGGTCAAAAAATACCTTGATGCGATTTATGTCAAAGAGTGTTTTCCTCTAAGAGTTTTATAGTGTCCGGTCTTACATTCAGGTCTTTAATCCATTTTGAGTTTATTTTTGTGCATGGTGTTAGGGAGTGTTCTAATTTCATTCTTTAACATGTAGCTGTCCAGTTTTCCCAGCACCACTTATTGAAGAGACTGTCTTTTCTCCATTATACATCCTTGCCTCCTTCATCATAGTTTAGTTGACCATAGATGCGTGGGTTTATCTCTGGGCTTTCTATCCTGTTCCATTGATCTATGTTTCTGTTTTTGTGCCAGTACCATATTGTCTTGATTACTGTAGCTTTATAATATAGTCTGAAGTCAGGGAGAATGATTCCTCCAGCTCCATTTTTTTCCCTCAAGATTGCTTTTGCCATTAGGGGTCTTTTGTGTCTCCATACAAATTTTAAGATTTTTTGTTCTAGTTCCATAAAAAATGCCATTGGTAATTTGATAGGGATTGCATTGAATCTGTAGATTGCTTTGGGTAGTATAGTCATTTTCACAATATTGATTCTCCAATCCAAGAACATGGTATATCTCTCCATCTGTTTGTGTCATCTTTGATTTCTTTCATCAATGTCTTATAGAGTACCCATCTTTTACCTCCTTAGGTAGGTTTATTCCTAGGTATTTTATTCTTTTTGTTGCAGTGGTGAATGGGATTGTTTCCTTAATTTCTCATTTTGATCTTTCGTTGTTAGTGTATAGGAATGCAAGAGATTTCTGTGCATTAATTTTGTATCCTGCAACTTTACCAAATTCACTGATTAGCTCTAGTAGTTTTCTGGTTGCATCTTTAGGATTTTCTATGTATAGTATCATGTCATCTGCAAACAGTGACAGTTTTACTTCTTCTTTTCCAATTTGGATTCTTTTTATTTCTTTTTCTTTTCTGATTGCTGTGGCTTGCACTTCCAAAACTATGTTGAATAATAGTGGCAAGAGTGGACATCCTTGTCTCGTTCCTGATCTTAGAGGAAATGCTTTCAGTTTTTCACCATTGAGAATGATGTTGGCTGTGGGTTTGTCATATATGGCCTTTATTATGTTGAGGTAGGTTCCCTCCTCTATGCCCACTTTCTGGAGAGTTTTTATCATAAATGGGTGTTGAATTTTGTCAAAAGCTTTTTCTGCATCTATTGAGATGATCATATGGCTTTTATTCCTCAATTTGTTAGTATGGTGTATCACATTGACTGATTTGCATATATTGAAGAATCATTGCAACCCTGGGTTAAATCCCACTTGATCATGGTATGTGATCCTTTTAATGTGTTGTTGGATTCTGTTTGCTAGTATTTTGTTGAGGATTTTTGCACCTATATTCATCGGTAATATTGGTCTGTGATTTTCTTTTTTTGTTGTATCTTTGTCTGCTTTCGGTATCAGGGTGATGGTGGTCTCGTAGAATGAGTTTGGGAGTGTTCCTTCCTCTGCAATTTTTTGGAAGAGTTTGAGAAGGATGGGTGTTAGCTCTTCTCTAAATGTTTGATAGAATTCAGCTATGAAGCCATCTGGTCCTGGACTTTTGTTTGTTGGAAGATTTTAAATCACAGTTTCAATTTCATTACTTATGATTGGTCTGTTCATATTTTCTGTTTCTTCCTGGTTCAGTCTTGGAAGGTTATACCTTTCTAAGAATTTGTCCATTTCTTCCAGGTTGTCCATTTTATTGGCATAGAGTTGCTTTTAGTAGTCTCTTAGGGTGCTTTGTATTTCTGCGGTGTCCATTGTAACTTCTTTTTCATTTCTAATTTTATTGATTTGAGTCCTCTCCCTCTTTTTCTTGATGAGTCTGGCTAAAGGTTTATCAATTTTATTTATCTTCTCAAAGCATCAGCTTTTAGTTTTATTGATCTTTGCTATTGTTTTCTTTGTTTCTATTTCATTTGTTTCTTCTTTGATCGTTATGATTTCTTTCCTTCTACTAACTTTGGGTTTTGTTTGTTCTTATTTCTCTAGTTCCTTTAGGTGTAAGGTTAGATTGTTTACTTGAGATTTTTCTTGTTTCTTGAGGTAGGATTATATTGCTATAAACTTCCCTCCTAGAACTGCTTTTGCTGCCTCCCATAGGTTTTGGATCATCATGTTTTTGTTGTCATTTGTCTTTAGGTATATTTTGACTTCCTCTTTGATTTCTTCAGTGTTCTCTTGGTTATTTAGTACCAACTTGTTTAGCCTCCATGTGTTTGTGTTTTTTACGTTTTTTTCCCATAATTGATTTCTAATCTCGTAGCGTTGTGGTCGGAAAAGATGCTTGATATGATTTCAATTTTCTTAAATTTACCGAGGCTTGATTTGTGACCCAAGATGTGATCTATCCTGGAGAATGTTCCATGTGCACTTGAGAAGAAAGTGTAATCTGCCGTTTTCGGATGGAGTGTCCTATAAATATCAATTAAATCTACCTGGTCTATTGTGTCATTTAAAGCTTGTGTTTCCTTATTAATTTTCTGCCTGGATGATCTGTCCATTGGTGTAAGTGAGCTGTTAAAATCCCCCCACTATTATTGTGTTACTGTCTATTTCCTCTTTTATAGCTGTTAGCATTTGCCTTATGTATTGAGGTGCTCCTATGTTGTGTGCAGATATATTTATCATTGTTATATCTTCTTCTTGGGTTGATCCCTTGATCATTACGTAGTGTCCTTCCCTGTCTCTTGTAACAGTTTTTATTTTAAAGTCTATTTTTTCTGATATGAGTATTGCTACTCCAGCTTTCTTTTGATTTCCATTTGCATGGAATATCTTCTTCCATCCCCTCAGTTTCAGTCTGTATGTGTCTCTAGGTCTGAAGTGGGTCTCTTGTAGACAGCATATATATGGGTCTTGTTTTTGTATCCATTCAGCGAGCCTGTGTCTTTTGGTTGGAGCGTTTAATCCATTCACATTTAAGGTAATTATCGATATGTATGTTCCTATTACTATTTTCTTAATTGTTTTGGGTTTGTTTTTGTAGGTCCTTTTCTTCTCTTGTGTTTCCCACTTAGAGAAGTTCCTTTAGCATTTGTTGTAAAGCTGGTTTGGTGGTGCTGAATTCTCTTAGCTTTTGCTTGTTTGTAAAGCTTTTGATTTCTCCGACAAATCTATATGAGATCCTTGCTGGGTAGAGTAATCCTGGTTGTAGGTTTTTCCATTTCATCACTTTAAATATATCAGGCCACTCCCTTCTGGCTTGTAGAGTTGCTGCTGAGAAATCAGCTGTTAACCTTATGGGAGTTCCTTTTAATGTTATTTGTCGTTTTTCCCTTGTTGCTTTTAATAATTTTTCTTTGTCTTTAATTTTTTGTCAGCTTGATTACTATGTCTCAGCATGTTTCTCTTTGGGTTTATCCTGCCTGGGACTCTCTGTGCTTCCTGGACTTGGGTGGTTATTTCCTTTCCCATGTTAGCAAAGTTTTCAATTATAATCTCTTCAAATATTTCCTCAGGTCTTTCTCTCTCTCTTCTCCTTCTGGGACCCCTATAATGCGAATGTTTGTGTTTTTAACGTTGTCCCAGAAGTCTCTTGGGCTGTCTTCAATTCTTTTCATTCTTTTTTCTTTATTCTGCTCTGCAGCAGTGAATTCCTCCATTCTATCTTCCAGGTCACTTATCTGTTCCTCTGCCTCAGTTATTCTGCTCTTGATTCCTTCTAGAGTATTTTTCATTTCAGTTATTGTATTGTTCATCTCTGTTTGTTTGTTCTTTCATTCTTCTGAGTCTGTCTTTTTAAAACATTTCTTGCATCTTCTCGATCTTTGCCTCCATTCTTATTCCGAGGTCCTGGATCATCTTCACTATCATTATTCTGAATTCTTTTTCTGGAAGGTTGCCTATCTCCACTTCATTTAGTTGTTTTTCTGGGGTTTTATCTTGTTCCTTCATCTGGTACATAGTCCTCTGCCTTTTCTTTTTGTCTATCTTTCTGTGAATGTGGTTTTCGTTCCACAGGCTGCAGGACTGTAGTTGTTTTAGTTTCTGCTGTCTGCCCTCTGGTGGATGAGGCTATCTAAGAGGCTCGTGCAAGCTTCCTGATGGGAGGGCCTGGTACTGAGTAGAGCTGGGTGTTGCTCTGGTGAGCAGAGCTCCGTAAAACTTCAATATGCTTCGGCTTCTCTGGTGGCGCAGTGGTAAAAACTCTGCCTGCCAATGCACGGGACACGGGTTCGAGCACTGGTCCTGGAAGATCCCACATGCCATGGTGCAACTAAGCCCATGTGCTACAACTACTGAGCCTGTGCTCTAGAGCCTGCATGCCACAACTACTGAAGCCCGCATGCCTAGAGCCTATGCTCCGCAGCAAGAGAAGCCACCACGATGAGAAGCCTGCGCACCACAACGAAGAGTAGCCTCTGCTCACCACAGCTAGAGAAAGCCCACGCGCAGCATTGAAGACCCAATGCAGCCAAAAATAAATAAATTAAATAAATAAATGTATGATGCGTGCCCTTTCTTCTCTAGTTCAACACACCAAACACAAAGTAGTTCTCTGAAAGTAGAATCAGAGGACTTTAGAATTAATTTAAAAACAAAACAAAACTTTAATATGCTTGCCTGCTGATGGGTGGGGCTGAGTTCCCCCAACTTGGGGTTGTTTGGCCTGAGGCAACCCAGCACTGGAGCCTACAGCCTCTTTGGTGGGGTTAGCGGACTCTGAGAGGGCTCACGCCAAGAAGCACTTCCCAGAACTTCTGCTGCTGGTGTCCTTGTACTCGTGGTGAGGCAAAGCTGCCCCCTGCCTTTGCAGGAGACCCTCCAACACTAGCAGGTAGGTCTGGTTTAGTCTCCTATGAGGTCATTGCTCCTTCCCCCTGGGTCCTGGTGTGCACACTACTTTGTGTGTGCCCTCCAAGAGTGGAGTCTCTGTTTCCCCCAGTCCTGTCAAAGTCCTGCAATCAAATCCTGCTAACCTTCAAAGTCTGATTATCTGGAAATTCCTCCTCCTGTTGCCGGACCCCCAGGTTGGGAAGCCTGACGTGGGGCTCAGAACCTTCACTCCAGTGGGTGGACTTCTGTGGTATAAGTGTTCTCCAGTTTGTGAGTTGCCCTCCCAGCAGTTATGGGATTTGATTTTATTGTGATTGTGCCCCTCCTACCATCTCATTGCAGCTTCTCCTTTGTCTTTGGATGTAGGGTATCTTTTTTGGTGAGTTCCAGTGTCTTCCTGTTGATCATTGTTCTGCAGTTTGTTGTGATTCCAGTGCTCTCGCAAGAGGGAGTGAGCGCACATCCTTCTACTCCATCTTGAACCAATCTAGCAGCAGTGTTATTTCACACCAGGAATATACCCTGTTAAAACAATCATAAATTATCTGAGAGAGATGGCCATGTCAGTTGCATATGCTTTTTTTGTTTCCTATCTCTCTTCAGTTTTAATCCATTTAATCTTTTCAGTATTGCAAAAGTATCAAAGTTATTTAAAGATGAATAACTAAAAGTTATATCAGAGTAGACATTTCCCCCACAGGTACAGTGCATGTTCATAGTTGAAGTGATAAAACATTTTCTTGGTGTTTTAGTGATACAAAAGGACAAGAGAACATGTGAATCGTAAATTCAGTTCTCTTGTAAGAATTGTGAATATTTTTATTTTTTAAAAAAATTCTGAATAAATTGAATTCTGCTCAAAGTCTGTCATATTCCAACTCTTGGAGAAAAATCAAGAAAAGTTTTGACACTTTTGCATACCTCCTCTCATTATTGTCCATAACTAGCCTTTGTCTCAAACTCCTGAAAAATAGTCTGGATAAAGCTTTAATCATCCAAATACTATTATATTGATGAAATTTAAAAATTTATATTCTTATATTTTGCCTAGAAATAACATTTGTTTCCTAGAATTCAAGAGCTTCTTTTTTACCATTATCTGTTTGCATTCCTTTTCTTTTAGTTATTTCAGAATGCCTTTAATTCCATAATTAAAGGATTATTACTTCAGGTAGGGAGAACAGATCAGAGAGACAAATTTTTTCCCCAAGAAGCTATGGTTCTTAAAGAATTAGGGAGCCACATAAATAAGAAAAAAAAATTATATTCATGAACAAAACAAGGTTTTTCCTGTGAATGTAACCTAAATAGTCATGTTTAAAAGTGTATAGAGGCAAATGTACTACATTTGTTATGAATACAAGTTTTCATGTTCTATTCCATCTATGTGGGTGTTGCTTTGTTTTAGGAATGCAATTTATATTTCTTAAAGTTTAGTAGATTAACTGAAACCTTAAAAAAGAAATTTGAACTATTTGAGGGAAAAAGTAGATTATCCTGTTAATAGATAGGTACAAGATAATTATAGTAGAAGGGCCACAAATTCAAATTCCCCAAGAGGTCAAGAAGTTAGTACAAATGTGTTAAAAGGCCTGATGTAAATAAATGGGGAGCACAGCGCATTGACGGCAGCTTGTATGCCACACCTAAAGGCATTATAGAAACATTTGGAGCCAAGCAAACCGCCTATGGTTTGGCTATATTTTTATTCTCTGTCTTGTAATTTGCTGCCACTTATTTTAGGAGATTTGATTTATGCTAGTTTTAAATACCACTTCTTAGCTTCACTGATCCACATCTGTTTGCCTAAGTTCTATTCCAGAACTAGAATAAAAATTTATATCATTAAGTTATATTAGATATTTGGAAGACAATGATAATTTGAATTAATTCAAGGAACAAATGTTGGGTATAAATTATATGCCATATACAATCTGCTGAGCATGGCATATAGAAACACAACTTATGATAATTCAATAGTAAGCTTCAGGCTGGTCAGAAGAGGAGAGAGTTAATCTATTTTTCCTCTTCTTACTCACCTGAATGGTTTAACCTGGTAACACATATACCTTTGTCACCTCTTTGATTTTCACCTTAACAAATCATGAGTGCAAATTATGTTCGTAGCTTTGAAAACTGTGGGGAGGGGAGCAGTGAGGAGAAGCAGCAGCAAAAAGGAAAAACAAAACACTTTCTTGCTTATGAGGAATTCTCTATATATGAAATACACAATGTGACAAGGGCTGTAATAGACCCACTGGTACCAAGGGGAGGAAATAAGCCTTTAATGGAAGGAGAGTCTCTGGTTGTGTGTTGAATTAGCTCTCTCCACAGAGTGAAGAAGGAAGGGGAAATTCTATATAGAGGCAATAGCAGGCATAAAGGGCTGAGGATGGCCAAAGCAGAGGCTACTTGCAAATGATGTGCCTACCTCCTGCTTCCAAAAATCATGGTCATCAGCAAGATTATGATGCTGCAGAAAATTGGCATTATCCTTAATAGTTCAAACAACATGGTTATTATGTATTAACTCATGAAAAAGAATTAAGTAAATCAATCCCTGAGCAGTGTATAATAAAAGAGCAGGTTCACGGACACTTTCCTTTTTCAATCATTTGCACTAAATGCTTGCATCGCCTTCAGCCTCGTGCCTCAATATCTTATTTATTTTTTTTGCTGAGAACCTCACCAGTGCCTCTGACACCTGTGGCTGAGAAGTATTTTATGAATGTTTTTGATGATGATGATAACCCACTGTAAGGCAGCTTGAGGAAAAAGCAAATTCTTAGATAAAAATTATGTTTGAAATTCAGTACTCATTGACACCCAATAAATACAAATTTGTGGACCATGTAGGACTGTGCTGCAATGGAGCATATTAAGTCATAGCAAGTAACCTTCACCTCAGCCCATTACTTTACTAAGTGTAACATATTAATCACCTCACTCTGGTTGTCTTTTCAGATTCCTCTCCCATTCCCATCACTCCACATCTTATCTGTGACATAAGGAGAGGAATAGTGTGTACTCTATAGGGTCTTGAAAAGGTTAAAAGATAAAGTACAAAAAGCACTTAGTACCATGAACTCATAGGCATTAGAAGGATAAATATTAGTGGTACAGTGGGTAGTGGTGTGGGCTGCCTCACCTAATCTTGAATTCTATCATTGGCTTCCCGGCTGATCTTCTTATACCCGGAATCTGCAATCACGTTCTACCTCTCATTGCTTAACTGTCTGAAATTAGAATGTCTTTCAGAATATCTGTTTGATGCTTGCTTTTTTTCATAATCAGACCAATAAGTACAAGATTCTTTGAACTAATAATAAGGCATTTGTACCTTTTAAGTCACTCTATGCTGTGTTCAGTTAAATCAAATTGTTATGTATCTCTAGCTTTGAGCAAATTTTCTCTCCCTATGATCTCTACTCATTGATCCTAGATCTATCCTCTAGCCACAAAAATAATCTAATTCCATTTTAATGTTTGTATTAAATTTAATTAAAGCTGCTTTTTAAAACCACATCTGATCAAAATTTTCTAGTGATTTCCATCTGCCCAAAGAGCAAATTCCAAATTTCCCTGCCTACCATTGAGAGACCTGTATGACTTAACCTCCACTAACCTGTTTTGCCTTGTCTACTATAAACCCTAGTTTAGTCAACCCAGTCTTCTTGCAGTTCTTCTGTTGTACTTCATTTATTCATACACTTCCACACTTCTGTTCCTCCTTCAATTGGCCCAACTCATTTCTTCCTCTCTTTAGCCTAAAGTCCTGAGCGTCCCTTAGATCTCATTTCTCCATGAAAAAACTCACCAGTTTCTCTTGCTCTTTCCCTTTCTGGTCTTCTGTAGGAAACTTTCCCCATTGGCAAATATTATCCACTTCCAATCTTTTGATGCTCTCTGCTAGCTTTAAGACTCATGTTTTTCTTCTCCTTCTATTATATTTATATGTCTAATTACATACCATCTGATATTTTTCTCAGTTTTATAATTATTAAAGTTAGAGGATAACTTCTATAGACTATTTTTTTTTTGGTATTACACTTTGATTTGTCATCATTTAACAATTTCATATTGATGAGCCTAGTTTCCCAAATAACACAGTAAGCTTTATAAATTGAATACTTCTGTCTTGTATTTCCTTTGTGGCTCAGTAGTATCTCATATACTTTCTCATAAAGTACATGTTCAAGTGTGATTTCATTGAAATTACCAGATAGTCAGTAATTACCTACTGCATACCTGCTACTATATTGGTTATTGTAAAGAATACAGAGATAAGGCATGAACGTTTTCCTCAAGGAACATCGTGTTGGGAATAAATTATTTTCCCAAAGATGTTATCCCCTTAACAGAAAACCTGATCAAATTATACTCCAGTGTGTTTAAAGAGAGGAACGTGTGTTTAGTTCATTTTTATCACATGCATGTCTCTATCTAGTTATAAAGTCAAAGTTAATCTTGAAAGAAAATTTTATTTGCAACTTCTGAAAGGTCAAGATGTCAGTGTCCTAGTAGATCTTGGCAGCACCTCATAGAATTCTTTTTTTGTTAGAAATATTTTTTTCCTTAATTCTAACCTTTCGTACAATTCTGAGAAGTGACTTATCTTGCAAAAGCCCATGTAAGTCAGCAGTCTTATCTTGAATATGTAGGTCAGTATGATATTTATTTCAAACTAGCAGCTAACACTAATTTCTGCAAACCATCTGGAAGGACAATTTATCAGATTACACATTCTCTCCTCCCAACTTGTGCCAGATAGCAGGCAGTCTGCTGAATGGAAGATTATCTCTGTACTTCCCAGAAGAGCCATTTTGGATACACACTCCTAAATGAGTTGAGAAAGCAAAGTTTGGCTTGGCAATTTCACCAAAGATGAACAATATTTACCTGTGTAACTATTGAAACAGGAGACTGTTTAGGCTGTTGTTTCTATTTATTTGTTAGTCTTTTAACTTGCTGATTTTGCAGAAAGTCAAAAGGACTAAGTCATAGGTTTCACAGTCGGTTTTCTGTAAGTCAGTGATTCGGGGCTTTGTTATTGCAGCGCAACAGTGGTTGCAATGTGGAATGCCTCTGAGAGTGTAGCATTTAGACAGGCTCACTGAGTCATAATGTCTGTCTCTAGAGTTTATTTTTCTGAATGTGGTCATAAAGGAACATGATGCAAAGGTTTTTTTTCTTAGCTACAAGTGGCACCCAAATTTTGGAAAAACTAGAAAATGCACTCACATAAGATGGTTTTGTTTTGAGGAAGATTTCCTTCAGTGAATATAGAATCAGCTATTTCTGGTGCAGAATCTTTGAAAAAATTATACCAGAAATTAAGTGACTGGAAAAATAATTCATCCTTCAGTGGATTGGACTAAATTATGTTGGTATTTAAGAGAATTAAGTCTCAAGGACTGCACTTTAAAAACACATTTTGAAAAGTGACTAAAGATGGTTTCAATGACTCTCCAAGCTGGACTTGCCTCCTGCTGGATAATTATCTGATCCCTGCTTAACAATTTCCACTAAAACTTCAGATGGTTTGGATCTGCTTTGCATCTTACTAACAGTAACAAATGTGATACATTACCATCTTGGCCCATGGTTAGATTCGTGTCTGTCCCAGAATGCTTTCTGTGCCACTGTAGATTACTCAAGAGTAGAGGTGCTGGAAAGAATAAATATAGTAACAGCATCTTTTATTAATTTCCTTAGAAGGTAAAGTAAAACTGATGTGTGTGTGTTTATTTATTTCCTGTGGAGCCTTTTACTTACAATTTTATTTAGAATAGTGAGATTGTGGTCAGATTTTGTATTCTGGTCATAGAAATTCAGTGTACTCCAAAATTTCAAGAAATTATTTTTCCTGAAATCAGCAAGTTTGTTTTCTGTAACAATGATAATTTTTTTAATTGAAACGTAGTTGATGTAAAGCATTATGCTTATTTCAGGTGTACTACATAATAATTTGACATTGAAATAATAGCCATGGTAAGTCTAATAACCATCTGTTCCCATACAAAGTTATTATAAGATTGTTGACCATATTTCTTATGCTGTACATTACATCCCCATGACTTGTTTGTTATATAACTGGGTATTTGTACCTCTTAATTACCTTTGCCTATTTTGTAACCACCCCCTCCCTTCTGGAAACCATCTGTTTATTCTCTATATCAATGAGTCTGTTTTCATTTTGTTTTGTTTGTTTGTTTTGGTCTTTAGATTCCACATATAAGCGAGATCATGTAGTATTTGTCTTTCTCTGACTTATTTCATTTAGTATGATACCCTCTAGATCCATCAATGTTGTTGCAAATGGCAAGATTTCTTTTTTATGACTTAGTTATATTCCACTGCGTTTATATACCACATTTTTTTATCCATTTGTCTATCAGTGGACACTTAGGTTGATTCCATATCTTGGCTACTGTAAGTAACGCTGCAATGAACATTGGAATGCATATGCATTTTCAAATTAGTGTTTTTGTTTTCTTTGAGTAAATACCTAGAGTGAAATTGCTGGATCATATGGAGGTTCTATTTTAACTTTTTGGTGAAGCTGCATACTGCTTTCTATAGTGGCTAACAGGGATAAATTTAAGTTAGACATAGAGTTTATATTCTACTTTGATTCTCATTACTTTTTTGATTTTTGGATGACTAATTGTAAATCTGTAAGAAGTTGGGTACAGAATGCTATTCAGCTCTCTAAGGATCTCTTAATTCATTATTTATTCATTTATTCACTTATTCAACAAATATATATTGAACACTTACTATATAACAGGTACTTTGATAGTTACCAGTGAACAGAAATGAAAACTGTAGCCTCTGCCCTCGAGGAGCTCTCAACCCAGTAAAGAAGACCTACATCTTTCACAGCAGATAAGAATGCAAAACAAGGAATACACATATGTTATTAGAGCACAGAGAAGGGAATGAGTACTTTCTCTAGGTTGGGTATATGTGGGAGAAGGGATGTTTCAACATTGCAAACATTTCTCTGGGAAGATGTCAATGGTTTAGAAGAGAGGGTGGATTGAAACGCACTTATTTCATCATATGGCAGCTGTGGACTCTAATGAAAATAACAGAAGCCCCTTATATTTTATAACCTTTTACAGCTCCAAGGTACTTCATAAACACCTCCTTACTTGATTCTCAAACAAATGGATGAGATGGATATGACGGTAAAATGAACGCAAGCCAATAAGCTTTTGTGGAAGAGGAATGGAGAGTGTTCCCTGGGCTTCTGTGTAGAAATTCAGGCTAGAAGGGTAATGCGGTTATAACCTTCACTGGGACCACTTTGTGTTGATGACCCCCAGTGTAGGAAGCAGTCAGGGTTGAGAACCTCTTTTATCTAGGAGCTAAGGTAAATTATTGAGAGCAGAGTATTCTCTCTCTTGATCACACCTAATATGATTTATTTAGTATTTAATTCTAGGAGTCAGTTATTTGTTGACTCATGGAATCAAAAGAGAAAAATGGGTATAACTCTGCTGAAACAGGGATGCTAATTTCTGACAAGTCCTGTTGTTCTGTCCATTTTATACTCTGCCACATTCTTGGGAAAGAGAATTGGGGATGAGATTTATTCTCTTCCACCTTCCTGGAGAGAGTGGGTTCTTCCTAGCCTTGGAAGGGAAAATGAGTGTGGAATGCATGTTATTTGCTTTCCTTCAAAACTGCATAACTGGAAAGAAGAGAATACCATATAATTTTGCTAATCACATGTTCTACTAAGTAAACAAAGAATATTTTAGGATAGATTTTATTTAAAGTCATTACCTTTCATAATTATTTCATTCTGCATCATAATTTCCTAATTAGGCAATGTAATTACAGGTTGAAAATCCTATAATCATATGTATTTAGGTTAATTATGTTAACCATTAATTACTTTGAACTACTGAAATGGTAACCTGTGCAAATGAGATGCTTATAGAGAAGCAACTTAGGTTTTGAAAATTATACCATATGTAAGCATACTTGAAAATACTGCAGGTTCGGCTCCAGACCACTGCAGTAAAGCAAATATCACCATGAAAGAGTCACAAGAATTTTTTGGTGTCCCAGCGCATATGAACTTTATGTTTACCCTATACTGTAATCAATTAAAGTTGCAATAGCATTATGTCTAAAAATTGTACATTCCTTAATTAAAAAATACTTTATTGCTGAAAAACACTAACCATCATCTAAGCAAGTCATAATCTTTTTTCTGGTGGAGCATCTTGCCATGATGCTGAGGGCTGCTGACTGATGAGGTGATGGCTGCTGAAGGCTGGGATGGCTGTGGCAGTTTCTTAAAATAAGACACCAGGGAAGCCGGCCACATCTGTTGATGCTTCTTTTCATAAACGATTTCTCTGTCACATGAAATGCTGTTTGATAGCATTTTACCTACAGTAGAACTCTTCCCAAACTGGAGTCAATCCTCTCAAACCCTGTCACTGCTTTACCAACTAAGTTTCTGTAATATTCTAAATACTTTGTTGTCATTTCAACAGTTTTCACAGCATCTTCCCCCAAGAGCTTCCATCTCAAGAAACTATTTCCTCATCTGTTAGAAGCAACTCCTCATCCATTAAAGTTTTATCAGGAGATTACAGCAATTCAGTCATATCTTCAGGCTTCACCTCTAATTCTAGTTCTATTGCTATTTCCACCACATCTACAGTTACTTCCTCCACTAAAGTCTTACACCCCTCAAAGTCGTCTGTGAGGGTTGAAATCAACTTCTTCCAAACTCCTGTTAATGTTGATATCTTGACCTTTTTCCATGAATGTTCGTAATGGTATCTAGAATGGTGAATTTTTTTTTCGGAATATTTTCAATTGACTTTGCCCAGATTCATCAGAGGAATCATTGTCTATGGCAGCTATGGTCTTACTAAATGTATCTCTTACAAAATATGACTTGAAATTACTCCTTGATCCATGAGCTGCAGAATGGATGTTGTGTTAGCAGGCATGAAAACAACATGACTCTCATTCTATATTTCCATCAGAGCTCTTGGGTGATCAGAGCTTTGTCAATGAGCAGTAATATTTTGAAAGAAATCTTTTCTTCTGAGCAGTAGGTCTCAATAGTGGCCTTAAAATAGTCAGTTAGCTGTGTTGTAAATGGATTTACTCTCATCCAGGCTTTGTTGCTCCATTTATAGAAAATAGTCAGGGTAGATCTAGAATAATTATTAAGGGCCCTAGGTTATGGGGGAATGGTAAATGAGTATTGGCTTCAACTTAAAATCACCAGCTGCATTAACCCCTAACAAGAGAGTCAACCTGTCCTTTGAAGCTTTGAAGCCAGACCTTAACTTCTCCTCTCTACCTACAAAAGTCTGAGATGGCATCTTCTTCCAATATAAGGCTGCTTCATCTACATTGACAATCTGTTGTTTAGTGTAGCCTCCTTCATTAATTATCTTAGCTAGATCTTCTGGATAATTTGCTACAGCTTCTACATAAGCATTAGCTGCTTCGCCTTGCACTTTGATATTATGGATATGGCTTGTTTCCTTAAACCTCATAAACCAAGCTCTACTATCTTCAAACTTTTCTTCTGTAGCTTCCTCACCTCTCTCAGCTTTCATAAAATTGAAGAGAGTTAGGGCCTGGCTCTGGATTAGGGTTTGGCTTACAAGAAAGTTGTGACTGGTTTGATCTTCTGTCCAGACCACTAAAACTTTCTCATATCAGCAATAAGGCCGTTTCACTTTCTTATCATTCCTGTGTTCACTAGAATAACATTTAATTTTTTTTTAAGAACTTTTTCTTCACATTCACAACTTTGCTGTTTGGCACAAGAGGCCAAGCTTTTGTCCTATCTCAGCTTTTGACATGCCTTCCTCACTAAGCTTAATCATTTCTAGCTTTTGATTTAAATTGAGAGATATGACTCTTCACTTGAACACAGAGAGACCATAGTAGGGTTATTAATTGACCTAATTTCAATAATGTTGCATCTCAGGGAATAGGGAGGCCCGGGGAGAGGGAAAGAGGCAAAGGAAGGGTCAGTGGAGCAATCAGAACACAAACAACATTTATGGATTAAATTTGCCATCTTATATGGGTACGGTTACAATTATAATAGTAACATCAAAGATCACTGATCACAGATTACCATAACAGATTTAATAATAATGAAAATTTTGAAATATTGTGATAATTACCAAAATGTGACACAAAGACAGGAAGCAAGCAAATGCTGGAAAAAATGGTGCTGATAGACTTGCTCATTACAGGGTTGCCATAAACCTTCTATTTGTAAAAAATGCAGTATCTGTGAAGCAAAATAAAGCTGAGCACAGTAAAACGAGGTATGCCTTTAATAAAAACAAAGAAAAGTCTAACATTGTACTGTTTAAGATCCTGTATGAAACTCATTAAGTCAAAGAAAATGACAGTTAACTTTTCAATATTTGAACAAATTCAATTAGCATTCCTTTAATGTTGATTTCAAGATGCTGATAAAATTATGTTTAGATAAATTTATAATTTATGTCTATTCATAGAACAGCAATAAATGCCTTTGGGATGAACTAACTATCATACATGTTATAGCTAAACAGTGAATGTTTCCTAATGGAAAACACAATGAAGAAAAATTAGCATTCACACATTGTGTTTCCCTTGCATAAATAAACTTGGCATCATTTGCTCAGTTAAAAATGTCCTTGTCATTGGTGAGTGAAAAGATGTTTGCATTTACATAGTAATATATGAATTTCATAAAGCCATTGTTTGACCAGGTTCTGTTTGTGCCTAAAATGTATAGTAGTCCTTTCATGAGTCAACAAAGAGGATTGTATCCTCCTCTATTCTAAGAACACAACCTTATCATTTATATTCTAGGATTGGTCTTTAAAATTTTTTGAACTGTTCGTCAATTGCTAAGGGTCGGGTAGGAGGGACCAAATACTAATTAGGACAAAAATAAACTTCTAATTTGGGGCAAATTTCTTCTAGCAGTCAGATGGGTAGCACTAAATCTATTTTACAGTTTAACTTATTTTGTTTTTTGGGTGTACATTTTGTTTCTAACATACTATAGTGGAGGCAAATAAATATAAATAGTTAAATATAAGTATGGAAGGTAATTTAAATATATATCTTATATCACAAGTGAATATTTGCTTGATAATTAAATATCTATAAAAGTATACTAGTTTACACATCACTTCCATCTCTGTACTACAGAATTTCAGGGCATCAGTCGTAAACTTGTTCAAACACATCAATAACTACAAATGTGATTTTGCGAAATTCATTGTGTCATTTGAGACCCTTACTACACAAAGTGTGCTCCACAGACCATCAGTGTTGCTGACACTCGGATCTTGTTAGAAATGCACGATCTCAGGCTCCACCTTAGAACTACTTGATCAGAATCTGAATTTTAACAGGATCTCCAGGTGATTAGTGTGAATCCTGAAGTTTGTAAAGGGCTGCTCTAGACCACATGAACTGTCTTTTAGTCAACAAAAAAGAACACTAAAGTCATCAACTACTTAGTGATCTTATTTTCATGAGCCCTAGAATCACAATTTCAAACCCTGCTAAAGCAGTTAATATTTGTTGAGCAGGATAGTCTATGAGATAAGTGAATTGTTTCATTATAGTATGTATTCTAGGACACTCTTATTCAGGAGTGGTGAATAAGGTAATCGAAATATATGTATGAAAAAGAGCTTCGTTAAAAAATAATACATACATAATTAAAATTTTTAACCTAAAACATAAATATTTTAACCTAAAATAGCCACTTATTTGCCAAACTTCAGATGTAAGGTCAAGGCAATGTCTTTGAGTTTGAGCCCTTTGAGTTTGAATGGAATTTGAAGTCATCTTTTCTGTTAAAACTGAACCTATAGGGCTTCCCTGGTGGCGCAGTGGTTAAGAATCCGCCTGCCAGTGCAGGGGACATGGGTTCAAGCCCCTGGTCTGGGAAGATCCCACATACTGCAGAGCAACTAAGCCCGTGCGCCACAGCTACTGAGCCTGTGATCTAGAGCCCACGAGCTACAACTACTGAGCCCACATGCCACAACTACTGAAACTTGCACACCTAGAGCCTGTGCTCTGCAACAAGAGAAGCCACCACAATGAGAAGCGCACCACAACAAAGAGTAGCCCCCGCTCGCGGCAACTAGAGAAAGCCCGCGCACAGCAACAAAGACCCAATGCAGCCAAAAATAAATAAATAAATAAATTTATATATTAAAAAAAAAAACCCTGAACCTATAGTACATTATTTGATACCCGATTTTAGATTCTTTAAAATGAAAACAAAACAAACAAACAAAACATAAGGACACTTGGAAAGTAATTGGAGTGTAATATTTTAGATTTTGCCTAGTTTAAACATTTTTTTGTTGTGGCAAATTGAGTAAATTATACTACTTATTTGGTGGCCCAGTATTATCATTGCTTTGCTCAAGGTCACTTTACTACTTGATTGACTGGCATGATTACCTCTTTTCTAATCTTGTGTTCTTCTCCATCCTAACATGTTTAATGTAATGACAACCATTCTAATGTGTTTAATTGCATATACTTTTTATGGTATGGGTGTTAGAAAAATGTATATTGTTTTGTATGCTGTATTATAAATGTAGTATAAATTGCAGTATATCTCACTTTGTTTCTACTTTCATTCAGCCCCATATTTTTAACATCTATCAGTGTTGGTTTGTGTGCAATTTGTCTACTTATAATGCTGCATAGTACTTCTTGGTGTGAATTCATTACACTTTCTATAGTCAATTCTCCAGTGATGGACACTCACCACTACAAATAACTCTGATATACTCTGATATATATAAAAATTACATATGCCTCTTTTTGGATTGGTGTGAGAGTTTCTTCTTATTGATAGATACACAGGAGAGAGATTGTTGGACTATAGCACATGCCATATTTCTCTCCAGAATTCCTTCACCAGTCTATAGTTCCACCAGTAGTATGTAAGAGTTTCTGTATTTGCACATCCTCAGCAACACTTTGCTTTTCTTAGTGTCCTAGTTTTTGTCAGTCTGATAGATGTAAAGAGATATTTCATTTTTATTTTTTAAAAAAATAAAATTATTGAATTTTGAAATTATTTTAAATTTACATAAAAGTTGCAAAGATAGTGCATTCCTGTGTACCCTTCATCCAGCTTCCCCTAAAATTAACATAACAATAATACATTTGTCAAAACTAAGGGACCAATATTGGCACAAAACTATTAAGTAAACTAGAGACATTTTTTAGAGCTCACATTTTTCCACTTAAATCCTCTTTCTGTTCCAAGATTCACTCCAGAATATTACATTGCATTTAACTATTATGCTCCCATTTCACTCCTGGGTATATATCTGAAAAAAACAAAAACACTAATTCAAAAAGTTACGTACACCCCAATGTTCATAGCTGAATTACTTACAATTGCCAGATATGGAAGCAACCTAAGTGTCCATCAACAGATGAATGGATAAAGAAGATGTAGTATATATCTATATATCTATAGATATACATGTACATACATACATACAGTGGAATACTACTCAGCCATAAAGAGGATGACATTTTGCCATTTGCAGCAGCATGGGTGGACTTGGAGGACATTATGCTAAGTGAAATTAGTCAGACAGGGAAAGACAAATACTGTGTGATAACACTTACACATGGAATCTAAAAAATACAACAAACTAGTGAATAAAATGACAAGCAAACTCACAGATAAAGAGAACAAACTAGTGGTTACCAGTGGGGAGAGGGAAGCAGGAGGGGCAATATAGGGTTAGAGGGAAAAAAGGGTTATTATGGGGTTATAGGAAATCATGTGTGTGAAACTTAAAAAAACTGTAAAGCACTATAAAATTGAAAGAATCTTTCATTCAGTAAAAAAAAAAAAAAAAAGGAAAAACATTATTATGCTCTTTTAGACCCTTCCTATCCATGATACTTCCCTAGTTTTTCCTTTTTTTTTTTTTTAATGACCTTGAGATCTTTGATGGTCACTGGCCTGGTATTTTGTACAGTGCCCTTTCATTTGGGCTTGTCTGATGTTTTCTCCTGATTAAACTTGGTTTTGGTGTTTGGAAAGAGTACCGCAGAGAAGATGTTCCCTCCTCATCATGTCATATCAAGAGATACAAGGTATCAGTGTGATTTATCATTGGTGATTAAGTTAAGTGGATCCCATTGTTTTAAATTGCTTTTCTCCTTTTACTATTAAGTTGGGGTGTTATCTTCATAAACTTGATAATCTTTTGTGTTGCCTCTTCTGTAAATTTCCTATTTATATGTTTTGCCCATATTCCTTTTTGGATCCTGTATTCTTTTGGTTGATTCACAGACATTTTTGTTATGTTAGAGATACTATTCCTTTGTCAGTTTTTTAGACATTGCCAGTATCTTTAATATACCTGTCTGTTCATGGAATTCTTCATTGACCAGACATCCTTACTTTCTATGTAATCACATTCTTTTATTTTCCTTATGGTGCAGGTTTTTGAGGTTTTAAGAAGTCCTTTTCTGAACTTAGATCACAGAGATATTCTCTAATTTTTTCTATTACATATATAGTTTTATCTTTTAAGTATTTATTTATTCCATCTGTAGTCCACATTGCTTGTCATCTTAAGTAAAAATACAGTTTTTTTTCCCCTCACACAGTGAATTAGTTTCCAAACTTTATTTTCTAAGCAACTTGTCTTTTTCAGTTAATTTGTGGTGCCAAGTTTATTGTAAGTTAGGGGTCTTCTCTGAGTTCTCTATTTTGTACCACTGATCCATTGTTCTATTGCTCTGGCAGTATCACAATAGTATATTTTTTTTTCACTCCAATCTATCTCTGTAGTATGTATGGCTTAACACTTAGGAGGGCAAGTCCCAACTTTTAATCTTCTTTCAAAGGCTGACATCTATTCATCATCTCTTATTATTTCATATATATGTGTATACTATTCTATATAGTATATATTCTATATACTATATAGAATAGTTTACTAATTTTCTCGAATATTCAAATGCAATTTGTATTGGGGTTGCATTGACTTTACAAATTAATTTAGGGGGAGAACTGATGTAAATATCTCTATTCAGATAATCCTTTTTACCCTTATTTCCCAGTTTAATGTTTTAGTCATGGAAGTGTTTTAGACTCTTGGCTAAGAAAATTTCTCATAATTTTGTGCATATTGTAAGAAAACATTTTAAAAAGTTATTTCCCTGATTTGTTATTGCTGTTAGAGAGAAAAAAACACTATTGGTTTTCATAAGCTGATTTAGTAAATGATTAACCCATTTACTCCCTATGTTTTACAGCTGTCTTTTCCAAGCTTCATTAATTAATACAGTTAGTATTTATTGAGAGCCTACTTTGTGCCAGGCACTCTTCTAGCCACTTGCAGTAGATCAGATAGCAGAATACTCCTATGGAGATTATATTCTATCTACATCATAGGGACAGATAGAAAGGCAATAAACAATAAATTACTAAATTATGTACAATAATAGAAGTGGAATGTGCTAGTGAAAAGAAAATCAGGGCAAAGGGGATCAGGAATGTGGGGAAGTGTTTGCAATCTTACTAGAGTTCAGGGTAGACCTGTTTGAGGAGATGACATTGAATAAAGATTTAAAGGATGTTAGTGAATCTGTTATGTAGGGAAGAACCTTCCAGCAGGAAGATCAGCCAGTGCAAAGGCTCTGTCACCTATGCTGGGAGTAGGTCCAGAGGCAAAAGAGAAGGGGCAGGGATACCACTGAAAGGCTATTTCAGTAACCCAGATGAAAAATGCTGGCTTTGACCAAGATGGTACCAGTGGAGATGGTAAGAAATAACTGGATTTTAGATATATTTTGAAATTTGGACAGATTTTTCTAAAGCAAGATGCTTGTATCAAGTCTTTATGAAACCTTAAGCTGATTTATTTTTAGATCTCTTTTCACATTCTCATTCCATAAGCATGAATACTGTTTAAGTAACTAGATTATTAAAAATACTGTTTTATTAACTAGATTATTTCAGCACAGTATGAAACCAGCTTTGGAACAAAGCCAACTGATGTAAGGTTGTGTATGACTCAAGGCAAATACATATCAGGATAATGCAAAGTTACCTTCCAGTAGGGTATGAGTGTGCCCTGGGCCACAGCCAGAATTTTTACAGAAGAAATGGAGAACATTGCTTAACCTATCAAGTAAGCTAAGTGGGGATCAATTTAGACAGTTTCCCGTTCTCTGCTTGTCTATGTATGTATTATGTACGTATGTATGTATATATGTACATATGTATGTACATTCTACCTAGTTCCAGGAAGAATTTAGAACAGCTTTGTAAACATAGAAAGCATAGTAAGCTAAAACATAATTTGAAATAAGTAGATGAAGGAAGCAGACATAAAAGGTAAATGAAATCAGGAAAGATAACATAAACATAGGCAAGAAGACTGTTTTTTGTTTCTTTGTTTTACTACAGATGAGTTTTAAATCTTATTCTAGTTTTTATGTAGATTAAACCGTCACTCCTCAAAATTCTTTAGTCTGGTCCCATATAGAAATAATAAGCTATGTTTCTGGGTTATTTGACTCTGACATTTTTTTTTCTTTTAGAAATATATCTTAACTATATGCTATAGGATTTGAGGGTCAATATAAAATATGAAGATATTTATATATCTATATATAGATAGAGATATGTGCTATGAATAATGTCATACATTAAATTATTTAGTACTATCTGTAAAAATACTTAACATAGTTCCCTTCAAAGTACACATTTTTGTCTTTCTGTGCTGAATTGCAGTGCTTACTTTCAAAGAACAATGGGTACTCTGTAGCTTGTTTTCCTCTTTGCTTTGACCTCCAGGATGCTTAGGGGTGATTGCTGAGGATTTTCTTAATTTGTTTTTTCTGGAATGAAAATCTCCTTCATTCTCAGGTCTTCATATTATTTGGATCTTTTGTTTCAGTGTTTCAAATAATTTTATGTTTTATTTCTGATATAGCCACTTCAAATCCTTTGTGGAAGCACTGTGTGTGTGTGTGTGTGTGTGTGTGTGTGTGTGTGTGTGTGTGAATTGACTAATTTGTAGCTCCTTTCCTTATAATTAATAGAAATCTATCTTCAACAAAATACATTAGATATTTTTTTTAAGGTTGAAAGAGGCAAGACTAACATAGACCTCGGGAATAGGGACTGGAAAAGGAATTAGGCTATCTGTTACTCTTGTTCCTCTTGGCAGATCTATTTCCTTTTTCCTTCTTACTGTGACTGGCTTTCTCTGCTTCCTCAGTTCCCAAGCTGGGTGGAAGAGGTTCATCTCAGTTCCTCAGGCCTAGAGCTTATAGATCAAGTCACCTCAGAAAGCTGACCTCAGCCTGCCTTCTCTTGCTCTCTGCCCCTCTGTCCCTCTCTTTCTTTCCCCCTCTCTCTGAATGATGACAGAGAGGCCCAGCTTTGGTCAGGAGACCGCTTTGGAACCTATGAACTCTGCTTAGTGAATGAAATTATTTGACTGCTGGTCCTTCCACTGTTGCACAAGACAAGGGTTCACACTTTCAGGCTTTCTCTACAGATGAAAAGAAAATACCATGGTTTAAAGGTGGAACACAAAAACGAAAACCAAAGCAAATGATACAAACAAAACTAAACACAAACAAATAAAAACACTAATGCTTTTGCTTGTGATGCAGCTGCTTGATACTGCAAATCGAGAGCCTTGCTTATTTAACATGCCTAAATGTTTGCATATTTACATGATTTGAAGGTCTCTCTACATACACACATTTATACACATATACATATATACACACATATGCATATATATACATGTACATATAAACACAAGAGTTTGCATTCTTTTTGAAACTTGCATAAAATAAGAATTTAGTAAAGAAATATTTGTTAAACACCTGCTGTGTTCCAGACAGTGTCTAAGCTTCTAGATTCTTCAGATATAGCAGTGAATAAAACAGGCAACGTTGTTTATGACTGTTGAGGAGGAAATGTCTTCCTATCTATCTGTATATTTAGCTATGTAAAAAACTAGACAGGTGACTTAATATCTCTTAAACAGAAGACTTTAAGGTGGCATATGTGTTTGTATACACTGTACACTTTTACACGTTACATACGTGCACACACATTCTTGTTTGCTTTGGTGTCCTCTGTGAAAGTAGATCATGCAAAAGTAGTGAAGAACTAATGGAACCTCCTTTTACTTTCAAAATTCCTGAGGTTTATAGAATGTGCATAATTGCAAGATTATTTCTCAATATGCATTGTTACAAAGATATATTCATTGATATACATTAATTAACACAACAGAAACAATGTTAAAGCTGGATTTATGTTCGTTAGTGGAAAAGTGACACTGTCACAGTCCTTAGGCCTGCTGGGCCCCTGAGACAGCCCAGATGCTTGGTCATGCTTCAAAGGCTGCTGCCCCCCTGAGGTCAAGGCTTTGGCCCCCTCCACAGGCGCCAGAGCCACAGAGGAGACAATCCAGATGCAGTCTGCTTTGGGGAGAAAGAGCCTAGAATTCCTCCATAGGAGGAACCAGCAGGGATTCCATAAAAAGGAGGGGCAAGTAAGTACATAAATTTACAAAGGTCTGCTCAGAGACAAATCAAGGAGTGACTCTAACATCTTTGGTTTGGATCCTGGCTTCAACTGTAATAAGAACGATGGTCAGTTTGCTCAGTGATACTTTAACATATTCTTGGAGATAATATGATACTGCATTCATAAAACTAAATTATACAACATACACACGTATTTTATTTCTGATTTCAAGACAAAAATACCATGATACTATTGACTATACATTTAAGTTTTAAAAAATAACATTAAACTTTTAGCAAATTAATTTTAAATATTTAATATCCATTATTAATGAAGGGGAATTGGTATGGGGAATAGGAGCCCTAAATAAGTGTTTTTGTCCTCCCTCACACTGGACAGCATGGTTCAATTTTAATATGATTTATTGAGACACAATCTCAGGTTCCTATTTAAAAGTGATTTTCACCCTTCTCGGTGAAAATTGTGGTATTTTACAAACATAATTTTTTTCCTTTGAAATTTCTGCCCAAGCATTCTAAGCATTCCACGTATGCAATAAAAACTAAGAGACACACACACACACACACCAAGGAAGGAAGACAGATACACATCAGGTTGATTCACTTGGTGGCAAATTTGATGATCAAACTAGATTCATTATTAACTTTCAGTTTGATACGTGGTGTGGGTTAATTGAATAAATTTTCCACTCAAGTGGGTTAATAGCACTAATTTAGACAGCCACTTTATTTAGGTTTCTTAAGTCACACACCCTTGCCTGTGAGATGCTGAGGTCTTGACACATGGGTAGGCTTTGAGTTCCGTCCTGTCACCAGACGACTACCTCTCTTTCCTATCTATTGTTGAATTATCCCCGATCACTGGTCAATATAAATGTTTGGAACTTAACGAAGCACTTCTGAAAAGTGCTTTGCTTGGGAAGTAATATACCTTCTAACAGTAAAGCTCCTATATCAGATAAGATTGGTTATTTTATTTGTTGGGAATGACATTTAATTCAGATCATTTTCCATGTGGTAGTGAACACGAAACTGAATAATGGAGATTTTTCCTAACAGGATGTGGTGTGATAACTTGGATAGTGGGCAAACTGACAAAAGTGAATAAAGTAAGAACTACCAGGCAAGGAGAATTTAGGAGGTAAGGGGCCTTCTGAGAGCAAGGCTGAGGCTGTAACCCAACACCGCCAGCACTAATGGGTGGACAAAATATCTAAGTCAATCAGAATCTAGTCCCATGGGAAGCAGTGGAAAGGAACAGGTAGGAATTCAGAGGTTTCTCTAAGCCAAAAATGGCATTTGCTGTCAAAGTCAATTTAATTCAAGCAGGAATCATAATACCATCTGTTATTATGATTTATTTGAAATTGCAGGAAGATGTCTTTTTTCTTGTTACTCCGCACATAGTAAGTAGGCCCTTAATGCTCCTTTTAAAAATCTTAGTAAACACACATTAAGAGCTTGAGGAAATTCATACTTTGGTTGTCGTATCTCTCTATTTTTTCCCTTGTGAATGAAACAATAGTATTCCGGGAATATGGGGGAAAATTGCATTGAATTTTATCGGTATTGGGTTTTGCAAGAAAATTCAAACGGCAGAGCTTTTATAATCTCAAACACAATGAAGTGTTATGATTTGATTCTCCCAGTCGCATATTCCACTGTTGTCTGTTCATGAGTAACCTTGAACTCCCTCCTCCAGAAAGAAACCTCTCTGGATAGGCATTTTATTGAGCTCATCGTGCAGCAGAATCTCTAGGCCAGGTTATAATATGCAATACCACACAGGTCTTGTGCTCACAGCTTGCTGTCGTGTTTCTTAGCAATTAATGTTGAATGAGGTATCTGGGATATTTTGACGCACCAAAATATGTGTGTATGTGTGTATCAGCCCACAGTCTGATTCCATTAGGGCAGATGAGCTGTAACAAAGCTGCTGTGTTTGCTATGATGTAGTGAGTAATGGAAGATACAGGCCCGAAGGAACTGCTTGTATGTCATTTCAAATGAAGAAATAAGGAATGGGGGTGGGTGGTAGATGTGTAAGTACTGCTACAGTCTGCATAAGCTACAGTGAAATAAATTCAGTCAATTCAGAAAAGTCTTAAGTCCATCAAGAGTACCAATTCTTAGGCTTCTTCATCAATTTCCCTTGGTGCCCCCTCCCCTTTCCACTCACCTCCACCCAAGGTATACACAGAGCTGCCTATTCCTGCTTAACTTCATTTTGACCCTCCATTAGTATCTGGGAAAGGTAAAGATCCAGTTAAAATGTAAGAATTGTTCCCGGCTCCTCTATAGGAATGCAGTATCCCTGCTCTCCTGAGCTTCTCCTGTCAGTCTCCTGCCCTGCTTTCACCTAAAACTAAATAAAGAAGGGACCCTTCAGACCTTCTTCTTTTCAGTCTTGAGCACCTGCCGTGTCCCAGATAGTGTTTCAGATTCGGACTCATATTACATCCACACTTGCTTTAGGATCAGAAGCAAATAAATGACTTAGGGACTAGGGGGGAAAAAAGAGAGACTCTGGAGTCCTTGCTTCTAAGATTGGGAGCAGGCCAAGGATCTGAGCTGGAGGAGATCAAGGCAGAAAGACAGGATTTCCCAAGAAGAGCAGTCTGAGTTGGGAAAGGATAACTTAGACAGAGAAGGCAAGCGGGTTTTCCAAATCCAAGAGATTAGGTGGGGAAAGAACTAGAGCCAGTGATGGATCTATTTGTGTATGTACATCCTATCTAAGGATGAAGAGATCTGTCTCTCAGTGATAGGACACTGAGAGACAGATTTCTCTCTACTCTGTGAGGAAGGGGTTACCAGGATCATCTTGCCTTTGGGCCTTGGCCTGCATTCTTTCACCTGCCCCCTTTTGGTCAATGTATCCTTGGTAGCTTATCTCAAATACCATTTTCTTTATAAGTGTTTCTGACAAAACCAGGCAATTTGATCATTTCCCCTCCCATCTCATGTTACTTGTCTGTATTATATGTTAGTCCCTGATGGTGTTTCATTTAGCAGTTCAGTTGTTTAACCTATTGTATGTCTAATTGTTTAAAGTATGAGACCTGTATGTCCCCACAAATGGCTGTATATTTCCTCCAGGCTGGGATTCCACCAAATACTTAACATCAGGGGAATGAGGCTAAGAGATGAAAGGGCAGAGGGGGCTGGGCTTCCTCCCTCCCACCTTCAGCAGGCTTTGGGGAAGTCAGGAAATGCCAGTGTGTGGAAGTCCCTATGGCGGTGCCCTGACCTGCGTAGCACTAAAATAATCCTGAGTGGCTCGTACAGGAGTGGGCTGATTTCCCTAAAGCTGCCCTGCTCAGTATGGCCCACTGTGAAAACACAGAGGAGACCTGTGAGGGCTAATTGTTTTCTGACAGATTTATAGTTCCGCTTAATCAAATGTCACTGTGAAGACCAGATGGAAAGCTGTGAACCAGACCAGCAAAGAGAATTATGGGCCTCCATTCCCCTTTTCCCCTCTTCTAGAGGACAAGTGAGCCGTGGAGGGAACCACAGGGAGGTGGGAACTTGGATAAACTGCTACTGCCCTTTCCTCATATGTAGGGTGATGGGGGGGGGTAGTGATGATATCACATGGTGTGTATGAATATATGTTTAATATATGAGGCAACAGTACGGTGCTGCACATCTCCCTGTATTCTCCAGACAGCACACACTGTGGGCATTACGATAACTGTTCAGCTGGAGAGCTACTTATAATTCTACACACTGGAAATCTCTCTGAGCCACTCTTCTCCCTGCTGCAGGCTGTAGGAGGCAAACATATAATACATTTGGTTCTTCCCATGCATTTTGACAACTTTTTAAAAGCCATCAGGGTAATGTTTGCATGCATTATGTAGCTGGAAGAATGAAAACTCCATTACAACACCTGAAACTGGGAGGCTTTCTTAAACTGACATCAATCAGGCACATTTGACCTCACCATTTCCAGCACTCAGGGTGCAGGTACCAGGCTGAGTATGCAAATGAGAGTGTTGCTTCCTGGTGACAGCAAGGGTGAAGCCTCAAGCAGAAAGATTTAGAATGCAGCTACATCTGATGCCTAAAGATATTAAAATACACTTTCTCTCTTTGTGGACACAAGTAAGTGTTTTGGGCTATTGTAACTGCCAATGACCATAATAGCATCATGGTGTCCTATAGATCTGAGTGTTTAATATCCTTATCTAATGGAGTGCGGGCCATATGAGACATTTATAACCCCTGTACCTTCTCCTAACAGATAGTAATGTGCACTTGGCTGTACGTAATTGGGCTATAATTCCTTTGTGGGCTCCCTGTACACCCTAATGTGGAAGGAAAGCTCCCATGATTTAGTAAATCATTAGCAATCTGGAGCAGAATTATCTGTATATCTGCAGTTGTACACTTGATTGTTTATAATCTGCTTTGTTAAAATTTTAATGATAATGCAGCATCACTTTCCTGCTTTAGTGGTATTTTTTAATTTGCTTTAAAAGGTGAAAGTATCTGTTTAATTCTTTAAAACATCTTTTACTCGTAGCTTTACTGCCTTCAACGTTTGGATCATAAAATAAAATATCCTAGAAGCTTATGATTTCTTAATAGAATATAAAATCCAAAAGCCAAATAGTTTGGATAAAAATATTGATGTGAAGCCTTTAGTGTGATCTTATAAAGATGATCTTGGTCTGAATTTTCTTTATATTTCTGTTCTTTTACCAAAGATATATGAGTGAACATTATTCTAAGGAATATGTATGTGTATGGGAGAGAGAGAGAGTTAGGTTTTGGTACCAAATACTAGGATCATCTTTATCTCAAAATACATTTTTATAATGAAACGTGGAAAAATACAGCAACAAAATATTCCTGTTGCTATTTAATTTCTTATTAAAATTAAAGATACAAATTACTTTCATTGTTTTAAATAATAAAGTCAAAGAGGCTAGGTTAATTTCTTCAAAATCCTTTTAAACTCATTCTTCCCTCGATATTTTATTTGTCTAGACATAAACAAACAAAACAAAAAACTGAGTTAATCTCTGTGTGCACATTTGCATTTGTGTACAAATAAGTGTATGAGCATACCTGTGTGCATATGTGTGCATGTCTGCATTTGCATGTGCACAAGCAATTGTGAGTGGTTTTTTTGTGTGCAGGATTGATTGTGTTTGTGTGCATGTGAGCTTGTGTGTTGGTAGACATGCATGTGCATGAATATGTGTGTGTATAAATAGAAGCAGCTTGTGCAGACCACGTATTAAGTTAATTTTCATGTCACCATAAATTCACTGACCACATACGTCATCTCTAGCATTTTGTTAAATGTGTGGGATACAAAAATGAGTATGGCCCTGTTCTGGACCTTGAGAATGTCAGAACAGAACAGAAGAGACAACTTTGCATACAAAGAGCAATAAAGCAATGGAATGCATGTTTTACAAATTTAATGAACAGAGTGCTTAGTTAGCTGATAGGATGGAATTATACATTCAGAGGAAGGATAGACAATGGAGGAAGGTGCTGATGATGTGTGAGATAGCCTTGAACTTTGAATAGAATTTTGCCCTTTGGAGAAAGGAGGGGAAGGTGATTTCATAAGGGAGTTAGCAGGAAAATGGAGTTGTGAAAGTGCATGCTACCTTGAAGGAATGGTTATTTAAATGATAGGAGAATAGGGTACATGGAAATAAAAGGGAAATTAAGATGCCTGAGTACCTACTGCCAGATAGGGAGATACAGTGGTGAGAAAGGTGGTCTTAGGCATCAAGTTGTCTAGCTGTGAATCTTGCCTCTTCCATTTACTGGATGTATGGTTTTGTGCAAGTGACTTAATCTCTCTGAGCCTCACTTTCTTTTTCTGATAGTAACCGCAGTGAAGATTCGTTGAAGTAATATACTTCATAATGACTGGTATATACTAGATATTTAGTGAGGGATATTTATTATTATTGATATTTTGTGCTTGGCCTGGAGATAATATTAACAGCTAGAAGTTACTGAGCTTACTACATAATAGACACTGTGCTAAATATACATCATTTCATTTCATCTTCACAATAGCCTTTTGACATGGTTGCTATTGTTATCCCGTCTTATAGTTGAGGAAACATCTTAGGAAGGTCACAGAGACAAACAGGACCGCACCTGAGTTTGCCTGACTCTGGAGACTAGCCATCGTGTCTCCTCAGGAGGAGGACACTGGTAGGAAGTAAACTAGAATGAGAGTCGGGCTCAGATGGTCAAGCGCTGCAGTGATCAGATAAAGAGTTTGGATTTTCTTCCCTCAACAGTAGAAAGTAGTGAAATATTTTTCTTGTAAAACTGAGTGTCATTAATTAATTCATTCATTTAACAGCTGCATATTGAACTCAGTAAAATATGCATAGCTCTGTTTTATTGCTCTTTGAATACAAAGTTCTCTTACTTGCTATAGTCTGATATTCTTGCATCCTGACTTGTGTTTTAGTAATCTTTGCACCCCAAGCTACTATATGCCCTTCCCTGTGCTAAACATTGGGAAGAAGGTGGTGAGCAAAAGATGTGGTCTCTGTTCTCATGGAACGGACAGCTTAGTTGGGGGTGGGGGCGGGTTGGTATCTAATAAGTACACGTGGTAAATTTGTCACTGTGACAAATGTTACAGTGGTGAGGTCCATAGTGATGTCAAAGCAGATAAGAGGAAAACTGCACCAAGATATGGAGGCCAGAAATGTTTTCCTTGAGGAAAAGAGGCTTGAACAAAGAGCTGAAAGATGAGTAGTGGTTAACTGGGTGAAGGATGGAAAAGGGTAGGAACAGCATGTGCAAAGGCCCTGTGAGGAGAGGAAGCACTGTAAATACAAGAAGCAAAGAGGGGACCGAAGTGTCTGGAGGAAACAGATCTAAAGCAGCACAGTCCAATAAAAATATAATGAGAGCCAGGTATGTAACGTAAATTTTCTAGTGGTCACATTAAAAAAAGTAAAAGGAAGCAGGTGAAATTAATTTTATTAAAGTATTTTATTTAACCCAGTATACCCAAAACATTATCATGACAAAATATAGTCAACATAAAAATGATTAATTTGATATTTTACCATTTTTTTCCTTGCACTAAGTATTTGAAAACCAGTGTGCATTTTAAATTTGTAGCACATCTAAATTTAGATGCTAGATTTTCATTGGGAATACTTGATCTGTATTTAAATTTCATAAGATTTATAGTTGAAAAAAATAACTGCACATATTGAGTTCTTCCAAACATACTTAAAAGATTTTCAATAATTGAATCAAGTATCTGTTTTTAAATTTAAATTAATTAAAATTGAATAAAATTAAGAACTTAGTTCCTCAGTTGCATTAGTTACATTTCAAATGCTCAATAATCACAAGAGAGACTGGTGGCTACTCAGTGGAACAGTGAGAAATGGGAGAGTAAGACCGTGGCCAGATCATACAGGCCTTCTAAACTCCATTCAGATTTTTGGCTTTCTTCCAAGATCAGTGGAACATGACTAAGGCGTGCCAAGCCCAGCGTGACATTAGGAGATCTGAGTTTTGAAAAGATCACTCTGCAGTGTGGAGAATGACTTGGGGCTGAGCTGGAGGCAAGGAGAAGAGGTTGACCAATGAAAATGCCATTGCCGTATTTTAGGCCAAAGATAATCGTAATTTGGACAAGGGTTTTGTTGACAGAAGATAGAAGTTCATGAATTCAAGAGCTATTTAAGGGACAAAATCCACAGGAGTTGATAATGGAATTGAAAAAGAGGAAGACATTGAAAGAGGACCAATGTTGCTATCTACTGCTGTTTTACCAGTGGGTCAAGAATTTAGATAGGGCTCAGTGGGGATGGCTTATCACTGTTCCATCGTGTCTGGAGTCTCAGCTGGGGAAAATCAAATGACCAGAAGTAGTGAATGGAACCATCTGGAGGTTCCTCTTTCTCCTCCCTGGAGCCTGGACTGGGATGACTCAATGATTTAGTCTCAGCTACGACTGTCTACGAGAATGACTACACCTGTCCTCTATATATATAGCTTGGGCTTCCTCATATCATGGCAGCCTTGAAGTTGCTGAAATTCTTACATGGTAGTTTTCCATGAGCATTGTATCGAATGAGGTGGAAGCTGCGTGACCTTTTATTATTTAGTCTTGGAAATCACATGCCTTTGGTTCCACTGTACTCTATTAGTTGAAGTAGTCACAGGCTTACACAGATTCAAAGAGAGGGGACAGAAACCCTGTCACTCAATGGGAAGAATTTCAAAGAATGCATGTCCATGTTATAAAACCACTTAAATGCAACTTGGAACATTCTCATTTTACAGTGCCTTTGAGCCATCTAAGAGAGACGGTTGGGTATCCTGGTCTAGAGTTTAGAGGAGAAGTCTAGGATGGGAATATAAGTGTACAGATCATCTGTATTGATGTGGTAATTAAAGTATAGATGAGAACCCCTCAGAAGGGCATCTGCGTTGAGTACAGTGCCTTGAGCATTTTCGGCCAGTTACTGTTCTGCAAAGGGACAAAAGTAGAGCAGTCAGAAAGGCAGGAGAGTGTCATACCTTGGAAGCCAGGAGAAGCATGTTTCAAAAAGGAAAGAGTAGTAACAGCTTTAAATCCTCTGAAATGTCAAGAATGATACAGGCAGATTGATGTCTCTTGTGTTTATTGACAGGGCAGCTGTTGTTTACCTTTTAAGAATTATTTTGGTGTTTTAGAAAAAAAATCTGGATATAATACAAAAGGTGAGTGCTGCAGAGAGAGCCTAAAAACTGTAAGGAAAAAAAAAAAAAAAATAAATAAACTGTAAGGAACTGGTGACTGGTTGACTCTTGCCAAAGAGGAGTAGCTGCATTTCATCAAAATGACAATATTAGTTGGTTGTAGAGAGGCACAAATAGATGGATAAAATGCATTGTTTCATTTTTTTTTTAAATAGAGATGAACATTTCCCTTAGTCTTGTATCTTAAATAAATTTTCCTCTATAATACCTAGAGTAAATAAAAATTTATACTGAGTTTCTTTCACACAACCTTATAGACTCGAGAGCTGTAAATATTGTCACAAATCTGACAAAATTTTGTTGTCAGCTTTGGGAAGATAGCTAGGTGCTGTGGGTTTGATTCTGGATGTGACCAACACAGACTGCTAACATAGAACAGAATTTTTAGATATGACAGAAATATGCTGTCCATATCTATATTCTGTTCCATCTGAAAAATTTTAATGTAATATTTAATATTTTATGTAAAATAAAAAATGTAAAAAGTTTTTGTGTAATAAAAAATCTCAACAGTTTAAAAAGGGACTCAAAGTTTAGTTTCTTAAGATACAACACACACTACACACAAATGCAATATTGTGGGATAAAAATATTTTATCTCAACATAAATAGAAATATACTTTTAATGTACATTTCGATTTGACACTTTGTATGTGTATAGTTATTTATCTGATGAATTTAAAATATCTGCCATGAATTCCTAGAAACATAAATTGATATGATCTCGTATTGGACTAACAAGAATTTAAAGAAGGCTCTAGAAATATAACTATTTCTAGTATACTTCAAGAATCTTTTAAAAACTTGTTACACCAATATAAAATGTTGTTTAATGAACTGAAACTACAGTGTTTTCTGTTTGATTGTTGAGATAAATCCTTCAACTCCTCATTGCCTTTGTGACTCCTGAGCTAGGTGGCACTTCACCTGAGCCAATCACATCATTTGTTTTCATGATCTGTACTTAGAGCTGCTACTGAATCAATACCAGTCCCAAATGAATGAGCACAATGCTCACAATGATTGGGTCATGTGTTCTACAGTACGTTCGCTTTAAATTCACATTCCTGCCAAAACCGGGAAGGGAAGTCATAGAAATGCAAAATGACAAGTTTATTTTTCTGGTAAGACTGGCTTCTGTCACAACAAAAATCACAGTTTAGTTTAGTGAAAGAAATATTAATTATACACTGAACAAAGTAGTCAAATATGTTACTTCATGAGATAAAGATCAACTATATGATTGAGTTTCAACTGTTTTCTTTGATATGCAGACTCAGTTTCCCTTTATTTTTCAGTCCTGTGAAAAGAGAACATTTTTTGTCTGACTTGGTAAGAGGAGATATCCCAAGATGAAGAGCCAGAGAAGCACAGATTCACGAAGCTATGTTGGGCACTACTTCTATCTCCATTTCCTTCCTTCCTTCCTCTCTCTCCCCTCCCTCCCTCCCCCCTTCCTTCTTCCCTCCCTCCCTCCCATCCCTCCCTCCCTCCCTCCCTCCTTCCCCTCCCTCCCTTCTTCCTTCCTTCCTTCTCATTTTCCTTCTGCTGTTTTCTTTTACAGTAAACGTCATCGCTTTCACCTATTTTCTCTCTACTATCCTGTTTCTTTTTTCTCTTCGGTCTGCCTCCATATCCTTTGGACTTGCTCACTGAATTTCACTATTGATAATAGATTTGACTGTAGCTGATGACTTTTCTGCTAGAGGTGCTGAGTCCTAAATAATGCACAGTGTAACAGAAGATCATTTCCTCTTAGCATTAGTGATCAAAGCAAGGGAGAAACAGGTGAAATCTGTCATTGATTTGCTTTAAAACAATAATTTGATTTTTTCAGTGTTGACTTGCTATTTGGGGAATTTTATGGGACTTGTATGCAGCCTTTCTGAAATATGAGTAATGTATTGATTTCTCTCAGAAAGAAACAATCTTCCGGATCTATAGTGTTATCTTTAGTTATTTTTATTTTAATGTGATCTACATATATACCACATAAAATTTGACCTAAGTATACCGTGCTTACGAGTCCTATACAGCCAAAAACTAATCTACAAATTAAATACAAAATAATAGATAAACACATGAACTTCAAATTTTAATGTAGAAATATGATCCTTTGGATCCATCTTTGTCTTTATTACTATCCATTGACTTTAGTCAAACAGATTCAGAATATGTCTGGTAGCATTACAATAGTATATAAAGAGATAGTAATAAATTCAAGTTCAGGATAATCTGGCATTCATCAGAAAGCAATACTCTAATGTTGTTTTAATGTGGGGTTGCTTCTTAAGTCTATAAAGCTGTCTTCATTTGAAGAAAAAATTATCATGTGATGTTATTAAAATTTGTATTAAATTAATGTGTAATCCAATTATTTCTGGAATTGGAAACTGCAAAATAGTATCTGAAGTTGGTTTCAACTCTTCAGATGATAAGAAAAACATTATACTTTCAACAGAGCACATCACTGGACTGTTGATGAACATCAGTAAATATTAGAAATAGATCCTCTATTGTTTTGGACTAGGAACATTCAAATCCTCATGAAGCTATTTTTGGCATTTAGCCTTCACTTGGCTTGAACACTTTATTTTAGGATTAAGCCATTGTTCTTTTCTTTTTAGTCTAAAAGGATAAAGGTAGTAATTGAACTACCAGAATATGTCATTTTTGCCACGTAGAACCAAAGGCTTGGTTTATTTAAAAAATTAAGAAATTAAATTATTTAATCTTGGAAATATCTGTCATATGTAAATTATTCGTGTAGAAGAGACATTTTTTATTTATTTCTAGTAAAATGATTTAGTATAAGAACAATAACTTAGATCAGACTTGCTTTGCTCCCAGATATGTTCACCAAAAATTAAATGTGTCCATTATCATTTGTCACATACATGCTTATAAATAAGTACAGAAATGTGTACACCAAAATCTTGTGGTAAAACTTGGTAATAAGTGGTGATTCAGATAAATTATAATAAACAGTTTTTAAAATAAACTTTTAATTTGAGCATAGTTTTAGATTTACAGAAGAATTGATACAGTAGGACAGAGAGTTCCCATACACCCCACACCCAGTTTCCCCTATTATTAATAATCTATATTGGTATGACGCATTTGTCCAGTTAATGAACCTGTACTGATTTGCACCCAGGTTCATTTTCTTGCATATTGGCCAAACTTTACCGAACTTTAGTCAGGCTCCTCTGAGCCTTCTTCTTGACTAGACTTTAACCTTTCCCAAATTGTGGTTAATACCATTCTCCAAAAGAAAAAAAACAGTTTTATTTTTTATCCAATTTGTATAATTTGTATTTCTTTTTATTTTCTTATTGCACTTACTAGGACTTCCAATACTATTTTGAGTAGGAGTAGTTCCACATTTCTGATCCTAGGGGGAAAGCATCCAGTCTATCACCATTAAATATGTTGTTACTTGTATGATTTTTTTGGTAGATGTTCTTGATCAAGTTGAGTAAGGTCCCCTTATTCCTAATTTGCTGAAAATTTTTATCATGAATTGGTATTAGATTTTGTCAATTTTTTTTATGCATCAGTGGATATAAGCATAGGATTTTTCTTCTTTAGCTGGTTGATATGTAGATTATATTGATTGAATTTGGAATGTTGAACCAGCTTTGCATACCTGGAATAAATCCCACTTGGTCATGGTGTATGAATCCTTTTATACATTGTTGGATTAAATTTGTAACATTTTCTGAAGGACATTCGTGTTTATGTTCATGAGAGATATTGGTCTGTAGCTTTCCTTTCTTGTAAGGTCTTTATCTGACTTTGGTATTGGTGTAATGCTGGTTCTCATAAAATGAGTTGTGAGTTAGGAAGTGGTCTTTTTATTTCTACTTTTTCTCCACAGTAGAGTAGTGGAGAACTGCTCTGACCCTGACCTTCCATGTGGGGTCACTATTATTTAGCTTCCTCATATGAGAAAGGCTGTGGGTGTTCTGTGTTACTCATACCTGAACGTAACTCATCAATATATTTTCAATTATGTTTGACTATATGTGGTTAAAACTGCGTGGAAGATGATTATTGATTCAATTTGTTTAGGCTATATTGCCCATTTTTCCTTGTGTGAGTTTTGGTAGTTTGTGTTGTTCAAGGAATTGATCCATTTCACCTAAGTTATGGAATTTGTGGGTATAGAGTGTAGTGTTCCTTTCTTATCCTTTTAGTGTCCATGGGTGATGACATATCTTTCATTTCTAACCTTGGTAATCTGTGTCTTCTCATTTTGTGACATGGTTAGCCAGACTACAAGCTACTCAGGCTATTTCTCTTTGTGTGCATTATAGTAGCTTGTTTGTTTTTAGGACTTATGCCCTTTCATCTCAATTGTCAAATTTATGTACATAGAGTTGTTTGCAGTTTTTTCTTGTTATTCTTTTTGATGTCTACAGGGTCTGAGTGAATACCTTCCTGTTTCATTTCATATGCTAGTAATCTGTGACTTCTCCCTTTTTACTTTGTTCATCATGCTAGCATTTATCACTCTTCCTGACCATGTGAAAGAACCAGCTTTTATTTTTGTTTGTATCTATTGTTTCCCAGTTTTCAATTTTCTCAGTTTCTGCTCTAATTTTTATTAGTTCTTTCCTTCTACTTGTTTTTGTCTTAAATACCTCTTCTTTCTTTAGTTGCCTAAGGTAGAATGTAGGTTCTGGATTTTATATCTTTCTTATTTTTTAATGCTATAAATTTCTTTCTAAATACTGCATTCACTGTACTCACAAACTTTGCTAAGTTGTATTTTCATTTTCATTGAATTTAAAATATTTTTAATGTTAGGATATGGATTCTTTAAAATATTAAAACTATAGTACAGCAATAAAAATTTCTTGTAGAGATACTTTTGGATTCTGAGAATACCCAAGGGTTTGCGCTCTCACATTTGAGATACCCAAGTAATCACCGATGACACTTTCTCATGATCCATACAGCAATCTGCTTGGCTAGCAAGTTGGAAGTTGGACAACCATGTTTAGAAGGACATAGCACCGTGATTTCCGTAGTGAGACCAGAGAATCAGGACCGTGTGGTGATCCTTAGTCTCAGAAAAATTTACCAGGCAAAAGGAAACCTTTGTACAAAATGTCAGTGAGGTGAAATCAGCCATTTTGTGCCAGAGAGCTTCCATATGAGGGCACACCATGAGAAATGATGATAGTCAGACTTGGGACTCTTTCCAAGACAATTACCAGCTAGGGGCTTTGGGCCCTTTCTAGTATAGTAGGAAAGCTGAGGAAGTAGAGTGCTGCTTCTTTCTGATAACGAATAATAAAGAATTAGTTGTCCCTCACTTTGCCACAGCCATGAAACTCTACTCTGATGACCATGTAAGGTTTTTCTTTGAGGCTGATCTAGTCACACCTTTCATCTGACTTTGTTTTTTCACATATGTTTTATATTTTATGGGTCTTTATTCTGTATTCTTATTGAGTTTAAAAATATTTATTCCACGTATTCATGATAAGCCTCTAAAAATAATTTTTTAACAAAGTAAGTAGGAAGGAAGGAAAACGTAGATGAAAGATAAAATATTGTTTTAAATGCCTTGCCAATCTCAGCTTCCTATTTGTGAAATGGGGAACAATAACACCTGTCCCCCTACTCTGTTGTGAAGCTTAAGTGTGTTAACATGTAAAAGCTTAGCATAGTTTCTGGCACATAGTAACTGTTAAGGGATTGTTAATTCCTCTCTCTCTCAATCAACCTCTCTGGCTCTGTCTCTGTCTCTCTGTCTTTCAATCTCTCTCTCATGCTAGGTACAGCCCATGTGCAAGGATAATTAGTTTTAATTCATATTTTCCAAGTCCTCTAATCATCCTCACAATTTTCCCCATCCATATCCTACGTTCCCTCTGTACCCTAGTAAGAAATAGACTACATGTTGTAACATGAATAGACACGTATTTATCTAGAACTTACCGTATTTCTAATCCTGCGCAAGGGCCTCTGATACATACATGAAATAAATGACTTTCTCCTTCCAGAAACTACAATCTTGTTGGATTGACAAGACTATTACTAATAAAATAATTAGTGAGCAATATAAGTCAATATGTTATTAAGCCCTGAGTGGTTAAATAATGACCATAAATGCCATCAAAACTTCATGTGAAATTGCCCACAGTGTTCCTTTTCCTTTGGGGAGTTTAGAAATAGTCTGTTCAATAGATTTGTCAAGAGCATCTCATCAGTTGCTTTTACTGGAAGGGACAGAAAACTAGTGGAGACTAAAATATCCATGTAATTAATAAACACAAGATAGCTCAGGTCACTGACCCTGCAAATTATCTTTTAATGCATAGACACATCAATTCCTCTGATTTTGTCTCCTTGGATGATTTTTGGAATGTGATCTCTATTGGAGTGGAAAGGAATCATTTTTGACTGAGTTCTAGAAAGAGATGTCCCTACCTTGTTCTGTGTATGTGTGCGCATGTGTGTGTACACCCTTGCGTGTGCACACACACATATATATATATCAATACATATACACATGCACAAAGGGGAAGTTAGAGCCACTGCTTTGTGCTCAACATAAATGCTTAACTGTTGATTGAATTTAAATGAATACCAATGTCGTTCACCAAAAACCCCTTAAATCTTTTCCTTCATATCACAAGCTGTTAAACTGACACCTGGTACTTCCCTGAGGCAAAAAGAAGCCTGAGGAAAGCAGTCCTTGGGTAGAAACTCAGAATGGGGCTGACTGCACATGGGTGGAAAGCTTGCAATGACCTACATGGGAGCGCCGTGCTGGCGGTCTTCTTCTCAAGTGGACAAGCCTAACAGCCTCCTACTAGCTGCTTTAATGTTTCTCCAACTGAAGTTATTTGTGTACCACTTTTATGGTTTTTGCCATGTCCATGTCCCACTTGTGTCATTATTCATTTGACGTATCCTTTTATTTATGTCATAAAATACTTAATACTTTTATTAGCAGCAGGAGTAGCAGTATTACAGGGCATTTTGTGTTACTTCTGCAAATGTAAAACCAGTATCTCATGGCCTGCATTGAAGAACCTCATTTTTAAAAGATTTTCCCCCAAAATGTTTGGGTAAAAATAACCAAAATAAGATAAATAAAAAATGCACCTAAAGTTCGTTCATGTTCCACTGAGACACACATGTCACATTCTGGGAAGTGTGGACATACAGAATAAGGTCCATGTGAACAAAGCACACAGAGCCTCAGTGATCTGGCCCTGATTCCTCTCCAGCTTCGTCTCTTTCTGAATCATGCTTCACATCCCATTGCTTAGCTTGCTTGAATAATTCATATTTCCCCAAGTCACCCTGTTTTAGAGGTGTGGCTCACAGCAATTCTTAGGTGCCAAAATACCTTTCACTCCTTTGTTTACCTAGAAAATATCTTCACACCTTTCCGACCTAGAGCTGCATCTCGTCTCTGAAACCTAAGGTGAATTTATTTCTTTTTCTCTGTCTCCCCCTTTAACACTCAAATGACCTTCCTTGTTAGGGGAGCTCTCTTCCTCTACCAGATTACAAGTGCTTTCTGATAACTTCTAGGCACTCAACGATTATAGAATGAAAAAATGAAGGCCGAGTAAGTGATTGAGTGCGTGGGGTAATCTCTGTGGTACCCCTTAAATTTCTCCATACTTGCTCAAGCCTGAAATTATGCAAATGGAGATACAATTCCTTGCTTTAAGCATCTGTGTTTGCTGTTAAAGTTTAATACCCCTAGGATTGGAATCATTCAGTCATGTTAAAGTGTTTGCAGATTCATGTGAAGGTTCTGCATACCTCTCCAGAGAGTAGGTTTTCAGAGGAGGGGATTAGGAGAGAAGTAGGTATATGAACACTGAGGGAAGACGGCACCAAAAAGACATGAAAAATTGTGGAAAGAGACTGTCTATTCTGAGAGTTTACCTGTAGACCACCACATTGGTAATTTCAATCAGAGCAGACTAGAGCAGTACAGAGAAGCTTAGGTCATGGGGAAAGTGTTACCCCCACTACTGCCCTACAAGCTCAATCCTGACTCCAGGGTAGAAGTGGCTGTGGCGATAGAGGAAATTCCATGGGAAGAACACACTGTCTGGGCTAATAGGAAGCAGAGTGACACTTATCCTAAGGAGACACAGTTCCTGATATTCTGAGCAGTAACCAAAACTATATTCATTGAAATTGATCTGAGAGGCAAAGGCGAGGTCCCATGGGATTGCAAAGATGTTCGTTGTTTTTTAGATATGCATAGTTACAAGCTTCTGTGTAGGAGGAAGTGAATAGGAAAGAAAGGAAAATATTCTATTGGAAAATCTAAAAATAATTTCATAATATCAAAGCTGAAGATTGTACAAGTCCATGAAATTGAAATAACATTATAGCAAATAGCCTGTGTACCCCTTCAACATGCTCTTGTTTTTCGTCTCAGGCAGAAGGAAGTAATTCTGGTCTTCAACTGAGAGTTGGAAGGTGTAACACTTCCAATTTAGAACAAGCTCTTAGGTCCGTTTGCCACGTGTTTTTTTTAATAGTCATTTAATTTTGGTGAAATAGCTTTGTAGAACTATCTTTCTTTTGTTTCTTTTCTTGTTTCTTTTAAACCATTAATTTTCGCAAATTAAATAAGATCTTGGTATGTCAATAGGACATGTTTAAAACATATAACATCTGAATTGTTTCTATAGTGCAAAAGAAAGAAAGCAAATAAAGAGCCAGGCAAGGAATCCTCCAAAATTCAAAAGGACTACGACTCTTTTATTTCTATAGGTAAATTTGCTTCTTTTCTACAGAACTTGAAGTATTTCCTTCTGTAGTCTTAAGGAGGTTGTGAAATACCTGATGGAGAGGCATACGAAGGAGGATTTGCTCTCACTTAGAAGACCGTGTGAGCCTGTGATAGATATTCCTGGCTGTTATATGCCGTATATATAGATACAGATATAGATATAGATATTTATAAATATATATAGGAAGCACTGGCATCATTAGTGAACAGAGTATGGATCTAGATTTTAAGCAAGAGAGTCAAACCATTGTAAGACTGTTATATGTTGGAGGAAGGATTTATGTAAACAGTGTGGGATTTTTTAGAATCTGAAAATTGGAGGATTTGTACCTTCCTTACAGATAGACAAAAAAAAAAAAAAAGGCTCTTTGGCTTTAGAATTCAAAGCCATTTTTTTACCTCTGTGGGTTTATAAAATAAAACATCTGTAAAGCTAAAAAAAAAAAACCAAATATATATATATATATATTTTTTTCTTTCCCTTTTTCTCAAGAATTCTATACAGAGGGAAAAGAATTATAGAATATGTTTCTATATATAATACATTTATATTTTAATGACCTGAAACTAAAAAGGCACTACATTGTAGAAACACATGTCTAAATTAATGAAAGGCCTTGGAAATAGAAGTTTGGTTACCATCACTGCAAGGGGGCCAGCTGTCATAATTCTGGCTCAGTTGGGTCTTTAACTTGGGGGGTCCTATTCATTATCTTTGGAATGCCACATAATAAGTGATTCTCTGAGGACACCATCTAATAAAAATACCATCCAGACATGTTCTGTTATTTCTGCCTCTTCCTTCCTCACCAATTCACGGTCTCTAATTATTACCAGAAACTAAATTCAAGAGAGTTCTTGATGCTGGTATCATCACTTTTTCCTGTTTGCCATCACAAACTAAATAATGGAAGACTAGCTTGTATTTTTGAAGAAAGATTACATTATGTTTTTATATTCTAGGATGAACACACAGTAGATACTCTCTAAAGTTTCCCATTTCTGATATTGTAGCTTGTATCACGAATTTTAACACAGAAGTCGTGCAGTTATTCAGAAAATGCAACGCCTGTTTCAACTGTCAGTTTCAGAAAAGCATACTACGCTCTAAAACGTCTAGGCATTATCTTAGAGCGATACATTGTTTGGACAATATTTTACAGTATCCGGCTTCTTTTTATTGGCAAATCCCTTGTCATTATCATTATTTCACACCAAGAGCCCATATCCTGCTACAAAACACAGTAAGTAGTAGCGTATGTAAAAACAATTTGTGTTGTGGAATTTATATTCTGAAATTCCTTCCCTTTGAGATATGTGAAATCTGAGCTCCTGTGGTTCTGACGAGCTTGATATTGTGACAGATTATTTGTGCATGTGTGTGTGTGTGCTGGGGAGCGGGTGGCAGGAAAGCAATGGAATAGTTTGGAATGGAAGGATCCTCATGACACATGGGCTGATGGAAGTGAAGCATTAAATTCCCAGGCGTTCAGAGACACCTTCCCTCTGCATTCAGACTCCTAGCGATTACTATAATTTTTCAGAGGAGAAAACTTTTTTCAATTTCCAGCACAGCCAGCATGATACAAAAGCCCAGTGGAACTATAGCAGGTAGAACAGGAAGAGGGTGTCTAGGCAGAAACCCTTCATCATATCTTGTGTTTTATTATATGCTACGTGGCATGAACATAATACTTGTTTTATTAAATTCTAAGCATGTTTCCCATTCAGGGAAACGTGCAGCCAAGCAGACTTTTGAAATAGCTGAAATATGAAAAGGTTTAGTGTATCTATCCAGGCCAGATATGTGGAGCTATGGCTTATATATGTGTGTGCTTCAAGATGAACAGGGTTCCCAGAGCTGCACCACAAAGTAAAATGCTTCCAGGAGGTTTTCATTTCAGCAGCCCTGTAAGCAAACACCTACTACCCCATCCTTCTCTGCTAAACTGTAGCTTCAAATTCCAAGCACCTGGGCAATTCCCAGGAATTCAGCTGGAACAGTTATGGCCCAGAACTCCTCCAGCAACCCCAGGGACCATACTCTCTGGCCAGAGAAACCCCAATCCTGGAAGAATCCAACTCTGCCCCTCCACCTCTGTGCCCCCCCAGTCCAGCACAGATAGAAAAAACACAAAACTGGGGGGGGGGGATTTGTGCCATTTTAAATCCATGGTCACCCATCTTAATGGGGCTTTTAACACTTCATAGAAATTCTAATGAGATTTTTTTTTTTTAGCTTTCTTCCCTACTCTCCGGAATGGCAATTTAAAACATTTTCTGCTCTACTCACATCTGCAATTTGCTTTCTTCTTGTTCCTAGCAGATGTCTTATTTCACAGAAAATTAAAATAGAAACCATGAAAGCGAACCACTTCAACTTCCTGCCATCATATCTACCCATCTACCTCAATTTGCCCCTTTTCCTTTTCCTCTCCCCTCCTGGCACAGAGTAGAAGGCACCCCTTCTCCAGGTTACCTCTCCTCTGGACTGACTCCCCAAGCCCATAGTCCTTCTCAGAGAACAAAGCTGGGCCCCACCCAGCTGACCTCTTTCCTGGATCACAGCAGAGGTTTCCTCCATGGCACTCGGCTCTCCTCTTGCCCCTCTCCTCCATCCAGATTGCAACCAGAGTGAACACGTAACACATAACTGCGGTCATGTCACTGTCCTGTGCTAAACCTTCTCTTATGGCCTGAACTGTGTCCGACCCCGACGAAATTCATATGTTGAAGCCCTAAAGCCTAGTACCTCAGAATGTGACTGTATTTGGAGATAGAGTTTTTGAACAAGTACCTAAAAGGGGGTCATTAGGGTGGCCCCCAATCCAATAGGACTTTTGTCCTTATATGAAGAGCAGAGTAGGACAGACTCACATAGAGAAAAGACCGCATGAAGACAGCCAACTGCAAGCCAAGGAAGGAGGCCTCAGCATCCCTGCTAACATTTTGATCTTGGACTTCTAGCCTCCCAAAGTGGAAGAAAATAAATTTCTTGGTTAAGCCACCCAGTCTCTGTGGCAGTTCATTATGGCAGCGCTAGCAAACTCGTGTACCTCCCAGTGGCTCTCAGTCATCTCTAGGATAAGGTCTGTATGCTCGGATGGGGTTTCTAAGGCCCAGGATGATCTGGCTCATGCTTGCCTCTCCCACTTCATCCTTGGCCACTCTCTGCCCCTCTCTCCACTCCAGCCACACTGGCTTTTGAGCAGTTCATTGAATATGCTATTATCCTCCTTATTCTAAAACTTTTAGATGTACCATTCCGTTCACTTGGGACCTTCCTACATGCTCATGCTATTCATTCCCCTAGTCAACACCCTCATCGTTCAAGTCTCAATTTAAATATCATTCCTTAGAGAAACCATCCTTGTTCCCTAAGACTAGGTTTGGTTCCTCTGTGGTAATCTTCCACAGCATTTTATACATCTACTGTGTAGCCCGTATCACTCCCAATCGTTTGGTCAATATATGTCTTCTCTGAAAGACTGTAACCTTCAGGGACTCAGGAACACTTTCTTCCTTGCTCACTGCTCTGTCCGCAGCCTGTGTGCCTATATCTGTTATATATTTGTACTCTATGTGTTTGAATGAAACAGAATGAACAGGCTAAAAAGAGGATCATAACTTCTGGAAGGAAAAATAGACAATTATAGTACTGCTTTGGACATGGTGTTAGTAAGATTTCCATTTATTATCAAAATCCAATGAGGTGGATATTTGTAACTGAAGTTGAAGTAGTGATGTAACTGCCTATAGAAAAAAATGTAGGCTACTAATTCAGTTCAGCTTATCAGAGGCAAAGGTTATTTTTTATTTTCTCAAATTTATCAAATGTTCCGAATTTGTTGGACTAGACATACACTAGGTCTAATTTATTTTGGGATACAGTTGAAACAGTTCTGGGAAGGACCAGATTTTATTTTTTCACCTGGAATTTCTTATTTTTAAAGAAAGAGTGAAAATGTGTACAAAATTGGGGCACCATCATAGGGCACATAGCGATGCATATGTTAGTACCACTGGAAATTGGGTTTGCTGCAGCTCTTCATCTCTGGTTTATAGCAAAGGGTGGAAACCCTTTAAAAGAAGCACCTTGAGGTTCAGAGCTTACTAATCACGTGGGAGTCACTAGCATGCAGATGTGGAGAAAACGTTGTTAGGGACCACTTTTTGCAGAGTGGCGCACAGATGATGGAAGAGGGAACTTATGGTTTGTGTACCTGGCTCTTGGGGTCAAGAGGAGGGTAAACATGACAGCTACGCCATGCCAAGAGAAGCCTTCTATGGCACTTGTGCGATAAGTACAATGGTGCCGTCTATTTGTGACTGATATTTTTGAAGGGGTTGACTATCCCTGAGTGGGCTGGGGACAAAAAGAGTAATGTAGCTGGCCATCATTCGCACATTTATTTACACGTCAGGGCTTTTGTTCAGATTGTGACTGAAGCCTATTTGTAGATTCAGGCATAATGAAGTAAACCTCATTGAGATTCACTTCAGGACATACCCAAACAAACAAGATCTTCATTCTGAGCCCATCCAAATGTCTGTAATTTGGTAAATTACTCATTCTATTTGAATGCATTAGTCATCATTTATGAATGTCAGTGAAATTGAATGGACTTCCCTCAAAGCACTATAGAACATTTTCATCATGCTACAAATGCCTTTTTTTTTTTCAAGACATATTTTTCTGCTGCATTTAAAATTTCTGATCCATGAGCCAGATAAGCATCCCAGGAAATAAAAAAATCATCTCCAAGGAGCTCATGGGTATTTATGAATTTTTTTTTTTTTTAGACTTGAGCAGATTAAGGTCACACCACATATGTTAAATGTATAAACCTTCATAATCTTCAGATTTAGTCAATACTTACTAATCACTCTGGAAATCTTAGTAACCTTCAGCATAAACAGCTGTCAATAAGAAATAAAATAGGAAGAATCTTATGGAACACAATACCTCAATAGCTCACCTTCTCAAAAAATATTTTAAAAACATTCAGAGTAATGAAAGCTTTTTATTAAGTATATTGACTCATAGCAAATAATAAAAATTAAAAAGGCCTTACAAAGAAATAAGACACAGAAGACTTTTCTGATGCCTTGACATTTCATGTTCTCTTTAAAGTCAGAGGGTTTTAGCAAGACAACAAAGAGAGAAATCTGACATTTTGCCATTCATCAAGTATTTGCAGTAAAGTTATGTCAATTAAAATTTTCTATTCCAACACATTTTACTTGCTGTGTGCCAGCTGTAAGTCTTTATAATGTATTGCAAAGGCATGATAAAGACAGGAGATAAGATAAAGGCTTATCGTTGAATTTCTGAGTGTATTTATGTAATTCCATAAATTCTGATTTATCTGGGCCAAAGAAATATCCTGAATTCTCTTTTACATTTATTTAAGGAGCAACAGAGACAATGGTGTCTATAAATCATTATTGCTCAAATGACTAGCATTCTCACTAATTTAGCAAGGAAGGGTTCTTTTCAGGAAAGGATCTTTTTAACTCTTCCCCTGGAAAAGTTTCATAAGTTGAGAGCTGAATTTTTAAATGAAATGTTAACAAGTTGTCACAGGTCTACTAATCTAATGACGGAGTCTTGTCCTTATTCTGTCTCTCAGAACTTTCCCTATGCTCTGCATAGGCAACTCTAGTTTTTCTAAAGGGAAAGCTGGCTATTCTTCTAGAATCTCAGTGCAAAATTTCTTCTTTAATTGGCCCATTGTGTCTCAGTTACACATATGCTGTCCACTTTCTCTGTACATTCCTTGTATTTTAAATCCTAGAGGGCTTTCTTTCATTATAGGAAACATGTCTCCCTTTTAATAACTCATACTTGAGGATGATTTGATTCATGATTATATGTATAGTTTGCATTTTTACTTAAGCATATATGTGTGTATAGCAAGTATTTATTAGTGTACCATACTTCATCTTGAAGTTGAAAGACTAGATAATTCTTGGAGGGGATATTAAACTTTCTCATGCAAGCATTCGTAGACTCAAATGCCTTCAAGTTTCCAGAGAGGAAAGGAGATGAATAAAATGGTTGTGGGCACACTGGCTGAAGAGCACTTACTTTGTCTTAAGGTACCAGCATCTACTCAGCTGTAGTCAATTGCTGCTATGCAAGAACAGTCCCAGTGTTGTTAAATCATCCAGGTTTACAAGAGTAGTCAGGAACCTGGATTTTCATTTGAAAGCTCCAAAAATGCAAATTCTAGTAGCTAATTCTAAGTCAAACACTGTGCGAACCAAGCAAATAAGTTTGTGGGTGCCTAGTATGCAATTTCTTCTGTAAAACAGGGGGTATATCATATCTAGAAACATAATACGTAAGACTTATCAGCTTCATTTAACAGCTACATAAAATGTCTAAAAAAGAAATGTAAATGTAAAATGCACACCCAGATAACATGTTTGGGAGAAATACCTTGTGTAAAAGAAGAACTTCTCCCTACCCCTGCCACTGAAGAATCTGCTGGTTCCAGAACCAGAGACTGATTCCATTCAGCACCACCCGCTTCCTCACCCTGACTCCCACCAATACAGGTGCAGGGACTTTCTGTTTCCTCAATGCTCACCTCCTTACTTGCTGTCCAGGGAAATGTGCTTCTTGGTTTATGGATGTTCTGGAATGTTAGGAGAGTCAAAGAGGTGATTCAAGGACATTTCCAGATTATGGACAACATCATTCATGCTGAGCACATACTGAGGGAAGTGATGGCAGAGAGGAGAACTCTCTGCCAGACAACAGCAGGAAATTGGAAAGAATGATCTCAGCCCTGTTGGCCTCAATGCACAGGGGACAAGTATGGGTTGGACAGTTTACATACGACCACTCAGCTCCTAGGCAGCCCCAGAGCACCGGTGACCATGGATACTGAGTAGTCTACTGATGCAGGTTTAGCTCCCACATTGCTGAAAAGCTGAGAGTAAGGCCCTCTTCATCTCCATATCCCTCTCCTCCTTCAGAACTCTCCCTCCACACCACCTCTCAACATCTCTGTTCTCACCATACCCCTTTCTGGTAGGAAGAAACTTCATTCTCTCACACCAGATGTTTCTACCCCAAATTTGCCCATGACCTAAGTCTTCTCCATAGCCCTAAGGCCTTAGGATCTTACAAGTAAACTGCATATGATTCTCCTTTTCTCAACTTTTTACTCTGTCACATTCATCTCTGAGAAAATGAACACATTGAATAGGCTGTTTGAATGGAGAGGAGGAAAAATTCTAAACATCAAGATAAAATTATCCTTCCACATAAATATGTTTAAAGCAGAATAATTTTTGTTTTTATATTTATTCTTATTTATATTACTTTACAATCTGGCATAGCAATCTTTTCGGCCTATGAAAGAAAATCACATATTCGAAATAAAAATTTACTTGAATGGATGAACTTGCTCTGTACTTCTTCCTCTTAGCCCCTTTACATGATGTGGAAGCTGTAGACTGTCTTTGGTTGTGTGTCCTTCCTTCTGCTTCTAAGTTAGAAATACAGGACAAATACACTTGAAAATATGGTTAGGGTTAGGGTTAGGAAGCATGTTGAAGCATCATCTGCTGTTAAGAGTATTACAAGGTATCAGGTGCTTTTAAACCAATGATGAATGAAGTCCAGGTGATTTTAATACCATATCAGGACTGAGCACCTAATAGAGAAGAAGCCACATTTTTGTTTTCCAAAAGGGGAAATGTTTAAACCTATTACTTTTCTGACAGATGACTAGAAATCTCCCTCCATGATGAAGAAGAAACAGAAACATAGGTCTTTTTGACTCCACTATTTATAAATTCTTGTTAGTTTCAAAAAATAAAATAAAATAAAATAAAGAATTCAATAAAATTCTCACCTCAGTTACTGTGTCATCAAAGTCACCACACACTTTCTTTCACCTGCCATAAAAACCCTCTTAGGTGTTATTGCCTTAATGCACAGGGAGTTTTAAAAAATGAATAAAGACTTAGGGAAAGTGTCTGCTGATGCTGTCAGGAAACTTTGGCATGATGGTGGAGAAAATAAAAGAACTTTGTTTTAAGTACTCATATCTTTGGTTATTCTCACCTCTTTCAGAACCCCTGTTAACATACAAAATTATTATGACCTCTTTAGTTTCCACAGTTCTCATCTTAAAATATTGCTTGTTTCACATGGTAATAAATTATTTGTATATTTGGTAGATATTGAGAGCTTTCACATGCTACACTGCATTAAATTATGATTACGTATTTCTTCAAACTAATGAGCATGTGTTATGACAGATAATATATGCTAGATTTTTCAACATAATAAACAGATGAATAAGAGAAGTCACAGTAAAGTGGGGAAGCAGGCTGTGTAAATATGGTTGTAATATGCTGTTATATGTAATAGATGTAAGCAGGTTGCTCTGACAGATCATAAGAAAGAGCTAGATAAGGCTGCCCAGGTGAAATGACCCTTCTGTTCAGCCTTCACAAGTAGGTGATCATTAGCCAGAGCAAGTGGAGGTGAGGACCAACACATGCTAAATTAGAAGAGCTATGTACTTACAAGAATATCACTATAACAAGAACATAATGTACAATGTGGAGAATACCACATTCAAGGGTTTACAGGGTGACCAAGTATGAAAGACCTGATAGTTTATGGTAAGGCATACTGCAGTGTGGCACCTTAGGGAGAGTTTAACCAGTGGGATACTTGTTCTGATTATCATAGTGGAAACACTCTGGCTGCAGTTTAGAGATTGCATTGGAAACAGGCAAGAGTGCAAATGGGGAGACCAACTATGAGGGTTTGTTGTAATCCAGGAAGAGGCCTGAACAAGGCAATGGCAACAGAGATGGAGGAGACGGGGCAAATCCAAGGACTATTTAAGAGATGTAAATGGTAGATATGACTCAGTGAATTTTGGATGTGAAGAATAAGGAAAGAGAGTCTAGGTTTCTGGCTTTGACAACTGTATGTAGAGTGGTGCCAAAAACCAACACAGGAAATTCAGGAAAAGGATGAGATTTTACATGGAAGATGGTGAATTTATTTTTGGACACATCGAGTACAATTATCTGTGGTTTATCCAAGATCAGACATATATTGAGCATTGAGAGCTTGGTTCAGATGTGAGTGAAAGAGGAAGATCTGAGATTTACCAGGTCTTAGTTGAAGCTATGGAAGTGGATGAGATAAACCAGAAAAATATATGAAAGATGAGGTAAAACTTACAGATCTGGGAAACATTAACATTTAAGGAGTAGGCAGAGGAAATGGTGACTGCAGGTAAAAGATATAAATCCAGAAGATTTAGCACTCTAAAAACCAAGAGGTAAGGTGATTTCAGAAATAAGTGAGGGAAGTTGGTCACTGGCATCAGATTCACAGAGGAATTAGGGAATAGAAGAATCAAAGAGAGTTACTGAGATTTAACATCCTGGTGGTCATTGGTATCGTAGGGTGGCTCTTTCTTTCAACAGGTAGCAGAGAGAGTAGCCAGACTTTAGGACTTTGAGGATTGATTGGATTGTGAGGGTTGCTGAGTATGGTTATGCAGGGAACGTCTTGCTTGAGAACTCCCATCAAGTAGGCAAGTGTGGGCTAAATATACCCACTTGGTCTATTTAGTGTGTCATATGCCCAGTTACAAGGTAGTATACATCCTAAGGAATCGGCAGCTTTTTCTAATTTTTTCAAAGGCATTGATGGTTAACTGAAGCCTGAGGGAGGATTTCCCAGTAATACTAAGTATGAAGAGGAAAATGAGGGTAGCAGCTAGAGGAATGTAAGATTTGTTTGATTTTTAAAGATCAACTAGACTTGGCCATACTTAAAGGTTAGAGGCTGAGACATAATAGAAACATAGAGTTTAGAGAGAAGTGAAAAGAAAAGAAAAGAAAAAAAACAATAAATAGAAGGACCTGAAGAAAATGGGATGTAGAGACAGTTAAAAAAAAAAAAAGATTAGACTTGGGTAGAAGGATAGATTCCTCTTTTACTGATATGGAGAAAAGGAGATAAGAATGGGAGAAGATGCAGAGGAGCTTATGTGTGAAGAAAAATGTGAAAAAACCTGAAACCAGGTAGAAATAAAACAACAAACAGTAACCAAAAGAAATCAATAGAAGTACTAAAAATGATAAATTGGACACAAATTGGACACAAAATGAGAATAGATAGATAGAGAAATGAGAATAGATAGATAACCTAGCAGCTTGTCCAGTATGTAGTTAAGGAGAAAAAAGAGATAAATTAAAAAAAGAAAAGAGAAGCTAAGACACATTAAAGGTAGAGTGAACAGGTTCGCAGATGTTTAAAAGAAATTCCAGAAGAAGTTAATAAAAGGAATGGCCTATAAAAAATATTAAAATAGATAACATATGAAAATTTTCTCAAATTGAAGAAAAATATGAGCTTAAATTAAAAGGTTCACACTAACTGCCAAACAGTTGAAATAAAAAACAAATCATGATTGTGGTAGATCAGGGATAAAGAAGAAATTTTCAAAGCTACAAGAAACAAGACATTTTAGCTATTGTGGTAGGTGGTATTATTCGTTTACAAATCTTTCCTCCCTACCCTTACCAGGGTGTGTGGTATATACCTCCCTGACCCCTTGATTTTGGCCAGTGGAATATGGGTGGAACTAACAATGTATAAATTCCAAGTAACATTACCCAGAGAGAAGGAATAGCGTATAGTCTGAAGTTATTCAGTTACAGTAAGTTTAGAAACTATTGTTCAACGTAATTGATTATAAAAATAATTTTTCTTTTAAAAATATGTAATTCCAAATAATAAGAAAGGAAAAATGTTTATTTGTATGTGCATGTATAAGAATGTGATCAGCATATAATATTTTATACACACACAAACATATCTATATACAGGTGGCTGGTCCACCATATCCTCAGGTTCTGCATCCTCGGATTCAACCAACCTCAGGTCAAAAATATTCACACCCCCCCCCCTCCAAAAAAAAATTCAGAGATTTCCAAAAAGCAAAACTTGAATTTGCCATGCACTGACAACTGTTTACATAGCATTTACATTTTATTTACAACTATTTACATGGTATTTACATTGTATTAGGTATTATAAGTAATCTAGAGATGATTTAAATTGTACGGGAGGATGTTAGATTATATGAAAACACTATGCCATTTTATATAAGAGACTTGAGCATCTGAGAAGTTTGGCATCCAAGGGGGTCCTGGAACTAATCCCCTGCAGAGACCAAGAAGTGACTGTGGATGTATGTGTATCTATATATACACACATAAATTATATACGTTTATAATTTATTTACTTGTATGTAATTTGTAGCTTCTAAATCATCAGAGCATAAAAAAGGTGAGGGGGATGACTAAAAGCATATAAAATGGGAAAAGACTGTAGAAATAAATCTAAATGTATCAATAATTTCAATAAATATAAATGGACTATACCTGGTACTAAAGAAAACTCTATTGAAATATCTAAAAAAAAATAAACAAACAAAAAGATTGTCACATATTAGTCACAACAGATACACCTAAGCCGAATGATTCAGAATTGCTGAAAATAAAGAGATGTAAAAAGATATAGCATAAAATTCTAACCAAAGTTAAGTGAATAGAACAGTATTAATATCAGACAAAAGAAAATTTAGCATAAAAAGACTAATAGTCATAGCTAGGGATAGTAGATACTTATAAATATGAATAAACTTCTAGCAAAACAGAGAAATCATTTACTTTATGCATATTACAATATGACTTCAAATTAATGCAAAATGGATAAAATTTCAAGGGGAAATTGACAAGCAATAATTATAGTATGGATTTTAACACATGCTTTAGAAACCAATAGATTTAACTGACAAAGATTTAGTAAGTCTATAGAAGATTTGAACAATAAAATTAGTAGATGAAATATATATTGTGATATTATATATATTACTTTTTCAAGCTAAAATGGACTTAAAAAATGACCCTTTATAAGGCCACAAACTCAAAAAATTCCAAAGAGCACATAACATACAGACTACTTTCTCTGACCACAACTGAATTGAGTCAGAAATTAACATACAAAATGGCCAATTTCCTTACTCAATGTTTCTAAAAAAGAAGAAAATAAAATTAAATAATTTATGGATTAAAATATTTCACTGGAAATTGAAAAATACTAAGAACTAAAGGAAATTTAAAATATTCTATAAAATATGGGATGCACATGTGGACCATAGATTTTATTTGTGCCCTGACTCCACATCTTAGAAAAAGATTATAACTTTAAATTACATTCGTTAAAAAATTAAGAAAATTGGAAAATAACTTATTTAAGCATTCAAGAACTAGAATCAACTCAAGAATTAGAACACAGAAAATAATAAAAGCAAAAGTATAAATTATTGACATAGAAACCATAACCAACAATACAATAGAAATGTTTAAAGAAAATAATCCTGTCTTTTGAAAAGATGAACAAAATAGAAAAAGCTAGTAAGATTAACATAAAAAAATTAAAGATACAACTATAGAGTGGATATTTTAAGACATTATAAGATACATTTTTAAAATCAAGACAATTGCACCAATAAATTAGCAAACTAATATTAAATACTTTTCTAAAAAATATAAAGAAATAAAATTGAATAAAGAAAAATTACATTAGTCAAAAATTATTTATTCTAAAATAAGCTAGTTTTAAATTGTTTTAGAAATGTTTTCTCAAACTTAAAAGGAGCAGACAATCCACATATTATAAAATTTGCTTCCAAGAAAGAAAAAGAGAAAATGCTATCAAATTAATTTTATGTAGCCGTAACATGCACCCTAGAGTAGGAGAGCATAAAAGAAAAGCCAGTTCAGTCTTCTTACTGAACATACATGCAGAACTACTTAATAACCCAGAGTGCACAATTCAAATGTTTGCAAGCTAGCAGGTGGATAAGATAAATGTTCGAAGCAGGTTGGGTGGGGATAAAAAAGATAGTGTAAGGACCATGGCAAATTGAAGGGCACACATAAACGTGTCCTTGTGAACTTGGGAGAATACACTTAGTTTTGTCAGATTGGCCAATTCTTAAAGAAGAATCCTAAATCTATATTTCTAAGTATAATCTCCTGATTTTTAAATGTTGACAGCCTATTCAATTTTTGTGAGCCAACTGCACATGCCCATAGGCAGGATTTGGTTGGAGGACCAGGAACATCTCTGGTTGACTGTTTTCCAACTTTGCTATGAGGGCCGACAGTGAGGCTTGGGGAAAGAGTAGATCCATTCATTCCTCCTGACCTCTCAGTGCTCAGATGACCGCCAGAGCCTCCAGCTGTGCCCAGAGCCCAGTTTCTGACTGGGATCCAGGGATGCTACTATTGGGTCAGCACTGGTGGTTGGCCTGCTTGCCACTCAGCTGTTTGGTTATCTTGTGTGGCCCAATAACTTGTCTTCATACTTTGCCATTTCTGCTCAAATATGCCTATCAGTTTTTAAGTCCAGTCCTAAACAGTCTTACCAACATCTGAGAGAGTTTCTTCCTTGCTTCGCTTTCTTTAAAGGTCTGATAAGAGTGAGGTGGTTCTTTTCCTTTGGAGTAGATGTGGCCTGTCACTGATACTGTGAAGTTATTTTATGAGCTTTAAAGTAAAAACTAATGTCTGCAAACATCTTCCCTCAAATAAAGATGATCATTCCAAGAGAATACATAGCCAAAACATTCCTTGCAAATTGAGTTCATCAGAAATATCTGGCATTATTCAATGCTGTGATGTTGATACTGTAGTCAACAAAACATGTGGAAGCGATAATCTTTTTTGTGTTCAGTGATTGTTGACCCATTATTGGTCTGTTGCTACATGACCCAATGTTGTAGTTTTATTTAAAAGGTTTTGGTGAATTATTCTTTTTGTTTTTGTTATCTCTAGTAAGTTACAACATTGACACATAAGATTTCATGCCACATTTGGAGTTGTACCAATAACACAATATGAAGATCACAATCAAAAACAACTCAAATATATTCTGTAATAATGCAGGGGGCCTAAAAGAACTGGCCTGTAGCTTGCCAAGAAACAGCAGCTTTTTATACAGCAGGAAATCAGGTTACTTTTAAGGCAATCCTCTTGTTACAAATTTTCTTAATCAGACTATATCTGTACACAGAGAGGAAAGGGGAAAACTGAGGCATGTAGCTTAATATTTTTAGCTTTAAACTTGTTTTTGGCTGGTAATATTAAGACAATTGATGCCAGGGTGATATTCAAATGCCTCGGTTTTCTAGTTTGTTCTCTCATTTCTGCATTTTAGTTTGACCATTGTAATACACTCTGTATCAGGAAATAGGATGGAAAGTACGGTCCTTATTCTAGGCATATTGTGGGAAGTCTAGGGGATTCTTAAAGTGGGTACATACACTTTTTTTAAACTATAAAAAGGAAGGACTTTAAAAAAATTATGATTATCTGTCCAATACTTCCTCTCAGGTTTGATACTGCCTTGATTATTCTGCCTGCAGAGTAAGACCTATAAGAACTATGAACACAAATGTGTAGAAATTAATTTGAGCAAGTATATTTTCTATTTTATTTAGCATTCACAACCAAAACAGGGCTATTTTTGATGACTACAATCAACTGCCTTCATGCCCAAGTCTAAGCTTCCTAAATCAGAAAGTGCCAGAAATTACACTTTGAACCTCCAAATAGTGTGAGTTGAACAGAAGTGTATTTTTGGATACCAAATGTGCTCTCATATCCTTCCAACTCTGAAAAATCAAACAAGCAGGAATTTCATTATCTGGGCGTTCAGCCTTTATCCCTCACAACTGGCCCTGTCTTCCTGTGACCCTGTTCCCCTGCATCAGACAGAGCCATAACTGTATCTTAGTGTTCATTTCCATCCTACCACGACCCCTCCCTCCACCTCCTCCCTCCCCCTCTCCCCTTCCAGCAGGGAAATGCTTCAACAGAAGGGAGAGAAAACTCAAAGAATCCCCCTTTACTAACTAGAACTAAGATGAATTGTGTCAGAGTTCAGAGCCCCGTTGTTGCTTTGGCATGAAATCACTGCCCTTGGTTTCTGCCAAGACGGGTGTCAGCTGGTGAATTATAACACTGGCAGACAAGACTGAGATAAGCAAAAAATACAATGACAGCTGCTACACAGAACTATTCTTTCTGGCCTAGTGAATACAAAAATACATTGTGTAAATAAAGACAGACAGCTTCATTATGCAATTGTCTGCTACTGTGTCATTGCTGAAGAACAAGTATTGATTCTGGAAAATATATCCAGACTCTTCAAGCTAATATGGTCTTGCTCTTGGCATGCAGGGGGCGTTAAGGAAAGTAATCATCTAATCTAACTTCTTAACTTTGGAGCTGAACCAATAATGTAAATTGTATAATGTCCCATTACTTTAGACATTTGAAATTTAACTTCTTTAAAAAACCTCTTTTGCATTTAAGTCCTTAATTTTTTATATGAAAATATATATATTTCATGTAAAATTCTAGGGCTTTGATTAGGTTTTTATGAATTATAAAGTAAGTGTGTGTATTAGTCTGCTCAGGTTGCCATAACAAAATACCATAAACCAGATACCAAATACCATAGAACAAAATACCATAAAATACTGTTGGCTTAGACAAGAGAAGTTTCCCTGTGCTATACAATATATTGCATATTTATTTTATATACAGTAGTTTGTGTCTCTTAATCCCATACCCCTATCTTGCCGCCCTCAATCCTCTCCCCATTTGTATCCACTAGTTTTTTCTATATCTAGTCTGTTTCTGTTTTATTATATATATTCATTTGTTTTATTTTTTAGAATCCATGTATAAGTGATAACAAACAGTATTTGTCTTTCTCTGCTTCACTTATTTCACTAAGCATTGTATTCTCTAGGTCCATCCAAATTGTGGGAAATGGCAAGATTTCATTCTTTTTTATGACTGAGTAATATTATATTTTATATATATATAATATATATACATATATATTATATATATATATACTAAATTTTTTTTATTCATTCATCTGTTGATGGCTATTGTAAATAATGCTGCTGTGTATATTGGGGTGCATGTATCTTTTCAAATAAGTATTTTCTTTTTCCTTTAATATACACCTATCAGTGGAATTGCTGGATCATATGGTACTTCTATTTTTAGTTTTTGAGGAACCTCCATACTGATTTCCATAGTGGCTGAACCAGTTTACATTCCCACCAACAGTTTACAAGGATTCCGTTTTCTCCACATTCTCACCAACATTTGTTACTTGTAGACTTCTTGCTGTTAGCCATTCTGACAGGTTGTGAAGTGATATCTCATTGTGGTTTTGATTTGCATTTCTCTAATAATTACTGATGGTGATGTGGAGCTTTTTTTCATGTGCTTCTTGGCCATCCATATGTTTTCTTTGCAAAAATGTCTATTCAGGTCTTTTGCCCATTTTTTAATTGTGTTGTTTGTTTTTTTAATATTGAGTTGTATGAGCTGTTTGTACATTTTGGATATTAATCTTTATTCATTATATCATTTGCAAATGTTTTTCTCCCATTCAGTAGGTTGTTGTTCCGTTTTGACAATGGTTTCCTTTGCTGTGCAAAAGCTTTTTAGTTTAATTAGGCCCCATTTGTTTATTATTACTTTTATTTACTTTGCCTTAGGAAACAGATCCAAAAAAACATTGCTACAATTTATGTCAAAGAGTGTTCTGCCTATTCTCTCTTCCAGGAGTTTTATGTAGTCAGGTCTTACATTTAGGTCTTTAATCCATTTTGAGTTTATTTTTGTATATGGTGTGAGGAAATATTTTAATCTCATTTTTTTACATGTAGCTGTCCAGTTTTCCTGACACATTGTATATTCTCGCTTCATTTGTCATAGATTAATTGACCACAATCATGTGGGTTTATTTCTGGACTCTCTATTCTGTTCCCTTAACATATGTATGTTTTTGTGCTAGTACCATGCTGTTTTGATTACTGTAGCTTTGTAGTATAGTCTGAAGTAAGGAACATGATACCTCCAGCTTTGTTCTTTTTTCTCAAGATTGCTTTGGCAATTTAGCATCTTCTGTGGTTCCATATAAACTTTAGGATTATTTGTTTAGTTTTGTGAAAAATATCATGAGTATTTTGATAGGGATTACATTAAATCTGTAGATTGCTTTGGGTAGTATGGCAATATTAATTCTTCTAACCCAAGAACACAGGCTATCTTTCCGTTTCTTTGTATCACCTTCAATTTCTTTCATCAATATTTTATAGTTTTCAGAGTATAGGTCTTTCACCTCCTCGGTTAAGTTTATTGCTAGGTATTTAATTCTTTTTCATGTGATTTTAAACTGGATTTTATTTTTACTTTTTCTTTCTGATAGTTCATTATTAATGTATAGAAAAGCAACAGATTTCTGTATATTAATCTTGTATCCTGTAATTTTACCAAATTCATTTATTAGTTCTAATAGCTTTTTGGTGGAGACTTTTGGGTTTTCTATATATAGTATGTCATCTGCAAATAGTGACACTTTTACTTCTTCCATTTACATGATGTATCTTTCCATCCCCTCGCTTTCAGTCTGTGTGTGACTTTATCTCTGAAGTGAGTCTTTTGTAAGCAGCATATAGCTTGGTCTTGTTATTTTTGTCCAATCAACCAACCTATATCTTTTGACTAGAGCATTTAGTCCACTGATTTTTAAAGTAATTATTGATAGGTATGTACTTACTGCCATTTCATTACTTGTTTTCCAGTTGTTTCTATAGTTCTTCTCTGTTCATTTTTTCTTCCCTTGTGATCTGATGATTCTCTTTAGTGGTATGCTTGTGTTCCTTTCTTTCTAGTTTTTGTACATCTGTTGTAGGTTTTTGATGTGTGGTTACAATGCAGTTCATATATGTTGACCTATAACTTTGTTTTAAACTGGTGGTCATTTAAGTTCAAACACATTCTGAAGATTTACCATTTTTACTCCCCTCCACATTTTGTGCTTTTGATGTCATATTTTACATCTAATGTTAATCCCTTCCTTTTTATTGTAGTTATAATTACTTTTACAATTTTTTGCCTTTTAATTTTCATTCTAGCTTACTTAAGTGGTTGATTCTCAGCACTTACTATATATTTGCATTTCCTAGTGGGATTTTTCCTTTCCTATAGATTCTTATTTATTGTTATAGCCTTTTCTCTTCCACTTAGAGAAGACCCTTTAACATTTCTTTTAGGGTTGCTTTAGTATTGCAGAACTCTTAGTTTTTGCTTGTCTGAGAAGTTCTTTATCTCTCCTTCAATTCTAAATGACAATATTGCTGGATAGAGTACGCTAGGTTGTAGGTTTTACCTTTCAGTACTTTGAATATATCATGCCACTCCCTTCTGGCCTGCAAAGTTTCTGCAGAAAAATCAGCTGATAGCTTTATGGGGGTTCCCTTGTATATGACTCTTTTCCTCTTGCTGCCTTAGAATTCTCTCCTTATCTTTCACTTTGCCATTTTAATTATAATATGTCTTGGTGTGGAACTGTTTGGGTTCACCTTGTTTGGGACCCTCTGTGTTTCTTGTACCTAAATATCTGTTTCCTTCTTCAGGTTTGGGAAGTTTTTAGCCATAATTTTATCAAATATATTTTCAACCCCTTCTCTCTCTCTCTGTCTTTGCCTTCTGTGACCCCTGTAATGCAAGTGTTGGTATGCATTATGCTTCATGGTATGCTTCATGTTATCCCAAAGATCTCTTAAACTGCTCTCATTTTTTAATTTATTTTTCATTTTGCTGTTCTGATTGGGTGATTTCCATTATTCTATCTTCCAGGTCACTTACGCATTCTTCTGTATCAGTTAGTCTGCTATTCATTCCTTCTAGTGTGTTTTTCATTTCAGTTATTGTATTCTTCATTTCTGACTGGTTCTTTTTTATGTTTTCTAGTTCCTTGTTTAAATTCTCACTGTGTTCATCTATTCTTTTTCCTAATTCAGTTAGCATTCTTTCTACTAATGTTTTGAATTATTTATTTGGTAAATTATTTATTTCTGTTCATTACTTATTTTTTCAGGGGTTTTCTCCCTCTCTTTCAATTGAGACCAGTTCCTCTTTTTGTTTTGCTTAACTTTCTCTCTCTATATATTTAGGTGAAACAGTTACCTACTGCAGTCCTGAAGGGGTGCTCTTCTATGGGAGTGTCCCTATACAGTCTGTGGGTGCCCATTGCCTTTGGTGGGAGAGCTGGATTGGAGCTAAAGTCTCATCTTTTCCTCAGAGTGTGCTGGCAGCTATCACCTTGGTAGGAAGTGGAGATGGAGCTGGAGGGACTTGGGCCAGAGGCAGGTGTAAGGCGGGATTTCCCTCTTTGCTCAGTGGCCATCACTGCCCTTTTGGGTGTGGGGTTGGATCCCAAGTTGATGGAGCAGAAGCCCTGATGGTTGGGTCCAGGCTGGCTCTGTTCCCTTTAAGTGTGTGCTCTCCCTTCTGCCAGCACTGGTACCTCTGCCCCAGTGGGGAGCAGTGCTGGAGCAAGAGGGGCCTATGTGGGCTTTCAGCTCATGACGAGATGCAGGCTTTGGTGGGCTGACCACAGACAGAGGCAATCCCTGTTGCATTTAGGTCTCCTTTGTCCCTCACAGCTGATTACTCCCTATAGCCTCTTCCACCCCCACCCTGTTGTGGAGCCACTCTGCAGAGCAGGTGGGACCCGTGTGGGCTCTCTGGAGCATGGGCTGTGGCAGTCCAGCCTTGTGATTTCTTTTTTTTTATCCTAAGAAATGTGTTCACATTTAGAAGCAATGAACCAATATTATTGGGTTGGCCAAAAAGTGTGTTCAGATTTTTTTCCATAAGCTGGCTCTAGTAGTGCTTAGTTGTCGTTAACTTCATTTGAAACAATTCTGTTAGATTGTATTGTGACAACTGTCATATCAGTGTGCATTAAAAAAGAAAAACTTATCAAAATTGGTGAATTTTTGGGTAGCCATTTTAATATTGAAGATGGAAGAAAAAAAAGCAACATTTTGGGCATATTATGCCTTATTATTTCAAGAAAGGTAAAAACGCAACTGAAGCACAAAAAAAGATTTGTGCAGTGTATGGAGAAGGTGCTGTGACTGATCGAATGGGTCAAAAGTGGTTTATGAAGTTTCGTGCTGGAGATTTCTCGCTGGACAATGCTCCACGGTCTTGCAGACCAGTTGAAGTTGATAGCGATCAAATCGAGACATTAATTAAGAAAAATCAACATTATACTACGCAGGAGATAGCCAACATACTTAAAATATCCAAATCAAATGTTGAAAATCATTTGCACCAGCTCGGTTATGTTAATCGCTTTGATGTTTGGGTTCCACATACGTTAAGTGAAAAAACCTTCTTGACCATATTTCTGCATGCGATTCTCTACTTAAACGTAATGAAAATTTTCCATTTTTTAAAACAAATTGTGATGGGCGATGAAAAGTGGATACTGTACAACAATGCGGAATGGAAGAGATCGTGGGGCAAGCGAAATGAACCACCACCAACCACGCCAAAGGCCAGTCTTCATCCAAAGAAGGTGATGTTGTGTATATGGTGGGATTGGAAGGGAGTCCTCTAATATGAGCTCCTTCTGGAAAACCAAACGATTAATTCCAACAAGTACTGCTCCCAGTTAGACTAACTGAAAGCAGCACTTGACGAAAAGCGTCTGGAATTAGTCAACAGAAAACGCATGATCTTCCATCAGGATAACACAAGACCACATGTTTCTTTGATGACCAGGCAAAAACTGTTACAGGTTGGCTGGGAAGTTCTGATTCATCCACTGTATTCAGCAGCCATTACACCTTCAGATTTCCATTTATTTAGGTGTTTACAAAATTCTCTTAATGGAAAAAAATTTCAATTCCCTGGAAGACTGTAAAAGGCACCTGGAAGAGTTCTTTGCTCAGAAAGATAAAAAGTTTTGGGAAGATGGAATTATGAAGTTGCCTGAAAAATGGCAGAAGGTAGTAGAACAAAAGGGTGAATACATTGTTCAATAAAGTTCTTGGTGAAAATGAAAAATGTGTCTTTTATTTTTACTTAAAAACTGAAGGAACCTTTTGGCCAACCCAATACTTAGTGAACTGCTATTTCCTATGTGATCAATGCTTGATGTTATGCAGTCATTCATGAGTAAAGGAGTCATTCAGCATGCAATATAGACCAATGTATTTCAAACTAAGAGATTATAAAGAAATTCCTTGATAAAGTTTCAAATTCCATTGAAGTTAACCTTTAGGAGCAACCTCTGATTGAGCTTTTGGCATGATATCAAAGGTGAATATACACAATACAAAAAGGCTACTGACATCTCCCTTATCCATCTGCATGTCAGTGTGAGACTAGATTTTCTTCTAATACTTTAAACCAAAACTAGATATTTTGACAGATTGAGCAGAAGCTGATCTGAGAATCCAGCTGTGTGCTATTAAGTGAGACATTAGACAGATTTGGCAAATATGTAAGGTGACTTTACTCTTCCTAGTAATTTTCTTTGTTTTGACAAGAAAGTTATTTTTTGGTAAAAAGTGTATTATCTATGTTAGCGTGTAATGTGCTCATTATTATTGATTTAAACAAATCATTAAATAATATTTTATAAAATTTTCAGTTTTATGAGAAAGCTTGAGAGAGATAGCTCATATAAACGAAAGCTCTTTGGAATACCCAGTATTTTTAACAGTGTAAAGTGTCCTGAGACCAAAACAGTGTGAGAACCACTGGTGTAGTGGAAAAATAAGAGCATTTGTCAACTGGAAACCTTTTTTTAAAAAAAATCATCTGCTAGTTACTTTGTGAGTTGGGGCAAGTTACATAATCTGAGCTATAGTTACATTATTTATAAAATAGAGATAATGCCTACTTCACATAGTTTTTGTAAGGATTTATTTAATGGGATCATGAACATGAAAGCACTTTATAAACTGTAAAGTGCTAAACATTTTCAGTTGTGTGTTGATGTTTGTCTCTAGCATAGACTTATGGGACTGGCAAGATACTGAAAGCTCACAGAATTTTCCATTACCTCTTTATTCTTGATTTGCCCCTCTTAATCCTGCTCATCAACAACAGAACAAAGATGATAAATGTCATCCTTTTCTTCAAGGCTCTCTACAATACAGCTCCAATTCACCTGTCCCCAGTTACCTTCCACAAGTGCTGTATGTGACCAAGAGAAGCCCTGGACAGAGGAGCCCTACTTGCAGGTCCTGCATTGTGCTTTTCGCTCATGCTGTTCTCTCTGCCTGTGATGGTACGTGGAACTCCTCCATCCTCAAGGCCTTTTTCAAAAATCCTTATGAAGCCATTCCTGCCATTCCCCTCCTCTCCTGAATTTGTAAATGTTTTCCCTTTTTTGACTCTGCATATTAATTTAAGGTGCTTAATTTAAATACATGTAAAACATGCTTCTCCTGGTTCGTTTGTCTTTGCAGTTATTTAAGCTCAGGCCACTTCTCTTGGACCATGATTCTCATCAAAAGGATTTTGTTAAGCTCACCTCTTTTATTCTCTGTAAGGAGTATTGCTTAGAGGAGGTATTTCATAAATTGTCATTGAGTAGAATTGAACTTATAAATATGCCAAAGCCTATTTTATATGGTAAGAATAATTTGTTTATAAGGGGCAAGATGGCATACGAGGCTCAAATTCTTTTGAAGTCTGAAAACAATTCTCTTAGCACGTATTGTAGGGGAAACATCAAAAGATTATTTGTGATTTTCTTATTGAAGCAGGTAAATAATGCTTCCCTCTCACATCTCTCCCATAACTTCCTGTCACTGGTGATACATATGTCATGCACAGCTTTGTAGCACACCTGTAAGTTTCCATGAACCAATTCAGTGAATTCAATAAATTGAGCTAAAAAAAAATCATTCAAACTGTTTGCAGTCCATTGCAGAAACTTGATTTTGCTTTTGTTTTCTGTTTTTTACTTTTCAGGAATTTGTTTTCTTCTGTAGAGATTATTGAATTATTTTTTCAGGTCTTGAAGTATTCCTAACCTTTAATTCATGTTTAAAGAAGACCATATGAATTCCCTGTTCTTCTTGGTAAACTGCAAGATTAATGTGAAGTAGTGCTGACCAATAGGACTTTTTACAGTAATGGAATTGTTCTCTATCTGTGCTGTCCATCACAGAGCCACTAGCTACGAGTAACTTTTGAGCACATGAAATGTGGCTAGTGCAACTGAGAAACTCAATTTTAATGTATTTTCAGTTTGATTAGTTTAAATTTAAAATAATTTAAATTTAAATAACAGTGACTAGTGCCACTGTATTTGATAGCACAGGTGTAGATTGTTAGTCAAAAACTTTTGCTTGTCTGAGACAACTGGCCCATGAAATGGTAAACTGAGGGAAATAATCTAAATGTAACTAAAATTACCTTTTTTTTCTTCAAGAAACACAAAACAGGAAATGTCTTTTAGTTTTAAACTGAAGAAGCAGGGAAGAAGAATTTATGGTCAGAGACAAACAATAGAGAAAATAGAAACATGAAAACAGATATATAAAATGACCAATACACACTTAAGCTAAAAACTGAAGAGAAGGAAAAAGTAGTCAGAACACTGGGGATTCTGAAGAGTTAATTAAATACTCATTCTACCCTGCCTTACATTTGGATTGTGTCTTCAGATTATTATCAAGATTATTCTAATCTTGTCCTTTTATATTCTTGGCATTCACTGCTCATTGTTCTCTGTTTTCTTTCATCAACCTTAAAGACAACTGGTGTTCCCTCAGATAATTCTAGAATTTCACTAAGATGAAATGAATTCACTGTGTTGCTACAGTAATGTCCAGAAAAAAATAATATCCCAAGGGATGCATAAAAGTAAGTCAAGGGCTACTGTGAGTATGGATTTATTCAGAAGCATGAAGAAAGGAAGGATCAGAAAAGTAGTATTTTTATTAATTGAGAAAGAGTAAAAGAAAAAATACTGTTTTAAGTTTTATGAGAAATTTGGATAGATATCTGCTATTAGAGAATATGCTACTTCATTCTTGATCCCCTCATTTCTTTATTAAGTGATCTATGAAGCTGCAAATTTAAGATGTTAATAATTGGCAGGCACGTTTAGTAAAAGTCATTAGGTTCCATAAAGAAAAGTTGATAGCGTTTGCTCCTTATTAATCTCTAGCCTGAGTAGTGTTGCTTCAGGTGCATCTGCTAAAGCAGGTGGTAGACGTAATGATCTCTTTAACAGTAAATCAAATCCACAACATTATTGTAAAAACTGAATGTTCTTAAAGACCACCACTACAATTGCGAAGGTAGTAAATTGGAAATATTGTGTGTGATTTCAGCTAAGCAAACCATATAAGTGAAAATAGAATAAATTTAATTTATTCCCCTCACTTCTAAGAATACTCCTTCTCAAAACTTTTTAATAGTCTCAAAACCCTTTAGGCAGTAATAATCTACAATATTGCCATAATTTCACTAGTATTAAAAAAAACAGTAAAAGGGAACTTTGAAGTAAGGTTCATCAAACATCAAGTCTAAAATAGCAGTATTTCTTAAACTAATGGTCCTACAACATTGTGAAATCAATTTAGGGGATCTCAATAGCAGTGTTTATCTCTTTAAGGAAAACAGGGATAGACTAGCCTGTATTGCATGTAGTAAGGGTAAATATTATATCGTGAAATGTTGTTTCACTTAGATAAATATATATTTATTTGTATACTGTTTATGTTGTATAATGTTTTTCTGTTGTGAGTTACCTTGACAAAGACTGTTCTAAGTGAACAGTCAATTGATTTAGTGCTAGTTCCAAACAGGGCTAAACCTTTTCCACACAGAAACACACATTTTTTTTCTTGGCAATGGACAAAAATTTTCAACATATTCATAGAGGTGTCCTTGTTGATATTTTTGGTTTAAAAAGATGGTGAATTTATGAGGGTTTACTGAATTGAAAATTACATATATAGGATATCTGAATATTTATCGTGGGGTTTCTGTGATTCATTGGTGCTGGGCCCTCTGTGGGCCCTTTCAGTCTTGAAATACATGCTGTTCAATTCTGAGAAATTTTGTTGAATTACTTCTTTGGTAATTTCCTTCTGTTTCTTTTGTTCTCCCTTTCTGGAAATTTTATTTGGATGTATCCTTAAAGGACCAATTAGCTAATTTCTCATCATTTATTTTCTAGCGATGCTGTGTTGTCTTTTGCTGTACCTTCTAGAAGCTTTCTACATCTTTATCATCTAAACCTTCAATTGGCTATTTTATTTCTTCTACCACCATTTTAGTATCCAAGAGCACCTCCCTTCCATCTTTTTACTTGTTCCTTTTTAGTGATCCTATGCCTTTGGACTCTAAACTTCACGACAGTTTCTCAGTTTTTTTCTCCCTCTGTAGGTGGGACGGGATGGCTACAGCTGACTGGAGTTGGGTATTTCCCTTTCCCCAGGTCAATTAGGCTCTGATTAATCCCAGGCAGGTTTGGATCTAGTTAATTAGTTTCTCCTGAGGGCAGACCTTGTTAAGAACAGAGTGTCGTGGCAAGTTCCAAAATGGTTTCCTTTCCTCTCACCCGGCTGGAAGCTCTAGGAGATTTTTCTCCATTATTTACTGTTACTGGGTGGTTGAGCTCCTGGCGGCAAAACTCAAAAACCTATGGAAGTCCCCCCAGTGACTGGGTCCCCTGGAGTTCTGAACTCTCAGAGTTGTTCACACTCTAGAAATTAGTAAATCCCAGTTTGGTTTGTCTTACTCCCAGCAGCCTCAGTTCCTGGTTTCTGCGGCCGGTTCTGCTCCACATCTCTGCTCTGGTAAGCTGTACCATGTTCCTTTTTTTAAAATAGCATCTTGTTTCATAGTTGCAATGTGTTTTCTTATCTCTAAAATATATATATATATATTTATATTACTTCATCCTTCTCGCCTAGTCTCCGTTTCCTCTATTTTGTTCTTTTTCTGTTTGGGATTATTATTCACATTGAATGCTGTCATGAAATGTTGGAAATTGTTTGTAACTGCTGGCTCATGATTTTAACTGAATTTTGCAGTCCCTAAATACAGCACCCATCCACCTCCCATTTACTTAGGTTTTTACTTAATCTCACTAATATTTTAGAGTTTTCTCTGTAGAGGTCTTGCATATCTTTCACTAAATTTATTCCTCGCTATTTGGTGTTTTTTAAATTTGCTTTAGAAAATGGTGTTTATCTAGTATTTAAAGAGATTTTTTTCTAATTGTTTGTTGAACTATATAGGACTATAATTTATGTATCTTTTTTCACTTCATAAATTAACTTTTTAATTCTGTAAATTTATCTGTGTATTCTTTTGTGATTTCTCCCTATGCAATCATATTGTCTGCTAATAAAAACAGTTTTCGCTCTTCCTCATAATCCTTATACACCTTTTATTTCTTCTTTTTGACTAATTTCACTGGTGAGGACAACTATGGAGTGGGAATAGCATTTTCTCATGGTCATTTCATATTCAAACGCTTACTATTTCTTTCACTCCTGTAGCCATGTCTGCCATGCCCAATTCCTTTCTCTCAGTTGTAAGCTGTTTTCATTGTGTTCAGGGGAAGAATGGTCCCTGGTTAGGTAAGGCTGATGGAAGAAAATCATCATATCCCTCCCAGAAGGGTGTTCCCTCAATGCTTTCAGAAATGCATTTTACAATTAAAAGTTGCTGAAATGGTCGTGATCAGTTTAACTAATTTCAGAACATGGTCAAGAAGGAATGTAGATTTGGTAGAGGATTTTTTTGTTTTGTTTTGTTTTTAATGCTGAAGTGTAATTTCAAACTGTTTCTCTGAAAAAGAAAAAGAATTCCCTTTTGAAGCATAAAACTAAATATCTATTAACAAGAACCCCATAGGATTGCTTTTTGCAATCCCTGTGTTTTTTGTGGCAGTGAGAGATAAAAATTAATGTTCTTGGCTTCTTTTTCTCGTTGATTATAGCAAAATCTGATGCTGTGTATTCATGGTGTTTTTACTGTGCCAGTACAGCCTATCCATGGAATGAATTTGTTATAAACCTTATATATCTTCTTCTAACTAAATTGGAGAGAGTAGATGTAATCATCTGGTGCATTTTATTGCTATTGTAGTCTCACATAATCACTCAATGTGATGCAGTTCACATGAGGACTTCATAGAATCTCTTCCAAATTTATTCAGTTAGTTTTGCTCTGGATTCACAACGCCATGGCTATTATTCTTAAATATCTTTACCTCATCTTTTTCCCAGTCCATCTCCAGTTTTATATCCTTCTCAATCTCCTCATAAAAATAAAACCAAAGCAAACAGCTAAAGAAGAACGTTACTTGCAAGTGTCTTTTGTTGTTGTAATAAATGAGTTGTCTTACTATCAATTTTAAGGATAACCAAACAAAAGAGTAGCAACCAGCTAAGTGATCAAGATACTGTAATTGCATCTGTTCTTTGCTTTATTCTGCTGAGAAGCAAACCTCTGTTTCTAATATTCACTGGTATCTTAAAAGCAGTCCTCAGAGTTCCCTAACATGTTTAGTTATCTATCATTGAAATACAGACAGGGCTCACTAAGTCTGTATTTTAGAGTGAAAGAGCTGGAAGGGCTCTTAAAGCTCATTTAGCTCAAACTGTGTATTTCAAAGTTAGGACAGTGGAGGATAGAGACAGGTGGACTACGGCTCACTCACTCAAGGGCTCTCAACCATGTGGCAGATCAAGAGTCGACCTACGGTGGCTGACTTCCAGCCTGATACTCCTGGTAGCATCATTCTGCCTTCAGTAGAATCCAGCATACATGAATGTGTACACATTCATGTCTAAGAATGTATATAAATATACTCTGTGCTTCTCTGTGTCTGTAAATGTAAATATATTGGTGCAAGATCACAGCAAGTGGTTAACTCAGAGAATGGGAAGGCATGGAATTTAACCACTGTTTTGAAGGTAACAAAGCAAGGACATACAGGGCAGGTGAAAGGTATTTTAAGCCATGAAGTTCATTATGAGCCCATGTTTTGTCAACAACAAATTGAAACAACCTGCAAGGAAACTAAAATATATCCCAGGGAAATCTAGTTAAGTTGAAAATCTTGAGACAAGAATGAACAAAATATACTGTTTAAACTGAAAAGTTCGTCCAGTGTCATCATTTATTCTTTTTTAACATCTTTATTGGAGTATAATTGCTTTACATTGTTGTGTTAGTTTCTGCTGTATAACAAAGTGAATCAGCTATACATATACATATATCCCCATATCTCCTCCCTCTTGCGCCTCCCTCCCACCCTCCCTATCCCACCCCTCTAGGTGTCACAAAGCACGTAGCTGACCTCCCTGTGCTATGCAGCTGCTTCCCATTAGCTATCTATTTTACATTCGGTAGTGTATACATGTCCATGCCACTCTCTCACTTCGTCCCAGCTTACCTTTCCCCCTCCCCATGTCCTCAAGTCCATTCTCTACATCTGTGTCTTTATTCCTGTCCTGCCCCTAGGTTCTTCAGAACCTTTTTTTTTTTTTAGATTCCATATATATGTGTTAGCATATGGTATTTGTTTTTCTCTTTCTGACTTACTTCACTCAGAAGTTATGACAGACTATAGGTCCATCCACCTCACTACAAATAACTCAATTTCATTTCTTTTTATGGCTGAGTAATATTCCATTGTATATATGTGCCACATCTTCTTTACCCATTCATCTGTCGATGGACACTTAGGTTGCTTCCATGTCCTGCCTATTGTAAATAGTGCTGCAATCAACATTGTGGTACATGACTCTTTTTGAATTATGGTTTTCTTCGGGTATATGGGAGTAGTGGGATTGCTGGGTCATATGGTAGGTCTATTTTTAGTTTTTTTTTTTTTTAGTTTTTTAAGGAACCTCCATACTGTTCTCCATAGTGGCTGTATCAATTTACATTCCCACCAACAGTGTGAGAAAGTTCCCTTTTCTCCACACCCACTCCAGCATTTATTGTTTGTAGATTTTTTGATGATGGCCATTCTGACTGGTGTGAGGTGATACCTCATTGTAGTTTTGATTTGCATTTCTCTAATGATTAGTGATGTTGAGCATCCTTCCATGTGTTTGCTGGCAATCTGTATACCTTCTTTGGAAAAATGTCTATTTAGGTCTTCTGCCCATTTTTGGATTGGGTTGTTTGTTTTCTTGATACAGAGCTGCATGAGCTGCTTGTAAATTTTGGAGATTAATCCTTTGTCAGTTGCTTATTTGCAAATATTTCCTCCCATTCTGATGGTTGTCTTTTCGTCTTGTTTATGGTTTCCTTTGCTGTGCAAAAGCTTTTAACTTTCATTAGGTCCCATTTGTTTATATTTCCATTTCTCTAAGAGGTGGGTCAAAAAGGATCGTGCTGTGATTTATGTCATAGAGTGTTCTGCCTATGAGTTCCTCTAAGAGTTTTATAGTGTCTGGCCTTACACTTAGGTCTTTAATCCATTTTGAGTTTATTTTTGTGTATGGTGTTAGTGAGTGTTCTAGTTTCATTCTTTTACATGTAGCTGTCCAGTTTTCCCAGCACCACTTATTGAAGAGGCTGTCTTTTCTTCACTGTATATTCTTGCCTCCATTATCAAGATAAGGTGACCATGTGTGCGTGGGTTTATCTCTGGCATTCTATCATGTTCCATTGATCTATATTTCTGTTTTTGTGCCAGTACCATATTGTCTTGATTACTGTAGATTTGTAGTGTAGTCTAAAGTCAGGGAGCCCGATTCCTCCAGCTCCATTTTTCTTTCACAGGATTGTTTTGGCTATTCAGGGTCTTTTGTGTTTCCATACAAATTGTGAATTTTTTTGTTCTAGTTCTGTGAAAAATGCCCTTGGTAGTTTGATAGTAATTGCACTGAATCTGTAGATTGCTTTGGGTAGTATAGTCATTTTCACAATGTTGATTCTTCCAGTCCAACAACATGGTATATCTTTCCATCAGTTTGCATCATCTTTAATTTCTTTCATCAGTGTCTTATAGTTTTCTGCATACAGGTCTTTTGTCTACTTAGGTAGGTTCATTCCTAGGTATTTTATTCTTTCTGTTGCAATGGTAAATGGGAGTGTTTCCTTAATTTCTCTTTCAGATTTTTCATCATTACTGTATAGGAATGCAACAGATTTCTGTGCATTAATTTTGTATCCTGCTTCTTTACCAAATTCATTGATTAGTTCCAGCAGTTTTCTGGTAGCATCTTTAGGATTCTCTATGTACAGTACCATGTCATCTGCAAACAGTAACAGTTTTACTTCTTCTTTTCCAATTTGGATTTCTTTTCTTTCTTTTTCTTCTCTGATTGCTGTGGCTAAAACTTCCAAACTATGTTGAATAATAGTGGTGAGAGAGCTACACTATTACAGTTATTGATCTTATCAAACTATATATTTGATTAATCATTTCAAGTCACCGAGTCATTATTTTTATCAGAGGCTCAGTCACACATTTGGTAAGGCAAGAAACAATAATCTTGTAAAATAGGCAGAATATAAATAATACAGCTAATAACATTAATAAGGTCATCAATAAGTAGAGTGATCTAAGGAGTTACATGTTTGGAGCCAGAAGAAGAAAAACTGATCTTTATAGTTGAGCAGGTATTTTTTGTCATCGTGAAGGCCTGGTTAATACACAGTACGGATACACAGTACACATGAGAGGGGAGGGAGGAGACCCAAACCAGCAGAGAAAAATTTTATGTTTAGATTTTTCTTGTCTTGCCTTAAAATATGAATTTTATTTCATCACTCCCTATTCATACTCTGGCTGAGCATGTCTTTGTCATCCACCCTTGGAATTAGAATTTGTGGATTTTATAATTTAGAAAACAGCCTCTCTGTAAAATTCACCTCCCATACCCTTCTATTAGCTGATGTTCAGTGTCGGTGCATTAGATCCAACTTCTAAGACATTTTTATTTGCAATTAAATTAGATCCTTTCATAACCGTTTAAAGAATAAAATAAGATACTTGATTTCTCTGTTTCAAATGTTTACTTTTGGAACTGCCCTGGCAGCCCAGTGGTTAAGACTCCACGCTTCCACTGTAGGGGGCATGGGTTCGATCCCTGGTTGGGGAATAAGATCCCACATGCCATGCAGCGTGGCTAAAAAAAAAGTTTACTTTTAGAATTGTAAGCAGAAGGAATAATAAAGCCATAAATTTGAAGGAAAATAAGCCATAGAGAAAGCACACAACATTTTTTCTTCATACTGCATAGTAATGTATTTTCTCACCAGATAATTTTCTAAATTTTTAGAAAATTTTTTTTCTTTCCCAAAATGGAAATTCTTGATTTTGTTGTGGATTATAAATACAATACATATTTGTTTTATAAATTTGAACAAAACAGGATATTATAAAGTGAAAGTCCTTTATAATCACAAATTTCAGAGAAAATTGTATTCAGAGTTTGGTATATCTTCTTCCTGAGCAAATACATGTAACTAAGAATTTTTTATTAATGTGTTGTATATATAAATGTGTGTTTTAACAAAAGAGAGATTATACTATACTTTCCTTGTCAGTATTTAAAATCTAAATTTTTATTATTAATGGATGTGTAGTAGTAGACCATATTTTATTAAATACTGTTTACAATATTAAAAAAAAATAGTGGTGAGAGTGGGCAACCTTGTCTTATTCCTGATCTTAGTGGAAATGGTTTCAGTTTCTCACCACTGAGAACAATGTTGGCTGTGGGTTTGTCACATATGGCCTTTATTATGTTTAGGTAAGTTCCCTCTATGCCTACTTTCTGGAGAGTTTTTATCATAAAAAGTGCTGAATTTGTTGAAAGCTTTTTCTGCATCTTTTGAGATTATCATATGGTTTTTCTCCTTCAGTTTGTTAATATGGTGCATCACATTGATTGATTTGCATATATTGAAGAATCATTGCATTCCTGGGATAAACCCCGCTTGGTCATGGTGTATGAATCTTTTACTGTGCTGTTGGATTCTGTTAAACCCCGCTTGGTCATGGTGTATGAATCTTTTACTGTGCTGTTGGATTCTGTTTGCTGGTATTTTGTTGAGGATTTTTACATCTATGTTCATCAGTGATATTGGCCTGTAGTTTTCTTTGTGAAATCTCTGTCTGGTTTTGGTATCAGAGTGATGGTGGCCTCGTAAAATGAGTTTGGGAGTGTTCCTCCCTCTGCTATGTTTTGGAAGATTTTGAGAAGCATAGGTGTTAGCTCTTCTCTAAATGTTTGATAGAATTCACCTGTGAAGCCATCTGGTCCTGGGCTTTGGTTTATTGGAAGATTTTTAATCACAGTCTCAATATCAGTGCTTGTATTGGTCTGTTTATATTTTCTATTTTTTCCTGGTTCAGTCTGGGAAGGTTGTGCTTTTCTAAGAATTTGTCCATTTCTTCCAGGTTGTCCATTTTATTGGCATAGAGTTGCTTGTAGTAATGTCTCATGATCCTTTGTATTTCTGCAGTGTCAGTTGTTACTTCTCCATTTTCATTTCTAATTCTATAGATTTGAGTCTTCTTTTCTTTCTTGATGAGTCTGGCTAATGGTTTGTCAATTTTGTTTATCTTCTCAAAGAACAAGCTTTTAGTTTTATTGATCTTTGCTATGGTTTCCTTCATTTCTTTTTCATTTATTGCTGATCTGATCTTTATGATTTCTTTCCTTCTGCTAACTTGGGGTTTTTTTTGTTCTTCTTTCTCTAATTGCTTTAGGTGTAAGGTTAGGTTGTTTATATGAGATGTTTCTTGTTTCTTGAGGTAGGACTGTATTGCTATAAACTTCCCTCTTAGAACTACTTTTGCTGTATCCCATAGGTTTTGGGTCGTCATGTTTTCATTGTCATTTGTTTCTAGGTATTTTTTGATTTCCTCTTTGATTTCTTCAGTGATCTCTAGGTTATTAAGTTGTGTATTGTTTAGCCTCCATGTGTTTGTATTTTCTACAATTTTTTTTCCTGTAATTGATATCTAGTCTCATAGTGTTGTGGTCGGAAAAGACACTTGATATGATTTCAGTTTTCTTCAACTTACCAAGGCTTGATTTGTGACCCAAGATGTCATCTATCCTGGAGAATGTTCCATGAGCACTTGAGAAGAAAGTGAATTTTGTTGCTTTTGGATGGAATGTCCTATAAATATCAATTAAGTCCATCTTGTTTATTGTGTCATTTAAAGCTTGTGTTTCCTTATTTATTTTCATTTTGGTTGATCTGCCCATTGGTGAAAGTGGGGTGTTAACGTCCCCCACTATTATTGTGTTACTGTCGATTTCCCCTTTTATGTTTGTTAGCATTTGCCTTGTGTATTGAGGTGCTCCTATGTTGGGTGCATAACTGTTTACAATTGTTATATCTTCTTCCTGGATTGATCCCTTGATCATTATGTAGTGTCTTCCTTTGTCTCTTGTAATAGTCTTTATTTTAAAGTCTATTTTGTCTGATATGAGAATTGCTACTCCAGCTTTCTTTTGATTTCCATTTGCATGGAATATCTTTTTCCATCCCCTCACTTTCAATCTGTATGTGTCCCTAGGTCTGAAGTGGGTCTCTTGTAGACAGCATATAAATGGTTCTTGTTTTTGTATCCATTCAGCCAGTGTATGTCTTTTGGTGGGAGCATTTAATCCATTCACATTTAAGGTAATTATCGATATGTAGGTTCCTATTACCATTTTCTTAATTGTTTTGGGTTTGTTATTCTAGGTCTTTTCCTTCTCTTGTGTCTCCTGCCTAGAGAAGTTCCATTAGCTTTTGTTGTAAAGCTGGTTTGGTCATGCTGAATTCTCTTAGCTTTTGCTTGTCTGCAAGGTTTTCATTTCTCCTTCAAATCTGAATGAGATCCTTGCTGGGTACAGTAATCTTGGTTGTTGGTTTTTCCCTTTCATCACTTTAAATATGTCCTGCCACTCCATTCTGGCTTGCAGAGTTTCTGCTGAAAGATCAGCTCTTAACCTTGTGGAGATTCTCTTGTATGTTATTTGTTGCTTTTCCCTTGCTGCTTTTAATATTTTTTCTTTGTATTTAATTTTTGATAGTTTGATTAATATGTGTCTTGGTGTGTTTCTCCTTGGATTTATCCTGTATGGGACTCTGCACTTCCTGGACTTGATTGGCTATGTCCTTTTCCATATTAGGGAAGTTTTCAACTATAATCTCTTCAAATATTTTCACGGTGCCTTTCTTTTTCTCTTTTTCTTCTGGGACCCCTATAATTTGAATGTTGGTGCGTTTAATGTAGTCCCTGAGGTCTCTGAGATTGTCCTCCATTCTTTTCATTCTTTTTCTCTATTCTGCTCTGCGGTAGTTATTTCCACTGTTTTATCTTCCTTGTCACTTTTCCATCCTTCTGCCTCAGTTATTCTGCTATTGATTCCTTCTAGAGAATTTTTAATTTTATTTATGGTGTTGGTCATCACTGTTTGTTTGCTCTTTAGTTCTTCTAGGTCCTTGTTAAACGTTTCTTGTATTTTCTCCATTCTATTTCCAAGATGTGGATCATCTTTACTATCTTTACTCTGAATTCTTTTTCAGGTAGACTGCCTATTTCCTCTTCATTCGTTTGGTCTGGTGGGTTTTTACCTTGCTCCTTCATCTGCTGCATATTCCTCTGCCTTCCCATTTTGCTTAACTTACTGTGTCTCCTTTTCGCAAGCTGCAGATTCGTAGTACCCATTGTTTTTGGTGTCTGCCCCCAGTGGCTAAGGTTGGTTCAGTGGGTTTTGTAGGCTTCCTGTTGGAGGGGACTGGTGCATGTGTTCTGGTGGATGAGGCTGGATCTTTTATTTCTGGTGAGCAGGACCACGTCCAGTGGTGTGTTTTGGCGTGTCTGTGAACTTATTATGATTTTAGGCAGCCTCTCTTCTAATGGGTGGGGTTTTGTTTCTGTCTTGCTAGTTGTTTGTTATGTGGTGTCCAGCACTGGAGCTTGCTTTTCGTTGAGTGGAGCTGGGTCTTAGCGTTGAGATGGAGATCTCCTGGAGAGCTCTCTCTGATTGATATTATGTGGGGCCGGGAGGTCTCTGGTGGTCCAATGTCGTGAACTCGGCTCTCCCACCTCAGAGGCTCAGGCCTGACAACTGGCCAGAGCACCAGGACCCTGTCAGCTGCACGACTAGGTATGTGGGGAGTTTCTTGCCTTTTGGGAAGTCTGAGGTCTTCTGCCAGCATTCAGTAGGTGTTCTGTAGGAGCTGTTCCACATGTAGATGTATTTTTGATGCATTTGTGGGGAGGAAGGTGATCTCCACGTCTTACTCCTCCGCCATCTTGAAGGTCCTCCCTTGCTCATTTGGGGCTTAATCTCTTCATCCAAGTCCAAATCTTCTAAATCAAGGAAATTGTCTTGACCTTCCCTGCCCAATTCATATCACCTTGAAAGGAACTGCCCCAGTGTCATCTTTGATGAAAATATTTGAATTGTGTGTTTTTGTTCTAAAGGCTAACAATCAAAATAATTCATAATGTACTGTTGAAAAATGAATGTAAAACAGTCAATTATTTATATGAACTATAAGAATCACTGCTTAGAAAATACAAAGTTGTTTATACTTGATTCTTTTTCTTTGTCAAGAGACCTCTACTTTAATAATTCATTCAACCTAGTACTCCTTTTTATTCTTACCTGGGAATATGTCTTTTGTCTGAAATACCATAACACTGCTTTTTTTCTAATTTACATGTATATATTAAATATACATTTAAGCTATATCTTGCATCTTTCTCCCCATATTTATTTTCACAGCAACAACTTCTTTCCAAAGCCCTTTTCATTTGAGAATGTTAAACAGTAAAAGCTCTAGGAGTGGTGCTGAATAGACAGTACTAACAAAGATGTGTCGAGGAGATTTGAATTGATAATTTTTTCTAAGTGATGTAAAAAATATTTTAAACCTATCTACAAATTAGAAGACCAAGTACACAATATGATAATCAATGAATTGTGCAAATTAGGATTCTTACAATCACCAAGTACCCCTCGTGTGTACAAAACTTGAAAATAATGAATTTTTGCCTTCCAAGTTTTTGTTTTCTTGTGTATGTGTGTTTTTGGTTTGTTTTTTTTTTTTTAAGATGCTCAGTGTTATTAAATGATCCCTATCTACAGAGAAGGATGATTTTACAGATTAGGCATTGTTTGTGTTGCTATTATTTAGAGGGGTGGTGGGAAGTTCCTTGCCCAATTCCTGCTTCCTCAGGGTCCCAAGTAGTTATTGTTTCCTCTGGACACAAATATTCTGAAAGTCTGCCCTGCCCTGTTGCCTTGTGTGTGCCTCAGAGGAAGGGAAGGGACACAGAAGCTTGAGATGATGGAGTGAGTGGAGGAAAGCTGTGTCACAGAGCCTTACCTACATGGGAAAGCTCCCTCCAACCTTGGAACTCTGCTCTCTCCCCACATTACTAAATGCGCGTCAGATTCTTGCAAAACATTACCCATTTGTTTAAAAACCTGCAACCAATTATTTTTCCAAAATGTAAGCTTGTCCTTTAAAGATTATAGATTATTATTTATAAGAAAATAAACTGATCATGTAAAACTCTTGGTAGGGAGCAACAAATGGCTCAGAATATCTCCTTTTTTTTCTTAAAAACCATATTATATTTGATGCATTTATCATTTTAAAGTATCTAAGAATAAATCAAAAGGTATTTTCCAGTAAGATCCTACAACATTCACTCTTTTCAAAGCACTTGTGACCTGGTGTAAGTAAAAATTTTCCCTTATAACATTTATCTGAAAGACTCAAAGCAGTGTTTGATTTTTATCTTTCAGTTAATTTAATAAGCCTTTATTGAACTCTTATTATGTGCTAGGCACTATTCTGAGTGCTAAGAGTATGAATATGAAGAAAACCCTGGCCTCAGAGCTTTCTAATACAATAGAAAAACATTTACCATAACAATAACATGCATAAGTATAAAATATATTATCAATCTATGAAAAGATGTGAGTACATATAAGGCAGAGAGGCAGCCCAGAGGAGAGAGAGATAAAGGATGATCGAGTCAGGAAAGGCTTTTTGAGGAGGACATGTCTGAACAGGTTTTCGACAGTTGAATAATTATTTACTTAGTGGAGATAAGTTGATAGGGTAGGGTAATCCAAGCAGAGAGATGGTGTTATGTGTTGAATAGCGTTCTCAGTACCTCAGAATATGACCTTACTTGGATCTTTACCAAGTTTAGGTCTTTAGCAAGTGAAGATGAGGTCATTAGGCTAGACCCTAATACAGTACAACTGGTGTATTTTTGTTTTTTTGTTTTTGGCTGCTTTGGGTCCTACTTGCAGCATGTGGGATCTTCACTGCAGCATGTGGGATCTTTCCTTTCAGCGCATGGGCTTCTCTGTAGGTGTGGTGTCTGGGTTTTCTCTCTCTGGTTGTGGCACGCGGGCTCTGTAGTTTGCGGCACGTGGGCTGTCTAGTTGAGGCATGCAGGCTCAGTAGTTATGGTGCACGGGCTTAGTTGCTCTGCGGCACGTGGGATCTTCCCGGACCAGGGATTGAACTCGCATCCCCTGCATTGGGAGGCAGATTCTTTACCACTGGACCACCGGGGAAGTCCCCACAACTGGTGTTTTGTTAAAAAAGGGAAATCTGGAGACAGATTGGCACACAGAGAGAATGCACGTGAACGTCACAGAGAGACCAGGGTGCTGTGTCCAGATTCCCCCTCACAGCCCTCAGCAGATACCTTGATCTCAGACTTTCTAGTGTCCAGAACCTTGATCTCAGACTTTCTAGTCTCCAGAACTGTGAGAAAATAAATTTCCTTTGTTGAAGCCACCCACTCTGTTGTACTTTGTTGGGGCAGCCCTAGCAAACTAATATAGATTGGCAAAGGCTTAGAGGTAGGGAATAAAAAAATATGAGTTGTTGAGGAACTACCCGTGTTTCTGAATGCTGGGCTCCTAAAAGCCTGTGCTGGTGGAGTACCTAGAGGTGAGGCTCTATCAGCAGCCAGCATTGGTTCCAGAGGGCTCAGCTCAGGAGTTAGACTTTATCAAGTAGATAATGTGGAATCAGGCAGGAATCTTAATAGAGCGATGTTGCCATTTTTGTTTAAAAAAGAACTATCTGGTGGCAGTGTGAATGCTATTTTGGAAGAGGAAGAGTAGGAGGAAGAGAGATTGTAAGCAAGGGTCTCTTTGGTCACACTTACCAGAGTCTAATGATGCTTGGGTGATTTTAAGGTCTCTGAAGAGCAAATTGCAGATGGTACCAAAGAGTCCGTTCTGCAGAGACTCATGCATCAAATCAAACCAGTGAGAAGTTCATTCACGTGTGTATTCTCCACATTAACTAAAATCAAAGAACAAGGAAAATGCTGCCTGAGTCCCAGAAAAGATCAGTATTTCTTTCTTCCAAATTACAGTCATTATACTCCATGGAAAATACTAGATAGAGATTTTTCTTGACTTGTGAGGAATAGACTCCATATAATAAGGTGCATTTTGCTAATCTCAGGCTCTCTTACTCGCTAATGGACAAGCCTGCAAAGGGCTAACCGCTGTCTTTCATTGGCTCCTTATTAAGTAGCCTGCAGTGTAGATAATCATTTTCACTGAATCTAATAAGCAACCCAGTTGAATTAGCCTGGAGAAAATCGTAGGTTGAACAGCCAAAGTCTTAGAAATGAAAATTACAAAGCTGAGAGTACTTTGAGCCAGTTAGTCTGTTCGGTACCAACTTAGTGTTTGACAATACTATAAAAGAGCATGACTGCAAATAAAAACAACTCTAAAAATCATTTCTGTGTTGTTTGGCAAATTATTACTCTTAGTATGGCTGCTTAAATACCTCTTTGTGCTTCATTTTTTTTTTTTTTAGGCATAGGCTTAGCACGTACGATAGTATATTGACATTTACATCTGTGAAGTCATCGAACATCTGCGCAGAGCCATACATGCTCATGCTGATAAATTTTCTTGTCTTATAATCATTTCTTATTTACTTATATAAATACATACATACATTTTTATATTTATTTAGTCATTCCTTATGTGTCTCCCAGAAGACATTTTTATAGTTATTACATTTTAATAAATGTAAATACATTTTTATATTTATTTAGTCATTTCTTATGTGTCTCCCAGAAGACAACTCCCCACCTACCTCACAAGTGACTTTTCCAACTGGCAACAGAAATAAAGTTAGATTATCATGTAAACCATGAGATAAGGATAATTTCTGAAGCCTTTGCTGTGAAAAAGTACATAATACAAAAATAACATCCATGATAAATTGTCCCTTGTGTTCAGGGTATTGTTCCTCCAAAATCCTTTCAGAAGTGAAATAGAGCTGTTAGAAGGACAACCATGGTCGCAGGGTTCCGATAATATATTAACAATTTCCAGCATTTACTGCGCTCTTGTCATATAGCAGGCATACTACCACATACTTGGTACGTTTTACTTTATTTAATTCTTATATCACAATATGGGATTATGATTATTATCCTTATATCATATGGGGAAATAGAGTCTTAGGATGAGTTAGTAAATTCCCTAATAAGTTTAGTCAATACTGAAGCTGTTTTCATGGGAAGAACAACCATTAGGCAAAACAGTGTCAAATGCCCATAGGCAATGGTGTGTGTGTTTGTGTATGTGGGTGGTGTGTGTGTGCATGTTTATATTTGTGGCGAGTGTCCGTTTGTGGTGTGTGTGTTACCTGTTGGGGCTGAGTCTCATGTCCTCTCAGGAGGACAGACAGAGGATCTCATCGTTTTTGAGAACCTTGTGTTGGTGTGATCCATCCCTATAAAGGGGGTAATATGATTTACTTTGTATTGGGCAAAATATGTGAGTATTTACTAGGCTATCTCAAATGAATTATGATTTGAAAAATAAGTTTATTTGTAATCCAAATGTATATTTCACAGGCCTTTTCCCCTTCCTTCCTACTCACCATTCCCCCAGGGGCAAACACATGTCATCTGCAACTCTACACAAGGCCACAAACCAAATGACTTAATTCTCACAAGGCCTGGTGAGGAACTTCCCCTTAAACCGAATAGGAATGCCTAGGTTAAAGTGAAGCGGACTCAGGAATCCTTTGTGGACCTACAGAATGCACCTAATTGTGGACCTTGAGGCCCAGCTTGTGCATATGGATTGTGTCATGTATAAATTTAGTTTGCAGCTCTGCTTGCTGGGGTTGATTTATTCAAAGAGAGGAGACAGGGCTACAGCTTACGGAAGATGTTGTTTCCAGTAAGTCTAGGGGTTTTGAAAACGGATAGGCTGACTGCAGCATCCCTCACCCTTGTTTTGGTAGTCTAACACCTCTATGCTTCTGATGGAGGGATATTTTTCCCTCAACTTTAAATATTCCGGTCACGCTAAAACTTGCACTTCTATTTTTTGGTCTCCCTTTCTCCAGATGGAAACTTTTCTTTGACAGGATTCAACTTATATAAACAAATACAAATATTAAACTTCAAAATAAAAGACTAGAAATATATTTCACTCCTTAGACTCTCCGTGACCTTGAAAAATGCCTGCCAGTTGGCAGCAGTCACTTCGTATAATCATGCTGTTGACCTCAGCTATGCCTTTCCAAGAACTCAAATGGTAACAGGGCTCTTAAATGGGAAAGGGACTGCTTAGCTTAAATATTTTGTTTTCAATTCCCTCACACCTGCTACTGGACTCAGGGAGGAGGTCTGCAAGCGCAGAGAGATACAGTGGGAGAGATCTCAGGTCACGGCTACAAAAACAAGCACTGTTTGTTTGTTTTGCAACTACAAAAAAATGGCCACTTCCTCTCTGAAGAGCTGTGATAAGCACTCCTGGAGGTGTGTGTTGGGCTCTGAATGAAATTAATCTTTCTGTCTTAAGTCACAAAAAGAGCCTACAGCCTTCATTGTTAACACAAGTTCACACCCCATTTCCTCAATGCCACCCCTTCTTTTTCACAAGCCTTCTTCCTCTTCCTTCCAGCTCCAATAAACCTAAGAAGGATAAAGACATGAAAACATCACGCAGCCAAATACACACACACACACACAAAGCACCTCACAGTGATACAAGGATTTTCAGAGATTCACATTTCAGCTTGCAAATGGATTGTTTAAAATAAAGCAGAGAAATATTAATGAAATACGTGCATTTCTTTCTCTCCTCCCTGCCATTAATGTAAGAGTAAGCTTGAGGTCACTGATAGGAGGAAAAGTAAACTCAATCCTATGGAAATACTCAGTGCAATCATTTGCTTCTTTGTTGCAACAAATGTTTGTTAATTGTAGCAGATCTGTTTGCTTTGTATTAGAAGGGTACCAATTCAACTTTGTAATACATAAAAACAAACTAGTACAGATTTGCTAATTCTCAGAAGAAAGGTAGCTCTTTTAAGGTATAGATTTGAATATGAGGTTTAATCATTTCTGGAACAAATCATTGGGGACTTGCTTATGACGTCGACCTTCCTGAAAGACATCTTATGAGATAAACATTAACCTTCCCGGGAAGGAATAGACAATTCATAGCCACCATAATATATCAATAATTGGAAAAAGAGACTGGCTTCCTAACAGAACTTTTGTGACAAACTATTTTGTGTTTACATTTGACTTCTAATTCACCAAGAGAACACAAATACTGGAAGAGGCAATTCTGTCATTGACTCTGACAGCATTCAAAGAAGAAAAAGCCCAGATAAAGCTATTTTAAGTTATTCTTGTCACCATTTTCCTATAAACTTGAGCCACTTTTTCTTGACAGTTCTCATTCATGGAGATAACATTGACAATATCAGATCTTATCTAACACATAGAGAGAATGCATAGTTTTTTCCTAAATCTGTGCTGCACATGTGGCTATTACTTGAAATGTGACAGGTTCAAATTCAATGTGCTATAAATGTAAAGTGCACGTTGGATTTCAGACTGAGAATGAAAAGTGTACAAGATCTCGTACATAATTTTTTAATAAAGATTACATGCTGAATGATATTTTGGATATATTGGGTTACATAAAATTTATTATTAAATTAATTTTATATGTTTAATTCTACTTTTAAAAAGGGTGGCTGCTAAAAATTTTAAATTACATAGATAACTCACATTCTGTTTCTATTAAAATAGTGCTACTCTAGGTAATTCATTTTATTTTCCACATGACATGACCAACTATGAATATATATTTTGTAAAGCAGGTTTTGAAAATTTTCTTTTCCCAAAAAATACAACTTGAAATTTATGGTGAGATGTCTGATGCCACTTTTGTTTTCCTGTAGAGTATCCAGCAGTTATTCAGAGTGAAAAAATTAAATTTAATAGAAATTTATCTTTTTGTATGTGTTTAATATTTCTTCATTGTATGTGTGTCTGTGTTTCTAATATGACTAATGGTGGTTACTCTCTGTATTGTCAGATTAAGTTTTTGCTCAAAATTACTATCTTATTGTCAACCTAGCTCATTTCCACTGTAGCACCACTTTTCTAAAATTCTTAGATATTCTTTTAACCCTAAGATTAATTTGTACTTAAAATAGATTTGATTTGTACTTTTAAAATAATTTTTGAATAGCAACTCTATAAAGAGTGGCCTTCTCTGCCCTGGAATGGACATAAGCAATTAGTCATGTCTGTCAGGCAATCAACAATACCCACGTCATGCTTTCTTCAGCCTTGGCTCTCAGCTAATGCTGTTAAATAAGTAATGAGAGTCCTGGCTCCTACTCTTAAGAAGCTGATAGTTTTGTAGTTGAAGAGTCAAAATGATTTGCATTGAACACAGGTGAAGTAAAATAAGATAGAAAAATTTCATACTAAACTCAACATTTCTGGCTTCTCTTGAAAAATGGCAGCACTGCTCTGCATTCTTGTCATGCAAACCATTGTCTGAAGTTAGTAGCTGCTGTCCACATGAGATGGGCATACAGTGTGCAACGTGCTACTTTACATTGTCTGTCTGGCTCATATAGATATTTGAGTTCAATTCCTGATGTAGGTAATTATTGATGTCCCTTTCAACTGCCAGCTTTGATTATGAGCTTCTTGACCCACTAACTTAGAAATCTTCCTCAAAGGACTCTCTTGTCAAAGTAGACTTGGCTCCTACTTAACTTCTACTGAAAAATCATAATCCACTAGTGGTAGGAAGTATATCGGGTAGCAGTTCAAATAATAAGCATTATGGAAAATCATTTATTATCTGGATTAACTTTTCATGATAGTAAGATTAACTCAGTATTTGATAGATCTAGTTTCTACTGCTCGTGTGAGATCCCTTTTCTGGGCAAACAAATACTGACATGGGATTGTTAAAAATGTTACCCATGTGTTTATGGTATCTAACAAGGGATAATCTGTGTAGTAAAACATTGTGATGTTATTGTTTACTGGCTCATTCAGAATTGAGTGGTAAGATGCCATGATGGAAAACTGTATTGCCAATTCTTTCCATATGTTCTTAGATATAAAAATAATGTGTTTGTCACATAAAATTCCCTATTGGGAACTGTAATAAGCCAATGTTGCTCTTATTAGACATCCCCAAAGAAAGCAATATGTTAGTGGTTTTTGGTATTTTGTCCTATTAAATACTAATGGATGATGAAATTACATCCTGAAAAAAAATGATAATAGGGAAAAGGACTATAGTAATATGTAGAAATAAATATAACAAGAATTTACAAGAATATTGAAAATTTTTAATTATATTAACTGAACAATTATAACAATTATTGGATCAACATTTTGTCACTTTTTTAAAAAATTGATAAATTATTCTTTCTCCAATATATATCAGTATTTTGGACAATTCAATGTATAATTAGAAAGTACTTTTTAGAATTTCCTACCATTAAACAAGTAGGTATTGATAATTTAAAGCTGGGCCAAAGAAAGCATTATTGATAGTGAAAAGGACATTCTAGGCAGATGAGAACAGCTGTCTGAGGGAGAGGGCATGACTAGGCCAGGTATGAAGAAATTGAACTCTAGTTTGTATTGTTTTCTATGTATTAATTTGCTAGTTCCTCATTAGTCAAGGGCTGACAAAGAAATTAACAACCAATTTTTATCAACTCCCCCTATACACTGAATAGCTTTCTAGATTATGTGAGGGATACAATGAAATCCAAGAAATAGTCCCTTTCAAGAAGTATACACTATGTCTTGGGATTCAACTAAACAGATAACAGATGCTACTTGGTAATATGTAATCGAGTTCTGCAGGATTTTAGCAAAGTTTAATGAAAATTTCTAACACTGAAATAGCTTGGGAAAGCTTCATTGATGAAGTAGGACTTTATGAAGATAAGGATGAGGCTGAATCATAGTACTTGCATATGGCAGAGGTGATACAAATACCAGGAAAATTTAGGCAGAAATCCCTTTTCATCCAGCGTTCAGTATTTTATACTCCTTCTTAAGACTATGGAAAATTATGCATTAGAATTCTGGGTCTACTTTTTTATCTGTGAAAAGGAGATACTATTATACTTAATTTCTCTATGATTCCTTGCAATGTAGAATGTTAGAAAGTCAACTTCGTTCCAATCAGTTCTTTCATTGGTGAAAAAACTGAGGCCTGAGGAGGTGAAGTGGCTTGATCAAAATTACTTTGTTGCTTCTAGATGTCCATAAAGAAAATAAGTTGATAGCTACTATCCTGGCTGCATTGTACAAGTGACAGATTGAGCATGTATACAGAGCACCGTAAGATATGACTTCAGAAATATTTTGGGGAAAGATGGCACAGACTTTTATGTGGACATTAAATAACTATCAAAAGAAAAATTAGAACTTTATTAGATGTTCTTATGGTTCAGCATTGTTTTTATTTTGATTTATGCAGATGAATGGTGAAGAGTGGACACCACGATATTTTAGAATGTAAGACTTTAAAATTTTTTCATATAGCCCTATTTTGGTCTTTACTTTTAAAGCCGTCTTCACATTTTTACCAGAAGAATCTCAAATTAACTTTATATTGTTTATACTTCATGTAAAAGTCTATGTTCTACTATTGGGCTTAGCTTCTCTGGGCTTTTCCCAAGTGTATATACTCTTTCCCTGATGAACACCTGGACCTTAGAGCAGCATTTTATTCCCTGCACATAGCATGGGTGGAGAGGGTAAGGCAACGGCCATAGGTGAGTGTTCTGTAGCCCTACTATTGGACTTTGCCCTTCTTGTAACATCCTAAAAGGGGGACCCATGGAAAAAGGTCACACACAGATACACAAAGAAGCGGCTCTTCTCATCGAAAGCACCCACTCTTGCCACGTTAGAATGTACTTTTATGCATCAGGCGCCCAAAGGTCAAATGGACCATGCCCTTGATCTGATTCTTGCAAAGGACCATATTACCAAAAGGTGCATCTAATGGGAATGCTGTTACATAAGAGTTCCGACACTAGTGAAAGGAGATGCAATTTCATTATCCATTAATTTGAATGCTACATTACTATCAGTTAAAAGGGACAACTTTTATCTGTATCTTCAAATCATCCAAAAGGCTGGTAGTATATTTGGCCAGTAGAATGAGAAACAGCATTGGACATTTGAAATCTGTGCCTTTGGCATTATTTGGAAACCTTCTGGTACTATTAATAACACGAAAGAAAGGCTTTTAACCATCAGAATTTTTTTAGCCAATTATACCTATGTGTTTATTTAACCAAAGCAAATCCATTATGCAATGAAATTTTACATTTTAATAGCTTGTGATGAAGTCGATTTTCTGTCTAGCTGTTGAGTCAGTTCTATCTGATATTGAGTTAGGTAACCCTTTTGATAATGATTTCTGCTATTCACAGTGCTAAACCTCTAATGAATGCTAAGTGGATGTGAATTGATAAGGATGATATAAGTTTAATTTGTCAGTGCCATGAGGAGAATGAGGAGCCAGAACTTTATAATAAGGAAAGACATAAAAGCATATCTTTACCAGACTCAGCTAAGTGTTTCAGCTTAGATTTGACATATTCTTTAGATGAACCTTGCCAAAGATAACAAATGCAATTTACTTGCACCTTGCCTTTTTATTCATTTATGACATGCAAATATCTTCCACAAAAATCTGGGGAAAGAGTGCTCACATAGAAGAGGCATATCTGGCAACATTGCTGGAGATTATAATTGTGTTCTCTGCTCTACCTGTGGTATTGATTAATTGAATAATGGAATCATGGGGATAGCAGTAGAATTCCCTGTGGGCCTGCAACGATCAAGCTTTTCATAATTTGTTTATGTTGTATATTTTATCAGAAACACACTGAGAAAATAGATTTTCTGCCTGCATTATGAACTTGATTTCTCTGTTGATGGTTCATGAATATTAGTCATTGTGTAACAGATTTTGTTGTATGTGTTTGTATTCATTGCTCTCCAGAGTGGTTGTTATATCTTGAATATGCCAGCTGTCTCTTGGGCCCACTTGACAAAATGAGAGGCTTTTCTCAAAGGGTAGTATTTTTTTCCCATAAAGTGGAAGTCAAGTTCTATTTTTTCCCTTCATTTTTTGAAAAAATTAAATATTGTGAAGAAAAAACATTTCCTTTTCAAATCATTTCTCTCACACGAATGGCACTTAGTTCAAAGATTTTTACATTTTTCTCCAAACAGAGATGAGTGACACAAAGAAATCTGACTTGAATTTAATGGATTTACATGGTAAGCACTGCAAAGCACATAGAATCGTCTTCAACAGTGGCATATAATAAGACCTTTATATCAGTGAAAGGCTATAGAATAGAATCTGCAATTCCTAGAAATTCTTTATGCATAATATTTATCTACACAGATAAGAAAGGGGTATCTTGCTAAGAAGAAACATGAAACATACTGAATTTGGACAAGGATAATTGTGTCTGGTGTGAAACACGAATCTTCTCCATTTTTTCCCCTACAATGAGAAGTAGCTGTGAGTCCTGAATCACAAGTAGCTAATAATGAAATCTACATATATTTAAAGATAAGTGAGATGCATGGTTTGTAGAAAGGATCACACCTCTGGTTAAAGTACAGTGGATGAAGAGCTAGGATAGTAAGTTTCACATGTCACCGCTGAGACTAGTGAGCTTAGGAGATATCAGGAGGAAGAAGACCTTGGGTTTGCGCAAGTATGAGAGATGAGTGAGAGTGGAATTACTTCTCAAATTGTCGGATTTTTGTTGAAGCCTTCAGTACTCCTCTGCATAAATTCATAGCTGACTGATAGAAAGTTCTATAACCAGAGCATGAAAATATCATCTCTAGAGCCCAACTACCTGGTACACTTGGGGATAAATTCAGGGTGTACTGCACAGCTAATCAATAAGAACCTAGCCAATGGAAGATGAAGGAAAGTGAGCTGTATAGGAATATGATTCAATGGAAATTAAGGTCTACTTCACAGGAAAAAATTGAGAACGGACTTGCATATTGAAATTGTCCTGATTTGCAAATCCTTCATTCCAAAGACCAATTAAACAGTGAAATAAGAATGCATATGGTACAGAAAGCCATTATGCTTGATCCTCAAGAGGGAGGGGAAAAAATCCTGTTTTATGATGGTATTTACAACCAGAAAAGTGGTATCTGTCAATTTCTAGGAGCCCATACACACACATTCACTGCTCCAAATCCAACCAATTATTTTGACCTCTTCCTGTTAGATGATCAGAATAGGTCTTGAAAACCTTATTTTAGAGTTCAAAGCCAGGGCCATGGATGGTTGAGCCACATGATCTAACTAGGAAATGACTGCTTCTCTGTATCTGCCTCCTCAGGTCCACGTTGGGTGAATGGGCCCCTGCTTCCATCAATATAAGGTTCTATTCCTTAGTGGAAGCTGGGATTAGTCCTATCTGCATGTAGTTCAATGTGCCTTTTTTTTTTTTTTTTTTTAAGATTCCAGGGTAACTTTTATTAAGATATACCTTTTCATTTTGGATATTACAAAAACAAGAGTATCACTACACCATTAGTGATACTCCCCCAGAAAAACTTTCTTAGCCAGGGTGAGGGTTCCACTGGACCCTCCAGCATAGGAATGCAGTTAAGAAAGCCTCTATTTTAGTCAGCTAGATTATATCATACTGTGAAATCTAGAGAATTCCTCTCATGCCTTTTGAACCATGAAGAAAACCCTAACTAATAAAATAGCACTTAAAGGCATATAATTATCATCCTCATATATAAAGGCTAAAGTTTATTGGGAATTTTTTTATGTGTCAAGCACTACCTTAGACACTTTATAAGCAATACTTTATTGTTTCAACACTTTTATAAGATAGGTGCTAATATCCATCCATTTTTTCACATGAGAAAACTGAGGCTCAGAAAGGTTAAATAACTTGCCTAAAATCAAACACCTACTAAAAACCAGAGCCACGTTTCCAACTCAAGACTGTTTCCTGAATCTGAGATCTTAACAACTTTCGTAAGTTGACTCTTTTAGAAACCATAAAGATAGAAATTTGGTTTCACAAAACTGGACAGTGTCTGAATGTCTAAAACGCTGCAAATAATGCAAATAATACTAGCTCTCATCAAGTTTGTACTTGCTATTTCCTAGACACACTGCTTAGACTTTATGTCCATAACAGGTCACACCATCCCCATTTTATATATGTTAGACCTGAGTCTTTTTTTTTTTAATTGAAGTACAGTTGATTTACAATGTTGTGTTAGTTTCTAGTGAACAGCAAAGTGATTCCGTTTTATATATATATATATATATATATATATATATATATATATATATATATGTAAAACCATATTTTCCATTATGGTTTATTATGAGATATTGAATGCAGTTCCCTGTGCTATACAGTAAAACGTTGTTGTTTATTTTATATATAATAGTTTGTATCTGCTAATACCAAACTTCTAATTTATACGCCCCCCCGCTTTCCCCTTTGGTAACCATAAGTTTGTTTTCTATGCCTGTGGGTCTGTTTCTGTTTCGTAAATAAGTTCATTTGTGTCATATGATAAAACTGAGTCTTGCTGAGCCAGAGTGGCTTGTCCAAAGTCACACAGCTAGTAAATGATAGAATTCGGATTTGAAACTCAAGTTTGCCTAATACCAAAATCTGTCCTCCTACTGAAAGACTATTTGCAGTCATCTGGAAAAAATATTTGCTTCATTTGTAACAGACAAACGGTTAACAACTTTCATTCAGAAAAATAAGGTGCTGAAGATGGAAAAAATATGCAGACTTATAGAATGCAACGTTAGGAAACAAGCGAAGAAAAAGAACTCTAATGGTCAATAAAGAAAGATTATAAGTTAATATAAAGAGATCAAAAGAAGTGCAAGCAAAGACAATAAGATACCACGTCTGAACAGAATAATTGAGGCAGAGTTCTTATGTTTTAATAATACCCAGTGACAGTAAATATGCAAGAAAACAAATATTCAAATACACCGTTCATGGGGGAGTAAGTTGATACATTCTTTTCAAGAAGGGAATTTGGCAATATATTAATCTGAAGCCTTGAAAGTGGATGTTGGCTTTGCCTCTGTAATTGCATTATCAAGAATTTATCTTAGATTTAACAAAGATTTGATGAAATAGAAATTATAGCATATTTTAGAGTGCTGCAAACCAAAAGCAAAGTAAATGGGTAGTAACAGGGATTGGTTAAATAAGTTACGGCACATTTATAAAATGGAATGTGGTACAGATTTTACAAGTGATAGTGCAAATATGTATAGACTGATTGAAAATATAGTCACAATACAATAAAAGAAAATAAGGATAAACAGTGTGTACACCAATGTCACCTTTTTTATTGCTGTTAAAATAAGTTTATTCATAGAAAATTCTGAATACATAGATTTTGAGTAGTGGGCTTCTGGATCATTTTCTTTTTATGCTTCTCTAAATTTCTAATTTTTCTTGGTTGAGAATATTTAACTAAAAATTGAACTTAAAAAAGAGTCTAGTACACACACATGAAAATCTCAAATTTAGTAAGGAAATGAAATTGCTATCAGATTTTCCAAATGGAAGAAAAATTCTTCTGGGTTTCCAAACAATTTAATTAATGTCTGGTAAATTTAATTAATGTCTCCTAGATACAATCTAAGTAAGAGTTTATATAATTTACCTGAATACTGACGGGCACTGACATTATGTTTCTTTATTACTTACACGAAGACGATTGATATTAAAAGAATAGATGTTTGACTAAACAGTCATTTGTTTAACAAAAGGAGAAACCAACATCGAGATGAAATGTAACCCATAGACAATAGCAGAGTGGGTCGATTCTTTCTTATTTTGATGATTAATCCTGCTCCTGTTCCCCGATATATAGACTGTCTCTGCATTGTTTACCAACAACATTTTTCACCAACAGTGGATTAATTTATTTAAACAACTAATAATTCTTGCATTGCATATGAAAAATAATTTGATATTTAGTCCCCAGTTTTTTAATTTTAAGAAAGCAATAAATATTAGTTGCTATTTAAGTTAATGAAGAAGTCTCACTTGTTAATTATAATCCTCATATGGATCATCTTGATCATATATTGCAATTATACATTTTTTGATTTGATAGTCTCAGAATACTTTTTCACAGTAATCCAGACCAGTATTCTTGTGGGATAACAGAAGCATAAAATTTAATGTTTAGGTTTATTTTGAACTTGAATATTCACAAAATGACAACTAAACTGAGATACTACTTTTGGTCTCTGATTTCTCAGCTGTCAAGACCTAGCATCTATTTCTCTATTCTGTCATCTATCTGTCTATCTATCTACCATTTATTTATCATCTACTTATTGTATACATAACATTTACTGTGAGGAATAGAAATAAATGGATGTATACACTTCCCTAATAACTGGAAATACAATAACATATAAAATATTCATTTTTGAAATTTTATATTATGAACTAGAATAAAAGTCTCTCAGATTTAAAAACTGTAATGAATTTTCTCCCCAAAGAGTCTCTACTTTCTCCCTCTTTAAACTACTAAAAATTAAAAAAAAATCCTTTGACATTGATTTATAATGATCAGCAAGTATCAATTTACTTTATCAAAATTTGGAAATACACATTTTTCTATCACTCCTCTTGTGTTTCCTTACTGTTTAGTTAAGAATTATTTCTGCAAGGAAAAAATATTTTTTTTCTTTTTTCTTTTATATCTATATAAGATGAAGGATATTAACTAAACTTATTATAGTAAACATTTCATAATATATGAAAGTCAAGACATCACATTGTATACCTTAAATGTACATAGTACTATCTGTCAATTATATCTCAGTAAAACTGGAAAAAATGGAATTATTTCATAAGTATGAATTGACTTCTGAGGAAGAATGTCCTTAGGATTTCTTAGCTTGAATAAAAATTATTCTTTCTTTAAAAAATAAAAAAGTAAAATACAAAAATAGAAGAATAGTATTAGCAAGAAGATTTTGTTCTTGATAATGATGAAAATTCCTATCATGGAATTTTTAACACAAGGCCAAAGAACCTGTAATTAACCCCAGACTTCTAACCGGTAGTTTCTTTCATTTAGGTAGAAAACCAGTTGGTCCTAAACAGCCTCACATCTATGATGTTATGTTTTAGTCAGTACAATAATAAAACTGAAGCTGTTTTTGCATAGTCAATTATCTGCTTACGTTGGGGCCTCCTGTATCTCATAAATGATTTGTTCCTCTTCTGACATTTATTGTTCAGAGACCTACCCTCTTTTCAGAGTGGCTAGAAAGTGCTGTGTCGGCAGGCAGTGTTTGGGTAGTGCAGACTGTGCTTTCCTCTCTAGCTGAAAACAGACAGAGGAAAGGAACGTGTCTTCCTGCAGCCCTGAGCTGCCCTCCTGGTAGGACGCTCTCCGCAGCTGCAAGGCTGGCCACCTGGGCCGGCGGCCCTGTTCAATAGCTGGATATCCTGTTCTGCTTTTCTGCTGCTGAGCTGTCCAGGATGATCGCCTGGGAAGTGAATTGTGACTTTCCAGGGTTTTAAGCTTGCCAAGATTAGTTAGGAAAACACAGTTTGAGGTTATACAAATTCCAAATCTTCTGGCACTCTTGTTGCCTGAAATTTGAGAGAGGGAAAAGTATTGGTGGGAGTTGTAAGCTTAAGTGTGTTCTAACGCAAGGATTTTTGTTGAAAATATATAAATCGTCAGTGAGCATATTTTGTATGCAAAGCACAGGGGCCCTATTGCATTTTTTTTTAATGATGTATTTAAAAAGTATGAGGTCCCTCTGTGCTGCGTGGAGTAACATGTAGAAATTGTTCTCAGAGGCAGTTATGGCAAAACAAATGCTGAGTGTTAGAGTTAAAAGGCATCTTTGAGACTTGGTTGAATAGTTAATGCACTTAGATTTTAGAGGAATGTTCTTACTTTGAAATTGTTCTGATGCTCCAGAAAAAAAAAAAGGAAAAGAAAAAAAATGCTTGGAGGGGAAAAGTTGCTTCTATGCTTTCTTACCGGCAGTCCTGAACCTTCTTACCAGATATGCAATTGCTGAATAAGTTCAAGGGACAATTGGTTTGGGAAGACCCTTAGACCCCACAACATCAAAAAGTCTGCTCCAGCCTCACTTGAAAGGGATAAAGTCATGAATCTGTTATGTCAGGAGATGGAGTTTGACGAAATACTCTCCACTTAGCATTACATGGACAATTGATGGCACCGTTTGTAGCTGCCCCTTAGGGAACAAACGATGTTTTCATTTGGTTTCAGATCATGTTTTGAAGTCCTGAGCTTTCTCACTAAAATGTCTTAACATTTTTTATGTCTGCTTTAGAGATAAAGCCTATTTCTTTTTCTATTTCTTTGGTTTAGGGAGTGTCATTAGTGAATGAAACCATTATCTCTACCTTGAAGATGTTGGCTTATGCAATGACTTGGTTCTGTTTGGAAAAAGGAGTATACCGTTTTATCACAAAGTTAAATCATTGATATCAGATCTTACAATAATCAGAATCTTTAGCATGCATAGAGCTTTATAATTTAAAAATTACTAGCACAACATTTTAAAAGTGAGAGAAAGAAAGTAAATGTATCATTGAATAAGGAAAACACAAGCCCCTCCCCCCACCTTTTACCACTTCTGCCTCTGTCCCTATCCTGCAGCCATACATTACGGTTCTGTGCCAAGCAACTTCAGGGAGAGGCTCTGGGAAGATGTTGATGAGAAGGTTTTCTTCCCCTTCTGGATGATCACTTCACTTTTTGCTGTGCCCAGTGAGAACCATAAGGACTAATATTTTGAGAGGTATATAAAAATCAAATACATCGAGAAACCAAGAATTCACTAAAGCCTGATATTAATTTGGAAGTCCACATTTTTACATGTGAGTCAGATAACCCGATCTTCAACTAAATATTATAGTTCACTTCTCCAGTTCTAAACCATAGAATATGAAAACTAAAATTAAGTTGTAGGAAAAAGCATTTAAGCTTTCACAGGTTCAAAGAGGAGCAATGATTATTTACTACCACCGAACTTCATAAACTTAATTCTGGGGCTCTAGGATATTGACCTTCCACTAAATTCACCATTATAATATGGAAGGCTAAAATATCTAAGTATTTTAAAAGTATATTTACTTTTCCATTATCTTAAGATCTACAGTTTAACTTGAAAGTTTACTGTGATTGTAATACATAGGCATCAAAAATTATTTTTCACATTTACCTCTAAGTGTATCTTTTGAAAAGTTAGTATGTAAATGTAAAATTCTTAAAGACACTTACCAAGAATGAAGTTTTATATCCTATCATTCAAACTATGCATAGGGTTTACTCAGATCTCCAATTTCAATTCTGAGGAACTGTTCCCTAAATGTATATGTAAACACACACTCACACATACATGCATGTATATAAATATATAAAAAACTCAGAGAGTGGATCTTCAAAGAGGTCAAGTTTTTAAAAAGTATTATTATTCATATTTTGATCTTATACACAGCTGTGGTTTTCCCTCTTCTGTTTTTAGTAGGGCTATAACTTCTGTTTTTGATGAAAACAAAACAAAGAGCACACCGGAGATTTATTTATGGTGAGGCTGAATGTTAGTTAACATTCAGTCTCTAGTTAGGGTGAGTGTGGATGTGTGTGTGGATGCTTGTGTTTAATTTTATCTAGAAATATGGTTAACCGTGATATTAAATAGTTTCCAAGGTGAATTTCAATTTTTTAATTGAACAGTCTTAATTTTATTTAAGTTTTCTAATAAAGAGAATTAGGTTTAGAATAGCAACATTCATAGAGGTGATATTTGTTCAGCATTAATGCAGTGTGAGTAATACAAGTCACCATGTCTTGGAAAACCTAATTCATGACATACCATTAAATAATCCAGATTGAATGTTCTTTGATGGCCATGCTTCATGCATTTCATTCATCCCTTCAGCAAATCTTTATTGTCCAACAAAAGATTAACTCAGTTTACTCAATAAGTTGACCATAATAACAGAGAAAAGTTTGTGAATAGTTTTGTATTAGAATCTAATTTATTGCTTATCCTAAATTGTTGGCATCATGAAGCTAAGAAAAGCAAATACTAGTTTCGGGTTGATTATGGGAAGTATCTACACATTTTAGGCACAAATATTATATCATTTTGGTAACTTCCAAACTTTGAAATATTTCACCTGGGCCATAATCTCCTAGCATGTTACAAACATGCAGATTCTATGATGAGATACGTAAAAATGTGTATATAGTTCTAAAAGAATGTGAAATATAACTTGTGAAAGTGTATGGCATATTTAATTTATGTGCTTTATATTTTATGTCAAACATAAAAATTATAAAATATTATACATATTCATAATATATATATATAATTTTAACAGGAATTCAAATCATTATTTTAATAGATAGATTTTGATCTTTAAAGAAGAATTTAAAGATGACTTAATTTAAAGAAAAAAGCAATACCAATCTCTTTCAAGCTCTTCCAAAAGTAGAAGAAGAGTGAACACTTCCAACCTTATTCTGTGTGGCCAGCATCTCCCTGACACCAGAGCCAGACAAGAACACTACTAGAAAAGAAAATTATAAGCCAGTATCCCTGGTGAACATAGATATAAAAATCTTCAGCAAAATACTAGCAAACCAAACTCAACAGCAGGTTAAAAGGATCATATACTATGATCAAGTGAAATTTATCCCTGGGATGTAAAGTGGTTTAATATATGGAAATCAGTAAATGTGTGATACCACATTAACAGAATGAAGGATAAAAATCATATAGTCATCTCAATAGATGAAGAAAATACAACTCACGAAACTCAACATACTTTTGTGATACAGATTCTCACAAATTAGATATAGAAGGAATCTACCTCAACATGAAAAAGGCCGTATATGACAAGCCCACAGTGAAAACTGAAAGCTTTTTTTCTGAGATGGGGAACAAGTCAAGGATGCCCATTCTCACCATTTCTATTCAACACAGTACTGGAATTCCTAGCCAGAGCAATTAGGTAAGAAAAAGAAATAAAAGGTGTCCAAACTGGAAAGAAAGAAGTAAAATCTCTGGTTGCAGATTACATGATTTCTTATGTATAAAAAATCCTAAAGTCTCCACTAAAAAATTAATTAGAATTAATAAATGAATTCAGCAAAGTTGCAGGGTACATAGTCAACATACAGAAATCTGTTGTGTTTCTATATGCTAACAGTGAACTATTCAAAAAAACAAATTAAGAAAACATTACCATTTAGAATAGCAACAAAAACAATAAAATACTTAGGAATTAATTTAACCAAGGTGAACTATCTGTACACTGAAAATTATAAATAATTGATAAAAGAAATTGAAGAAGAAACAAATAAATGAAAAATATACTGCATTTATGGATTTAAAGAATTAATATTGTTTAAAATGTCCATACTACTCAAAACAATCTACAGATTAAATTCAATTCCTATCATAAATTCAATGACATTTTTCACAGAAATAGGAAAAATAATCCTAAAATTCACATGGAATCAGAAAAGACCTCAAATAGCTTTGTTCTTCTTTCTCAAGATTGTTTGGCTATCACACTTTCTGATTTCAAACTATATTACAACACTATAGTAATCAAAACAGTATGGTACTGGCATATAAATAGAGGCACAGACCAATGGAACAAAGTCACGAACCCAGGTATAAACCCATTCACAAAGGGGAAAGGATAGTCTCTTCAATAAATGGTATTGGGAAACTGGTTATCCACATGCAAAAGAATTAAATTGGACCCTTATCTTACACCATATACCAAAAAATCAATTCGAAATAGATTAAAAACTTCACTGTAAGACCTGAAATCATAAAACTCCTTGAAAAAAACATAGGGGGGAAAGCTCTTTGACATTGATTTTTGCAATGATTTTTTTTGGATCTGACACCGAAATTAGAGTCAACAACAGCAAAAGTAGACAAGTGAGACTACATCAAACTAAGAAGTTTCTACACTGCAAAGGAAATAATAAACAAAATGAAAAGATAAACTATAGAATGGGAGAAAATATTGCAAAGTGTATATCCAATAAGGGATTAATATCCAACTATATATAAGGAACTCATACAACTCAATAGCCAAAAGGCAAATAACCCAATTAAAAAATGGGCAGTGGACCTGAATAGACATTTCACCAAAGAAGACATACAAATGGCCAACAGGTATATAAAAAGGTGCTCAACATCACTAAACATCAGAGAAATGCAAATCTAAACCACAATGAGATATCACGTCATACCTGTTAGAATGGCTATTATCAAAAACTCAAAAGATAGCAAGTGTTGGCAAGAATATGGAGAAAAGGGAACACTTATAGACCATTAGTGGGAATATAAATTGGTAAAACCATTATGGAAAACACTATGGAGTTTCCACAAAAAATTAAAAATAGAACTGCCGTAAGATCCAGCAATCCCACTTCTGGGTAAATATCCAAAGGAATTGAAATCAGGATCTCAAAGAGATATCTCCTCTCACATGTTCATTGCAGTATTATTCACAATACCCAAGAGGTGGAAGCAACTTAAATGTTCATTGACAGATTAATAGATAAAGAAAATTTGGGATAGGTATGTATATAAATACTATTCAGCCATGAAAAAGAAATTCTGCCATTTCTGACAACATGGATGAACCTGGAAGACATTATGCTAAGTGAAATAAGACAAAGAAAGACAAATACTGTGTGAACTTACAATACGTGGAAAATTAAGTCAAACTTACAGTAACGGAGACTAGAATAGTGGTTAACAGGGCCTAAGGGATAGGAGAAATGAGGACAAGTTAGTCAAAGGATAAAAATCTTTCAGTTATAAGATGAATAAGTTCTTGACACCTAATTATAGCATGGTGACTATATATAAGAAAATATGTTTAAAGTAAATTTTTATAAAAATAAATATATATTTTTAGGGTTGAAGCATTAGGGGAGTGAGGGATAAAGCTAGCACAAAATAGTCCTTAATTCCAACTTCAAGGTTTTTTTTATAAGCAAGATTGTTTAATAGTGAAATACCTGGGCAAAAGATTACATTAGGTTTATATGATTGAAAGGGAATATAAAAAAGAAAAAGTCATCACAAGAATTTTCATTTGGAATGGAAATTATTACCAAGGATTTGTCCTTGTCTCATTTCTTATTTTATTAAATTTATGACATTATTGAACATTGTGTCCTATTCCCCTGACATTCTACTAAGTGAAAAATGATAGAACTCAGCTAATTATTTGATTATGGTATAGAATTGTGTCTGATATGTCAAGATAGATGTTAACACTGCTACAGAATGTATGGATTTGTAGACAGTATTTAATTTTTGGAAAGAAATCTTTCATCAAAATTATTAATCATTTATTATTGTCAAAACAGTGGTGTGGTAGGTTTCATTACATTGCAGTAAAAGATATTGAATGTAAAATCTGTTTCTGAACTGACTGTCATGTAACACCCAAAGCATTTGAAGAGGAACAATTTTTATCTGTCTTTTCACAGAGATTTATACCATGATCAGTTTTTTTTTTTTTAAAGATTTATTTATTGATTGATTGATTACTATGTTGGGTCTTCGTTTCTGTGCTAGGGTTTTCTCTAGTGGCAAGCGGGGGCCACTCTTCATCGCGGTGCGCGGGCCTCTCACTATCGCAGCCTCTCTTGTTGCGGAGCACAAGCTCCAGACGCACAGGCTCAGTAGTTGTGGCTCACGGGCCTAGTTGCTCCGTGGCATGTGGGATCTTCCCAGACCAGGGCTCGAACCCGTGTCCCCCGCATTAGCAGGCAGACTCCCAACCACTGCACCACCAGGGAAGCCATGATCAGTTTTATATAAAGAGAAACCCTGTGCCTATAGAGAAAAGATACCTGCAGGTAAAATGTACATCAGGGTGAGCGTGGCTCCATGAGATCTCTAGGACCAGGGGTCCAATTACTAATCCACTTTTTTTATTTTAAAAATTGATAGACTTTAATTTTTAGAACAATTTAAGGTTTACAGAAAATGGAGCAGAGAATTCTCTTAACTCCCTCTTCCCCCAGCTTACATATTCCCCTATTTTTTCTTTTCTTTTTAAAAAATTATTATTGGAGTATAGTTGATTAACAGTGTTGTGTTAGTTTCAGGTGTACAGCAAAGTGAATCACTTACATATATACATATATGTGTGTGTGTGTATATATATATGTGTGTATATATATATATATATATATACACACATATATATGTATATCCACTCTTTTAGATTCTTTTCGCATATAGGTCATTACAGAGGAGTGAGTAGATTTCCCTGTGCTATACAGTTGGTTGTTATTAGTTATCTATTTTATATATAGTAGTGTGTATATGTCAATCCCAGTCTTCCAATTCATCCCTTCCCCCTCCTTTACCCCCTGGTAACCATAAGTTTGTCTTCTGCATCTGTAGCTCTATTTCTGTTTTGTAAATAAGTTCATTTGTTTTTTGTTTTTTTTTTTTTAGATTCCACATATAAGCAATATCATATGATATTCGTCTCTCTCTCTCTGACTTACTTTACTCAGTATGGCAATCTCTAGGTCCATCCATGTTGCTGCAAATGGCATTATTTCATTCTTTTTTATGACTGACTAATATTCCATTGTATATATGTACCACATCTTCTTTATCCACTTCTCTGTCAATGGACACTTAGGTTGCTTCCATGTCCTGGCTCTTGTAAATAGTGCTGCAATGAACTCTGAGGTGCATGTATCTTTTCAAATTATGGTTTTCTCCAGCTATTTGCCCAGGAGTGGGATTGCTGGATCATATGGTAGTTCTATATTTAGTTTTTTAAGGAACCTCCATACTGTTCTCCATAATGGTTGTACCGATTTACATCCCTACCAACAGTGTAGGAGGATTTCTTTTTCTCCACCACCTCTCCAACATTTATTGTTTGTAGATTTTTTGATAATGGCCATTCTGACCAGTGTGAAGTGATACCTCATTGTAGTTTTGGTTTGCATTTCTCTAATAATTAGTGATGTTGTGTGTCTTTTCATGTGCTTTTGGCCATCTGTATGTCTTTGGAGAAATGTCTGTTTCGATCTTCCATCCATTTTTTGATTGGGTGTATGTTTTTTTGATATTGAGCTGCATGAGCTGTTTGTATATTTTGGGGATTAATCCCCTGTCAGTCGCCTTGTTTGCAAATATTTTCTCCCATTCTGTGGGATGCCTTTCGGTTTTGTTTATGGTTTATGTTTTGTTAGGTGCAAAAGCTTTTAAGCTTAATTAGGTCCCATTTTTTGATTTTTGTTTTTATTTTCATTACTCTAGGAGATGGATCAAAAAAGATACTGCTGCAATTTATGTCAGAGAGTGTTCTGCCTATGTTTTCCTCTAAGAGTTTTATAGTATCCGGCCTTACATTTAGGTCTTCAATCCATTTTGAGTTTATTTTTGTATATGGAATTAGAGCGTGTTCTAATTTTATTCTTTTACATGTAGCTGTCCAGTTTTTCCAGTACCACTTATTGAAGAGGCTGTCTTTTCTCCATTCTCTTGCCTCCTTTGTCATAGATTAGTTTACTATAGGTGTGTGGGTGCATCTCTGGGCTTTTTATCCTGTCCCATCGATCTATACTTCTGTTTTTGTGCCAGTACCATACTGTTATGATTACTGTAGCTTTGTAGTATAGTCTAAAGTCAGGGAGCCTGATTCTTCCAGCTCCTTTTTTCTTTCTCAGGATTGCTTTGGCTATTCGGGGTCTTTTGTCTTTCCATACAAATTAAAAATTTTTTGTTCTAATTCTGTGAAAAATGCAGTTGATAATTTGATAGGTATTACATTGAATCTGTTGATTGCTTTGGGTAGTATAGTCATTTTGACAATATTGATTCTTCCAATCCAAGAACATGGTATATCTCTCCATCTGTTTGTGTCATCTTTGATTTCTTTCTTCAGCATATTATAGTTTTCTGAGTACAGGTCTTTTGCCTCCTTAGGTAGGTTTATTCCTAGGTATTTTATTCTTTTTGATGTGATGGTAAATGGGATTGTTTCCTTAATTTCTCTTTCTGATCTTTCATTGTTAGTGTATAGGAGTGCAAGAGACTTCCGTATATTAATTTTGTATCCTGCAACTTTACCTGATTCATTGATGAGCTCTAGTAGTTTTCTGGTAGTGTCTTTAGGATTTTCTATGTATAGTATCATGTCATCTGCAAACAGTGATAGTTTTACTTCTTTTCCAATTTTGATTTCTTTCTTTTTCTTCTCTGATTGCCATGGCTAGAACTTCCAAAACTATGTTGAATAAAAGTGGCAAGACTGGACAGGACATCCTTGTCTTGTTCCTGATCTTAGGGGAAATGCTTTCACTTTTTCAACATTGAGAATAATGTTAGCTGTGGGTTTGTCATATATGGCCTTTATTTTGTTGAAGTAGGTTCCCTCTATACCCACTTTCTGGAGAGTTTATCATAAATGGGTGTTGAATTTTGTCAAAAGCTTTTTCTGCATCGATTGAGATGATCATATGGTTTTTAGTCTTCAGTTTGTTAATGTGGTATATCACACTGATTGATTTGTGTATATTGAAGAATCCTTGCATCTCTGGGATGAATCCCACTTGATCATGGTGTATAATCCTTTTAATATGTTGTTGGATTCATTTTGCTCGTATTTTGTTGAGGATTTTTGTGTCTATGTTCATCAGTGGTATTGGCCTGTAACTTTCTATTTTTGTGGCATCTTTGTCTGGTTTTGTTAACAGGATGATGGTGGCCTTGTAGAATGAGCTTGGGAATGTTTCTTCCTCTGCTATTTTTTGGGAGAGTTTCAGAAGGATAGGTATTAATTCTTCTCTAAATGTTTGATAGAATTCGCCTGTGAAGCCATCTGGTCCTGGACTTTTATTTGTTGGAAGATTTTTAATCACAGTTTCAATTTCATTACTTGTGATTGGTCTGTCCATATTTTCTATTTCTTCCTGTTTCAGTGTTGGAAGTTTGTACCTTTCTAGGAATTTGTCCATTTCTTCTAGGTTGTCCATTTTATTGGCGTATAGTTGCCTGTAGTAGTCTCTTATAATCCTTTGTATTTCTGTGGTGTCAGTTGTAACTTCTCCTTTTTCATTTCTAATTTTATTGATTTGAGCCCTCTTTGTATTTGTGGCAGGACAAAAAAAAAAAGATACTTATCTTCTAAACATCAAAAATTTTTTTCTACAGAGTTGCTTTTGTACAAATTAATATATGAAGTATTTCCATATCTATTGGTTTGAAAATAAGTTCTGCTTTTATTTCAAGTTAAACAACGCACCAATAAGGATGTGTCTGTTCAACATCCAACATGCCAATTAAAGTGTAACAATATTAACATAAAACGTTTCTCAAAAACTGGAATATTTTAAGTATAGCCCTCTCCTTCCTCAGAGTGAAATGCTATATTGAAGTATAGCTTTTCACGCGATTATTTTAGTAGTTGGTAGCAATTGTTATATAATTGTAGTGATACTCATGTTAGCAAATTAACTCTTTATTTAATGCACAATGAAACAAATAAGCAAACAGCAGAAAGAAAAGGATTACTCCCTAGCAATCTAAGTTTAAAACTCTCTGCTATTACCTTAAAGAAATAACTAGCTTTAACAAGAGAAACAAGTTTATTTCTCAGGATAATTCATCTTGAAATGAAGTGATTACATAAATATAAGATTTAAAATCGTATATGCTAAAATCTTGTGAATTAAATGCTCTGGTGAATAATTTAGAAAATGGTAACTTCAGTATACTGAAAACTAAATCCTAGTGGCCTTAAAAAGTTAATGTCTTTTAAAATAAGAAAAACAAGCTTAATTTACTCTCAGGGAATAATTTCGGCACTGGGAAAATTGGGTAGAAAAAAGAAAACTTATAAATGAAAGTCAGTCTTTAATGAGTGCTAGCATAAAAATCTATAGAATACACACAAGATAGCAATTCAAGTTTTAGTTGAATTCATTTGAAAAGAGATTGTCTTGATCAGATTTAACAAAATGGCTTAACAGGGAAATTATGTGTATATATTTTGAAACAATAATTTATGTTAAATGACCTTCTGTATGACATGAGAAAAAGTAAAACTGGAGGATTTGAGATTTACATTGAACGTGTACTTGTCATGAATTTTTTCCAACTGATGACTTTCTAATGTGGTAAGCCTTAAATCTCTCTTCTTAAAGAAATATTCCCTGAGCTTAATTTTAGAGTGAATTCTCCTTTTCCTGTCAGTACTGAATGAAATGGATAGCAATGGAAGAAGATGCAAACAGTTTTCTTGCTATAAATAAGTAGTTTATGTAGAAAGTATTAATTTTTTTAACAAAAGCTTGCTTTTATTTAATAAAAATTGAGGATCAGTGCCTACTCTAAATACTGGATAAACAATGGATTTAGAAGAAAATAGGAAAATACCATTTACTAAAATGACAATTCCCTAGAATTGCCCATGTCCAATGTGGATGTTTAACCTAGACTGACAAATCTATTGCTATACCTTCCCCCAAAGATGAACCGTGGCATCTGAGCACTATTTCAGGTCCTTCCCTGAGTGTCATGATCTATCTTGAGTGTTCTTGAGTTGTACTCACTTATAATCTGCTCTTCCTCTCTTATTTATGGTTTAACTCCTTCCTATTAATTTCATCATCTGTATTTGTTCTTCCTTCATTAACTCTTGGATCTCTCTCAGGGATGTAGTTTAACTTTCCTACTGACTCTTACTGTTCCCAGCTCCACATTCAACTAGTCAAAGACTCATGGTACTTTTCCCCTTAAGTATTTACAGAATGTGTCTCCTGCTCTCCTCATTACCACCAGCTGCTTAGTTCACAATACATCTTTTCTCACTTCAAATGTTACAACACTCTGCTTACCAGTTTTTTTGCCATAGTCCTTGTCAACTTCTAGTCGATACACTACACTTTTCTAGAGTAATCTTTCTAAAAGAAAACATATATTATTTCCCTGCTTAAAACCATTTGATGCTTCCCTGAGCCTTTTTGGATATCATGCAGACTCCATTGCATGATGTCAAGGTTCTTCATGGTCTGGCTCCTGCCTCACTTGTTTATGACTTTCTCTTAACAGTCTTCAGAAGGAACACAGTACTTCAGCCATACTGAGCTACTTTCTCTTCTTTGAACATGTTGTGTTGTTTCAAAACTGTGTGCCTTTGTACTTGTTGACTTCTCTGCTTAAAATACCCTTCTTTGTTTATCTGTGAGAAATTTGAATAAAGTTTGAGTATGAAGACCAAATGTTCTCTGTCATAGGTAGGGAAAATGTTGTGGATGAGTTGAGACATGAATAACCCTCAGTGTATGAATACTGTCAGAGAGTAGTAAGAACCCAGGTTTTGGCTGAGAACTAGGGTGCCCAACAGTCCCAGTTTGCATAGGACTGAGGGGTTCCCAGGACACACGATTTTCAGTTGTAAAACCAGATAGTCCTGAGCAAAGCAGGATGGTTGGTCATCCTAACTGAGACTCAGGAGCTAGAAAGAAACAAATCTTCCTCTTATGTATCCCCAATGTTTCCTAAATCTCTGAGCCTTATCACTGTCTATTGCAGCTGCTTTATGTTTGTGTCTGATTCCCACAGCAGGCTATGAGCCTCTTCGGGGATTGGGTCTTATTCACCTTCGTGTCTTTAGCAACTGCTTTGTTGCCAGTCATGTGTTTTTTCCCCAGGAAATGTTTGATAACCATGAGTGAAGGAATTGATGAGCAGATGAATGAATAATTGAATGATATAGAAAAATTGAAAAGGGGAGGACAGGATTCATGTCCCAAGAGTTCTAGGTAAATTAACAAAATTGATCAAGAAATTAAGACCTGCCGTAGAGATCTCAGAACAAGCAAGAGACCCACTTCTAAGATTCTGGGGCACATGAGTACTTATGTCAACAGAAGTCTCTTGCCTCTAGAAATGTCAGGGTTGTTAGTTTAAACTCTGGTTCCTCCATTGCATGGAAGTCTAAATCTCTCTCCAGTACATTCATAAATTCTGGGAGTGAGGAAGATTATATTCTGACTGTCACATCTGTCTTTGGGTTCTTGTTTCCTCAAGTACCAAATGTGTTTGTATCAGCCAAAAACAGATGAAAAGCCAAGTCTTGCCCATGGTTTCCAAAAACAATTCACTCACTCAAAGCATTTGCAAAGTTGTAGAATTTACTGAAGATTTGGGGTCAGGGAGAAGAAATGCTTATATTACAAAAATGTCGATAACAGCAGCAAAAACACCAAAGCTTCAAATTGAACTTTGGCATCTGTGATCCTGTACTCAGATATCCTCTGGCCATCTACACCTGGAGAACTTCCGCTCACTTTCCCCCTGAGAGCCCCTCCCCTCATACTGACTCTGTTGTTCCTGTGCCTCTCCCTTTTCTTGTCTGCTCTTGTTTTTCTTCTCTCTCCCTCCTTCACAGAAATAATTTATCCTTTTGTCTCCTACTGAACAGTGCACCTTGGTTCTTTCAAACGTGCAAGTTTTCTTGGACCCACTCTCTACTCCAAGGGGCTTAACCAAGGTATAGCCCCAAGAAAAGACAGTTCCCTCCCTACAAAGTTCTTGCCAGTCTTGATGATTACATTTCAATCCCATTATCAAAGGTTAGAAGCAGATTAATCACAAAAGTGCAAGGACAATGAATCTCAGAGTCAAATAAAAGCTTAATAATTTCTTGTTACCTAATGATAGGCAGGACAGATCATGAATGGAACTGAATTCTGCTCTGCTTGAGGGTAGAGACCATTTCTGACTTATCTACAATGTATCATCAGCACTTAGCCCAATTCGTGACACATAGTAAATACTCACTAAATGTTTTAAAATTTTGAATAAATAGATGAGTTTGCAAATTTGGTGACATAAGCATTATATCAAATTAAGTCATTGAAATAAGTGGTCCGTTCAGAGTAAAACAATCAGTTAATCCACTTACTTAACAGCCAGTTTATTAAACACAATCAGTTGTTAGCGATTCTGAGACCTACCAATGCAATTCCACAGTTTTTTGAAAAGTGGAAAAATAAAATTACTGAATGCTTCTTGTCATTTCATTTGAAAACAAAATTTTATGTTAACTATATTAATTATTACCTTAAGAAACTGTATAGGCAGAAATAAAACCACAAATAAGCATTTTTGCCTAAGTGTACTGCAACAGAAGGCATGTAATTGATTTGGGCTCAAAATTAATATTAAGGGATTAAACAAATAAGTGTACATATAACTTGGAAATTTATAATTAAATTATTAAAGCAAACAGGCCCATTACAGAATGCTTTAATATTGCTAACACTGCTTATTCAGAGTTATGTAAAATGGTAAAGGCTTAATTTGTTTCAACAAGCAATTCATAAATCCACAGTGATGTCAGCATTACCAAAACTATAGGAGTGATTTCTTATCCTATCAAGGTTAAAAGACTATCTGCACTGATAACATTAGTCATTAATGTATGTGAAATACATTTAAAAAAAACAAAACAAAACAAGAATCTTAACTGCACAGTCACAGGTACATAAAAGCAAAATTTAGTAGGAATTGTTTCAGAAGCTTTTGTCATTTATAAAGTCCTTTTGTAGTTTTGTAGTTCAAATATACATACATTAAAAATATTTTACTTTGGGGAGCCCTGGAAACAATGTTTTGATATTTTATTTCATTTCAGTTATTCTTCCCATGGATTATTTTTATACTTTTTAAATTCAGAGTCAAAGGAACAATTCTAATGACTTTTTTTGCTTTTATTCTGTTGTTAACAGAGACAATTATAGGTTATTACCTAGTGGGATTCTGTTTCTAATATTCAAAAGAACATTCAATAACTAAGAGACAGAGAATGACAGAGAATATAGATATTGTTTCAGCTCACTAAATCTGAACATTAAATAATCATGAAAACATTTAAAACCATCAATGGGTGTTCTCATAAAATGTCTCTTTCAAGTGTCTGTTCTTCCCTCCTTCCATTTTACAGAATTCAAGATGGGAAAGCACATGACTTTCTTTTGTTCTGGCCTTCGTTTTTCACTGGCCCCAAGTGTAACTCAGACATCACAGCTATTTTAGCTAAAACAGGAAACTGTTCTGTAATGTGAGTAAACTCAGATTGTTAAGCAGCTCTTATTACAAAAATTCCTGCTTTGCTATTTTTCTCAAGGATAGCAAGAGTTGCTAGGATTCCAATTTGGGGGGAAAAAAAAAACTATAAGGGGAAAGGGGAACTAGTCCATCATGTTTTTTAAGTCTGGTGTGGTGAAAAGGAAACAACTTTGATTTGTTGAGTGGATCATTTTTATAAATCTTTTGAATGATTGAAGTCCGAAAACATATATAACACATATATTCATTTTGATATGTCATTTTTAGGATATTAGAATTTAAAAATTGAAATAACTGCAAATATGGGGCAAAATGGGTGATTTAAAATATTTCTTCTGAAAGGCTCACCCACCCTCTGCTTTGCCTTTCATCAATTATGGATCCAAAGAGACTGTTGATTTTACTTGGATTATTTATGGCAACCCAGTCTGTTTCTGACTTCTTTTGGTGGAAAAGTGTCTGAGGAACATTTTAATTCAGTTCTTAAAATTGCCATATCATCCATCTCTTTTTTTTCTCTAATGAACACTTTAGTTGTGTCCATACAACATCAGACAGAGCTAAAGTTCAGTATCTCAAAGTGACATAAGACTGTCCTTAAAAAGAAAAATAACAATATTTGCTAGAGGAAATACTATGTATATATTTACTTATTTATTTGTTTGCTTTGCTTTCCTTAGATGAAATAGGATCACCCTGGGCCTATGTTATGAGTAAGTAAGCTGTCCTAGTTATGCTCTGGTGGGCACCTTGGAGAGTTGCCTTAAGTGGAAGGGAGATACGTGACCTGGCTGCCAGTGAGTTGAAGGAGTTCAAGCAACTTCAGGGGTACATCCTAGGATGTAATTTATATGCATAGAAAATCCACCTCATTTTTCTTAAAGACCAAAATGTACGCCCTATCCCCTAGCATTATTTATTATCATAGATGTTGGAAAAGGAAACACTTATTCATACTACCATTTTCCCAGAAGTATATTTTTTCAAGATACCCTGACAGCTTTGCCTAGTCGAACTCTAAAGGATTGCAGGGGTTTTCTTTTTTTTTTTTTTATCACCAACTTGAAAAAATTTTAAATTAGCATCCTAAGTTTTTCCCTTGATATCTGTAATTAATCCCTCAACTTTACTGAAACCAATTTACCTAAATTAGTCCTCTGTACTGATAGTCTTCAATGTTTGTGGGGTAGAACAACTAAAATTCCTTTGTTTTCTGATCCATAGAAAATTTTTGAAGTTATTAGTCAAGTATTTGTCTTCTTTGAGTTGTTATATGCATTTTACTACATTTTAAAGTCCAGAGTATCTGTGCTACATTTAATTTTGGAAATTTCATTATTGTTTTGCTCTCAAGAAGTATTATTGAATTATGTACAGATCAGTCAATTATTCATTCTATTATATCCTTGTACTGCAAGTACTGGTCAGTGCATCTTTCTAAAGAAGTAGTTTAATCTTAAATACAATATTTTTATTTTCCTTATTTTCTTTAAATTGGTAAAAAGTTTAAATGTACTCCTTGCCTGTATGTATACACATATTAAATACATTTGCTATTCCTGTACGTATACACATATTAAATACATTTGCTATTCCTGCATTTATTTAACTAATAGCCATTGAAGGTTACCTATGCCACTATCCTAGGCATTAAGAGATATTTGTCTCAATAACTTGAAAAAATTATTTTGTCTATGATAACATCTAATCATTCTTAAAATTTCAGATAATTACCCCTATTGTATCATTGCAAATGATTTATATGTTACCTATTAATCTTATGATCTTATGCTTAATGGATGTTCAAATGGCAAATATTAATTCCTAATAATGCAAATGCTCACTTATAAGTCTATCCACAATGTTTTCCATTAGTGGTATTTGCAGCAGATATGCAAGGTGACATCAATAACTTTCCACAGGGTCATTTGGGGTGAGAAAGTATGCAAGTCTTACCAAGGAAAATTAACTTGAAGGCAAATTGCCTATTATTTTGTAGCGCAGAAATTGGAAAACCCAGATATGTGGTTCTTTTGTCCATTTGCACATTTTCTATTGGTAATGAGATATATTGGGCTTGGAAAAAAGAATTTGACTTCTTAACATAAAAAAATGTATCTTAAACCTATGCGATCAAATGTTCTTGAGTCGTTCACTAGAACATGGCAAACCTTGGGTGCGGAGGTTTATCTTCTTACCTGAGGAAATGATTTTTTTAAAGCGATGATTCATAACAATCGCAGATTAAACACTTTTCATACTAGGCATTCCAACATCGTAAAGAGTTAAATCACAATGTAAGTTGTTAGTTATTGTAAATTGTGTCAGTTACTATACTCCAGGCAGCATGTCCTCTATTGAAAAGAGTTTTGAAAATAATAGCTCACTTTTATGGCTACCTAATCATTCTGCAATATCAAATCCATCTCACAGAAGCTAGAACCCAAGTGAAAAATAAAATGAGACAGAGAAAACTTCAAAAATTGAATTGTGTGATAGCTACTCAAGTGTATGTATATGTCTCTGTGTGTGTGCATTATGTATAGAGAGAAAATTCCTCTTTTGTACTGGGCTGTAACCTCCCATAGAGTCTGAATTTAGCTCTTAACAGGGAAAGAAATAGGAGACAAAAGACACAAGTCTAAAACAACAAACATTCGCATAAACCTCAAAGTTAAGAACTTGCGGACCTGACACTCTTTTACAAAAGTATATGCCTGCTATTTAATATTGATTTCAAGTTTCTTTATAGGCTTTTTGAATTCCTACAGGCGTGTATGTGTGTGTGTGTGTGTGTGTGTGTATGTGTGACATATATCTCATGGGACAACATGCTAAATTCTCCTAAGAGCTTAATTTACCTACTCTGTATTTTTTCAATCACATAAAAATCAGAGTGGAAATGAACTAATCTTAAGATAATTGATGAGCTAAAATTTGACTGTTGACATAACAAATAATTTTAATTAAATGTATCCAGTAAATACACATCAAAGGCAGAGTGTAAGTACTTGAAAGTTAATGTTATATATGTGCTTGCTAGACTTCAGCGGACTTATTGAAAGTTTTTATAATGGAATACACACACACACACACACACACATGCTCTTGCATATTTAGAATAAGCTCCCAAAAGTTAGATTCATTTCTCAATAAAAATGTGTCAACTCAAACATACTGAACTGAAGTATTAACATCTTTCTCTTTTATATTACTAAATATCTATGTATAGTATAGAAATAATATTGCATTTATTATTTTCTGAGGCTTAGCACCCTGGAAAAATATTGGAGAAGACCTACATTCTTTCCTGCTTTTAAAATTTGTGAGACCAATTTTATGCCACGTGAGATTCAATTTCATAGTCTCAGATGCCCCTGAAATGTTTTAGAGATGCATTCCCTGAACAAGACATATTGTCTGTCCTCACCAGGTGACAGTTTCATGCTCAAATATCAAATATTCTCAGACAAAATAGTAACAACAGTATTTTTTCACACAACTGTAAAATACTTGATTTTCTCACAAGGAGTCAATTGTGACGTTTAAGAATCTTTATGGTCAAGCCATATCATTGCACAGTTAGCTATAGTCCCTCATGTTGGAACTAAATCTCACTTTTTTCCTCGTGCTCTCCGTAGAAACAAAGTTTCTGACAATGATAAACTCTAAATGTATTTATTGAATGAATGAATGACAAATAGCCAGTTATGTGTTTTGCTTATGAACCTCTATTGGCCAATATTTAACTATAAAAATTAATAACTCAAATTGAAGTTTCTCATTTTTCATATTTTCATTGCATTGAGCTCTGTTGTAATATACTAAATATAATATAGCAGTGCATTAAAGCTGAAAATTTCATGTGTGAAATAAAGATCCTCAATTTCTTTCCTGCTCCCAAACTCATAGACTCCGATCTGTGCTCTCCTGGTCTCCCTCTGTCCTTTCTCTTTCTAGCCCAAGTCCAGTCTCCTGCTTGTGCACCATATTTCACCCTCCTGCCCTAAGGCAACTTGCTCTACCAGTGATCCTGTTTCCCCCTCTGTGATTGCATTTTCTCCTTCTTTTACCTAAGAATATTTTTGGTATCAAGTATCTCCTAGCTTAAAACAGTGAATCTGAAGTGGTTCACACTTTGCGGCCTGTCCTTCCTTCTTTGCTTTTCATACCTGATAAGGATTCAGACTCCTCCTTCATCATCCCATGTAAGCTATTCATTTGGTTTCATTACTGGCCACTTTGCTGTACATTTTCCAGTTTTCATCTTACTTGACTTTTCAGTGGCATTGATGGGCTGACCAATGATATCTTCCTCGTTGGAAACTTGCTCTCAGAAAAAAACATTCGGTTTAGGTTCTTTTCCTAATTTGCTAGGTATCGCTTCTCAAGTTTGGGTAGACTTATCTTTTCATGCACTCCTTAAATACTATTCCTTTCCTTCCTCCAGAGTACAGTGGTCTGTCTTCTTGTGAGTACAATCATGAGTCTTTATTTATTCTCATCCGCAAACTCTCTCTGTGACTCCATCCTTACTGACAGCTTCCACTGCCACTGAAAGGAATGTTGACTTTCTGAAAAAATAATCTAAATTTCAAGCCCAGAATTCCTTCCTGGGACATTTGGGGCAAGGTGGAGTCTTATAGTCCCAGAAGTACCTTTTGGCTTACCCCTTCAGTTTCTAGGAGGTAGCTACTATAGTTCTCCTAATTCTAACTGACCTGACTTAACTCTTTATGTTTTGAAAATTTTTTCGTACTCAATTTTCTGCGATTCAAAATAAAAACAAAGCTCTTGATTTAAATTTTAACTCTATCAATATTATGATTTTTAATTCTATTTTATAAATAGCAGTAAAACTTAAGGATTTAATTGAATAAACATGAGCATAGATTATAATAATATAATGTTACATTTATATAATTTTATTATTTTCAAAGGATGTTCTCATATTTAGACAATAAATTCTCATAACCATCATGTAACTTTATTATTATTATTTATTTTATTGCAGGAAACTTAGGCTTCTAGAAGTTTGGAGGCTTGCCAAAGATCACACTAGAAAGTGACAGAACAAGGCTTGAAATATTTAGGAAAAATTAAATATCTTTGCATAAATATTACAAAGTGTTTAATTGTTACCAATCACAAATGAATCAAATCCTGTACCATACCTGAGGATAGTTTTCCTCAAAGATGTTACAAAGAAGGAAGTATTAAGTTTCTTATTTTTACTAGCGTGTCCATTTTTTTGATGGAAGTAATAATTTAGTCCTAAGGCATAAGACAAAGTGGAAGATTAGAGAGGTAAATCAAAGACCATATATCACCTATAACTTGAGTTTTATATTCTAAATAATCAACAGTTAGTGACTGTGTATATGCTTTCTTTTGAATGAGATTCAAAAAAAAAAAAAATACATGCTGGACAGTATCTAAAATTGGAAAATAGAGCTTACTTTTTTTTTTCTTAAAGGATTCAAAAGCTCCTTCCCCAAGATTCAGAGAAGTTGCCTGTCCCTAGTGGCTTTTGCTCAATTTGCTCATACGGCGATGGCCTTTTGACATTTGCCCTAAGGGCCTTTGCTGATCTTGCCACCCACTCCACAGGTTTAAATAAAGCACGTGGTTTTGCCAGTGTCCTGCCACCAACCAACCAGGAAACGTAATCTCTGAATGGGACAGGAGCCAAGACCCCAGAAGTTCTTCAGAGTTATGCTGGGATGAGACTCCCGGCTAGCAATGAAGGGGCATTAAATTCCTTCCTGGCACCTGCTGAAGCCGATCTCAAGAATGGCAACAGGCTTGTTTTAGGGGTTTTAAACTATCAGTCTGGGATCAGCAGCCTGTTCTGAGAGGCTGGGGATGTCAAATTCCAGCTGTCGCAACTTGCTTCTGTGAGAACCTCGTGCTCAGTCAGTCAGAGACGTGGAAGATGAACTTCGTTAAGACCGTGCACCACAACTCTTTTTATAGACAGACCAAACCGAAACCACAAATCTCCCTCTTGAAAACCCCGGCCCTTCCTGCCTAGTTTGGAATACAGGGTCAACACAGGGTTATCTGTAGGTTGGGTGTGAGCACCCAAACAAAATATTTAGCCAACTGCATGACTAGTTTGTGGTTTCAGGTTTTCATTTCAAAATCTTTGCAGCCCATTAATCACTATCATGAAAGAGTCTTCATCAAGAGTTCATGCTCAGTTCACTCACTGGGCTACAGCATCAGTGTTTGTATTTTCAAAGTCCAAAGAGAAAAGCAATAATTGACTAAATTGAATCAGAAACATGCCGTGAATTTGGAACTTCCAAGCAAAGATTTTCCTCTGGACAAGATTTTCATTTATCTACACATGACTCTACAGTAGTTACTTGGGTGATATTAGTTTTCTTAGGGAGGAAAAGGTAAGGTTTCAGCTCCACGTGCGTTTTCCCAGGACCAGAACCATGACTAATGAATTGTTCATCAACAGGAATAATAGCTGAGCTTCAGCAAGTTAGGAATGTTTCACTGGTTAGCTGCAGTGAACCTTATACTTTATTTAAATAAAGTGTTTATTGGACCTGACAGGTCTCTGATTATACTCCTTAAACAGAATTTCCTAAATTATTATCAAGAGCAGTTAAGTAATAGTTAAAAATAATTGAATTCTTAGTAGGTACAGTGCACTGTTCTGAATCTTTTACTTGTATTAATGCTTTTAATCCTCACAATACTACTATGAGGTGGCTATTTTCATTATGCCCATTTTATTAATGAGAAATATTAGGCCCAGAGAAGTTAAATAACTTGCCCAAGATATCACAGCTAGAAGGTAGAAAAAAAATAGGATTTAACCTTGATGTAGCAATTTAAAATAATAGAAAGCAATAAATGGAATTTATTACTGCTGAACTTATTCAGTCGTTTGGCTTCCCTCTCAAAATTTGTAAGAGCTACTTATATGCTAGGTATGTCTATGAAATAATGTCATGATTGGATTTTCAGTAACATTGCTCTTCCCATTATTATAGTTTAACTTTGTTGTATGAGTGGTCATTTTCAATAAGTCAATGGCAGTGTTGATACTCTTGGTCAGTGTTTTGGATGGAGCGTGAGGTTAGGAGTCAGAAGGCCTGGGTTTTAGATTCATCTCTGCCATAGACAAAGTCTTTGTCCTGCACAAGTCACTTAACCATTCTGATCCTGTTTTCTCTCTCTCTCTCTTATGGTCCTAAGGCTTCTCCTGTTCTGCCCATTTAATGGAACTGCTTAGACATCAGAGACAAGAAATGTGTTAAAGGATTGTGTCCATAAAAATACCATATGAATGTAAGCTGTTATTATTTATTGATGAAATAAATACTCACTCATCTTAAAGCCATGAGTGACTTTGACAAAAACTAATAGCTATTTACCTATAAAGCCAGCAATTCTGTCAGATGTTACAAAATGTAATTTTGATAAAGTACAACTTATCCATATTTTTCTTTAGTGCTTTTGGTGTTGTATCTAAAAACTCATTATCAAAAGCAAAGTCATCTAGATTTTATCCTATGATTTCTTCTGGAAGCTTTATAGTTTTGCATTTGACATTTAAGTCTACAGTGCAGTTTGAGTTAATTTTTGTGAAAGATATAAACCTTTATGTCTAGATTCTTTTTTTTTGCATATGGATATCCAATTATTAGTATAATTTGTTGAAGAGACAATTAATGCCTTAGCTCCTTTGTCAAAGATCAGTTAACTATATTAGTGTAGGTCCGTTTCTGGGCCCTCAGTCCTGTTTCATTGATCTATGTCTATTCTTTAATCAGTCAATCAATCAACACTGCACTATCTTGATTCCTGCAGCTTTATGGTGTCTTAAAATTGGTGCTGTGAGCTCTCCAATTTTGTTCTTCTCCAGAACCCTGTTGGCTATGCTAGGTCTTTTACATTTTCATATAAATTTTAGAATAAGGTTGTTGGTATCTACAAAATAGCTAGCTGGAATTTTGTTCAGGATTATATTGAATCTATAGAACAAGTTACAAAGAATTAATATTTTAACAATATCGAGTCTTTCAATATATGAACATAAAATACCTCTTCATTTATTCAGGTCTTTTTTCATTTCTTTCATCAGTTTTGTAGTTTTTGCATATAGATTCAGTATATACTTTGTTAGATACCTAAGTACTTTATAAAATACTAATTTTATTTGCTGATACTATTGTAAATGTCATTTTTTCCTCCTAAATTTCAAATTCTAATTTTTCATTGCTAGTATAGAGGAAAGCAAGTGACTTTTATGTATTTACCTGTATCTTGCAACCTTGCTATATACTTCATTATTAATTCAAAAATTTTTCTTTTTTATCAATTCTTTCAGACTTTCTACATACAAATGTATGTCATCATATATAATTCTTTGTATACATTATTGGATTTGATTTGCTAATATTTTATTGAGGAATTTTGCATCTATGTTCATGCAAGATATTAGTTTGTAATTTTCCTTTCTTATGATGTTTTCATGATAGTATTTAAATGTATCAGAGAACTAGTTGCAGTATAAATCAGGATGCTAAATCCAGTTAGCAAAGCTAATTTATGGGTGCAGTCAATAGCACATTTTAGGCAGTTTTTTTTCTCACTTGCTGATCCATATTAATGTTACATCTATTCGGCATCCTCATCTCACTAGAACATAGCCCAGAACCTAAAGTTTAAAAGGTCTTTGATGGCCTACAATATATCTATTAATGAAAATACAGAGGAGATCACCATCAGATCTTATTTACTTCTATTTGATATAAAATATTAATAATCTTGGTAACATGACCTTTAAGTCCATAGACTAGAAAACACAAATAATTTGATTGAGGCTGGAGGAACACCAAAAGAAATCTTACTTACAGAAGTGAGAAGTTATAGCTGCCAATTTTGGAGCACTGGCCACATGAACGGCAGTCCCAGGAACGCTGGTATAGGTATAAGTTCAAAGACTTTTCACATCTCATCAGACAATAGAACTACTACTGTGTTATAAGTATACATATTAATTGCTTTCACACTGATGTCACTAAGTCCTCAAGAAAAGCTGGAACTGCATCTCTGATGTTTTCATTCTGCATACCTATCCATTTTAGATGTGATACTTGATGTGGTTCAGAAAAACTGCCATTAAAAATAGATAAACGAACAAATTGTTGTGTAATACAATTTTATTTATCTTCAAAATACCAAGGCAGAGCACCATCTTCTCTGTATTTTTGGATACAGCATTTCTTCTGAGCTTTTTCTTTCTAAGAAAACAAACTGGAATTAAGGATATAGGACTGAGCAGTGACAGGCCAGGTAAACAGTACCTTTCAGACTCCACTCACACAGGACCAAGTCATCTAAGTCAAGTCTTTGAGACCATATTTGGCACTTGGTGTCTTCACTTCTTTCCCTCTAATTTTCTGCTCAGTCAACAGTGGTCTGGGTTTCACCTCCTACTACTTAAGTAAACTTACTCTCACTGTTGATTCCAAAGCACACTCTCCCATCATTCTATCACTTGAACTTTGGGGTATTGGACATTATTGACCAATGTCTTTCTTTAATGCCCTTTTTCCTTGGTTTCTTGGACATTAGACTGTCCTGGTTTTTATCCTATACCTCTGGCCAAATCCTCTTGGTCATCTTCACAATCTCTTCTTCTTCCCCTAATTCATAGCTATATAAATCACTCTTCCTTAAAATTTTATGCTGCCCAAACTAAATTTTATCATTTTCCCTGTGACTCATTCTTCTAAAAATATTCCCTACTGTATTTATTTTATATTGCTGTTGTAATGATTTACCACAAGCTTTGTGGCTTAATACAACACATGCTTATTGTTTTATGATTCTGGAGACCAGAAGTCTGAAATTGGTCTCAAAATCAAGGTGTTGGCAGAACTATGCTCCTTCCCAGTGCTCTAGAGGAAAATCTGTTTCCTTTCCTTTTCCAGCTTCTAGAGACCACTGGAGTTCCTTGGTTCATGCCCTTTATTCCAACATGTAGCATCTTCAAATATCTCTTTGATTTTTACCTCCTTTTCTTGCCGTACCCTTTCATGTTAAAGTACTCTTATGATTACATTGGGCCTATCAGAATAATCCAGAATAATCTCCTTGTTTTAGGGCCAGTTTATTAGCAACCTTAATTCCATGAACAGCTTCATTCCGCCTTACCATATTATATAACATGTCATAAGTTCCAGGAATTGGGACCAAGACATATTTGGAGAACGCCATTATTCTGCTTACCACACCAACTTTTGTGCATGGCAAACCCACAAGCCAAAAGCCTGGAGGTTTTCCTAGACTCCAGCTCTTTCTCAAATCTGAACACAGTATGTTGCCAAGACTTGTCAGTGCTACACTCTGATTTTTCATAAATCATCCTCTCCTCCACACAATCTCTGATTCCTTCTCAAACATAGAAGTTCATGTTTTTAGCACTACTTAGGTAACCAAGGTAGCCCCCTAATCATTCTCCCTGTGGTCAGTCTTACACCATCCTTGCTCCCATAATCCTAACATCCCTGCATATTGAAACATCTGCCTTGTACTCTACAGGCAGATAGATATATAGATATAAATATGGATAGAGATATGTAGTTTAAGATTCAGAGTTGACTATTTTATTTTCATTAAAAGCTTCTTTCAGTGGGTCTCTACAGCTCAGACTGTGACAGTCAGATATCTGAGACTGCCACTCAAGGCATTCAGGCCTGGCTCCTGCAAACCTATTCGTGCTCACCCTCAACACACACTCTGCTACAGCATATTCAACTCAGCTCCTGATTAGGTGATGCTACATCTTGCTTTATTTTCTTTTGTACTTTCTATATCTTCTCTGTCAAATGTTTTTCCTCCTCTATCATCTTTCTTCTAGCTAGCCACACTCATCCTTCAAGACTCTGCACAGACAAATCTTTCTTCAGGACTCACTTGCCCTGCCTGGGTGGAGAGTTAGTCTTTATCTATGCTCACAGAGTACTGCATTTCTGTCAGTGCTCTTCCTGTGTTATAATCTGGTTTACTTGTCTGTCTCCTCATGACCTTCTTGAAAACAGGAACTTTGACCTTTGTTTGGTACCATCAGACCTACAGAGTCATTGGTAGAAAATAGATACACAGAAACTGCTTAATGAATGAATGAGTCCTGGGGATATTAATCTATTCTAGGAGCTAAAGGAATATTTCATCTTGAGCTTGGTGAGAACAGTACTGGTGTTAATCTATTCTTCAAGGCTTTCCCCAGGTAGAAGCAGAAATTCTAATCCTTGACATCCTAAGAACTGTACCAGCATTTAGATTCTTCCTCTAAGAGGAGGCCAGGAAAACGTTTCTTCTAGCTCTTGTTTAGAGCCACAGACCATGAAGTAGGCTTATGAAAGGCAGCAAGGATGCATGCACCAGATAAATGTTACAGGAGTTGAAATGACGTTTCCCTCTTGTCTCAATTCTTAATTGGCTGCTCATGGTCGCTGGGATGTTTATGTGGCCTCAAGGCTGGCTCCATTCTGCTGCCATCTGTCTTAGTTATAAGTACACTACAAATTCCATATGGCTGCTTAATTCCAATGACCCTAAAGCATTCTCATATTCCACAGGGCCAGTTGAGACAAATGACTTACCTAATTTGTTTGGGTTTGGAATAACTAGGAAATGAAATTAGTAGTACCCCAAATTTCTCAAAATGCTTTTCCTTTAATAGAGGAGGATACTATGGGCAGCTGGCCTCAATGCTACATCTTCTCACATGTTTATCTACTCTCTAAATGGAGAGGACATGTTTGCTCTTAAAGGAATGGAAAGAAGGTTACATTTTTATATGTAGTCAAGAAAACTAACAGTATCCACTGGATTCATGTTCAACTTACTATGTCTTTCGTAGTATAGATCATTATTCTTTTTAAATGATGATGACGATAGCTATTTTACCTTGCCTGGGTACCTCATGATCAGAAATTACATATGCATTTATTCAATCAAAGATTTTTATTCAGTGCAAAGATTTCTCAGTTAATTACCTGAATTGTTCGTTCATGAGAACCCTTTGAATCTTCATTTCCCTTACTCTTTTCTCTGTCTCATAACTGCCCTGCAGAGTCCTAATCCTTGATTTATGCAACCATCTGCCTTACCAATTATAACTAAACTGGAGAATTTATGAAACTATGCAACTTGGCCTCAGTACACATTTACTGTGTCCCAGGCCTGATGGGACCTCAGTCTATTATCAATTCCTTTCTTGTCCTTCAAAAGCTTCTATCCTAGTGCCTCAGCAAAAATTCTGAAGCCTTACCATTCTTTTCAAGACCCAAACTCTTCCTTTCCTTTCCCACACCCCTACTCAACTTCCCACTTCTTACAGCTACAGACTACTCAGTGGGGCTACCTCATCCTTATCCTCTTTATTCTAATCTAGGAGGATTAGTTATTCCATGAAGGCTAATCCTTCCAACTGTGGTCTCCAATACACTTCTCGTCTTCTCAGGGGGCCTTGCTTTATCAGTTGCCTACTCTGTTTTGAATCATGACCCATTCATTATTACTAGATTCTTCTCTTCATCAATAAAACATTCAGGTCAACATATCCTCTCTATATAAACCATAAAACAAAGACCCAGTACTAATACTGTCTCTAGATTATACGAAGATCTTACATTCTTTTGTCATCAAAAGTTCTTGAATTCCTTCTCTGTACTTGCTATCTTCACCTCCTCCCTCTTTTCCTTCCCCCATCTCCACCTCTGTTAACTGTCTTACATGATGCACTCTTATCTGTCATGGAACTTCATGTTCTCTTTATACCTCTATCATTTATGTGGGCTTCTTTTTTCTGTCCCTTAAACTATCAGTATTTCTAAGATGTTGCAAACTGACCTCAGTTAATTAGGCAATTCAGGATCCTAAGTTTCATTGTTTTTGGTAGGCAGTGGTAGTCACTCTAAGGGTTTGAGTTGGTAAGACTTAGCTACTTCTCTAGATTTGCTACTAGATTATAACAAAAGCAAATTACAGACCAAATTCTGCACAGGGACTACAGATGCTTATTCAACAAATGTTCACTAGAAAAGCAGACATTAAATGAGTCTTTACAATTGGTTTAATCTTTGATTTTTATACTGAAATCCCTCTGCATCTTTTAGTTTCATTAGATATCATCATGATTTGAGTTATGTTATATGTGTATGGATGGGCTGGGTAAGTAGGTGTGTGTGACTCCTTCTATGTTTATGTTGGCATGTCATGAAACAGGTGGAAAAATTCAGTTACAAAATCTCAAATACATTTCCACATTCATCTGTTCTAACTGGGGAGAGAGAGAGAGAACATGCAACTAAAAAAATACTTCTTTTTATATTCATGACCCATCAGGTACCTATTATATTTTTACTCTGTAAATTCTCCTTCTTTTGGCTAATTTCTATGTGTTTCTCAATCTTCACTTTTTTCTAGGTGGCCTTTTCTCTCCACCCACTCTTCCCTAGTCCTGATTGGGTGCTCTCTTTATGTGCTCTCCTTGCCCTACCTTTTATTATGTTACAACCTAATTTCCATTCTGACTGAATCCACCATGAACTTTATGAGTCAAAGATAGTGTCTTTTTTCTCTGAATCCTTAAGGCTAAACATAATAACCTCTGAGAAGGTTATTCTAATATAGAATATGTTATACCATATGTTAATATTGCTATGAAATGTAAGCTAAAAGGAGTTTAATGACTCTTGGAATTTACCCCTTTCAAGCCCTAATTCCTGTGCTAAGGATCGAAATGATTCTATTTCAATATTTTTCAGCAAAATTTACTTTGGTGACAACAACTCTAAGTGACAGTCACCACATGATGGTCATGTGAGGGCACAACTATACTTTCCATGTTGAAATTATCATAATAAAATTGGTCAAGGCCCTTACAAAATACTTTTTACCTATTTTAGAGTTTGGAAAGTAAGATGAAATCTCCAGTTGCATTTTAGGAAGACTTTTGTATTTTGGTTGCACACATAGATAACAGAATTTACATTTGGAACTCTGGTCTTTTAGAAACATCATGGTCAGAGAGATGGTATGTGGGCTTCCATGAGCTGACTGCAGCTCCCTGTGGATATCAAATGGTGGGTAGACTGCAGTTTCTGCATTTGACACACAGAGAGCTTTCATCACTTAAATAATTATGGACAGGAATGTGAAAAAGAAGCTAAAGAGGAACTCATGACACTGAGGTTTTGGAAAAATGTTATGCTGGTGAAACATTAGCAGCCTGGCCTAGTTTGGGATTTTAACTATTTGTTGCTTCCATTCCTCTGGTTTTGCTGGTTCTACTTGTGATTTTTTATCTTCAGAAGTGGCTATAACTATCACTGTTAGGTTTTCCGTGGTCTCATAATATTCAAAATCAACATTAAAGGTATCATCTTGATTCTGAGAGACATAACCAGTTTAAACTTATGAATAGCTATAATAGTTACTTTTTAGGTAGGCATTTTTTAACTTTATGGTTTACTGTGATAATAATGATCACATTCTTGCCTTCTTTCCAGGTAAAACAATGAACATACCAAAGGCATTTGATAAATTATTTATAATAGCCTCCATAGTCAAGAAAGCAACAAGAAAAATGGGCTCCATTTCTTAGAAAAGCAAACAAGTCATGGTGATGTTTTATGACTTACTCGTGGCACATGCCCTACAGATCAGTAACAACCAAGGAAGCAAAGTGGCAGCCACATAACTACTTGCAGATTCTCGAACATACCAAACTCAATGGCAGGCATGGTAATAAATCACTGAGTTAAGAACATTCTTTCTAAAAATACTCCCAAGTGAAATATTCCCCAGATACAGTTGGTTTTTTTTTTTTTTTTCACAAAAAGAAATAGGTATGAAATATAAAGTTTTACCTCAGGCAACGGTTTTATTCATTTTAATGCATTCTTCAAATTATTTATTTACATACTTATTCATTTAAATAGATAAATGAATGCACACAGTATTTACATGCACACAGTAAAACAAATCATTAAGTACAAGGAGTATATATGGAAAATACAGTTTCATCTCACCCCTTCCCTGGCTCCCACTTCTCTCCACAGAGTCAACTAGTTACGGGTTCTTGACTGATGGTTAAGACTTGTGTTTGTATGTTTATACATACACTTTTCCTTGTTTAAGAGACGTAAATATGTTCTAGTCTCAATTTAAAATTTTTAACCTCTAAAAGAAGGCTGATATTAAAATAATATCTATTCTCTTTTCAAGGAAAACCACAAACTCAGAGCCATTATCAGTGCTAACCAGTTATCTATCTTTAAAAAGAAACACATTTGTTTCAGTCAAAGCCAGCTGTACTTGTAAGGAACACATAAATATTTAAAGAAACAGCAAAAGCTGCAAAGTAAAAAGAGTGATATTGGCTGAACTGAACTCTCACAGTACATCTTATGTACAATATTAGATGCCTCTTTTAGAGTCATTCTGGAAAGGTTCTTATAGAGGTCTGTTGAGGAAGTAAACTTTAATGCTTAGGTTTGGAAATACTGAATGTCCTCGACTGCATATTAAAAAGGAAGTTGTTGTAAGAGTATTACGACATTATTGTCAAGACAGAATAAAGTGAAATAGAAAAATTCATTTTTCACTTCAGGAAGTCCTTGGTTTACTTGACTTTATTTTGTTTTCATATCTAATGTGAATCCACAGGCAAAATAGAGGATCTGGAGAAATTAAGGAAGAGGGTATTATGTTTGCTTTTATCATCTTCTAATTCTGAACATATGGGGTCAAGAATTTACTCAGTGGAAATATTATTGCATTTTGGAAGCTAGAGAGCTTAGAAAACTCTTGTAAAAGAGTGGTGAATTAATTGGAAATATCGTCTGTATTTAATCACAAGGATAAATGGATCTTAGTAAAATTTTAGTTCTGTGGTCAGGATTTGGTCATGATGGTTGACTAAGTATTCAGTTAGATTATTTGGGGTAGGTTTTCTTTGGTTAATTTTATATACTAAATTATGCAAAATTATGAACATTAATTTGGTTTTGGTATGATTTGTAAATCTATTTTCCTAAAATTGTAATTACCCAATTGTAATTTATATTAAAATTTAGTAAATAATATTTTCCCATTATTTATAATGCTTTCTTTCCCATATGTCAAATACTCTGACATATGCTAGATTCTTATAATGAATATTCTTTTGTGACCCATTGATATGTATGTGTGATATAATTATGAAATTTTAATTACTTTGTCTCATAATGAGTTGTAATATATGCCAAAGAGATAGTATAGGTTCCTTCACAATTCCTCTACAATCCATTTATGTAATATGTACTTGTGATAGTATTGTAGCATTTAACTATTTTGTGGTGGAGATATATCTCATTGTTGCTTCATTTTAAAACATTTTGAAAATATAATTTGATAATCTTTTATAGTTCCAGATGAATCTTAAATTAATTTTGTTTTTCTTCAGGAAAAATCAATTGATTTTATTTTGTTATTGTATTAACTGTATGCATTAAATTTGGAAAAACGAATAACATGTATAATTTACTCATCAAGAAAACATTTGAAATCACTGTTTAAGACAGTTTTTTAAAAGTTACAGTTCTTTTCTAAGAAATATTAATAATAGGAAATTGTTTTGTTTGATACAATACCGAGTGAAAAAAGAAAAAAAATATGGTTTGTTGAAATCATGTTACCTTATATGATTATTTTATTTTAATTTAACTTTCCATTTTACATTTTACAGTTAAATCTGTGATCCATTTTGTGTTAACTTATGTACTAGATGTGAGACTTGTTTATTTTTTTCCAGTGGATGTCCAATTCCTCCAGCATCATTTGCTGCAAAGACTTTTCTCTGTTTAATTGCCTTTTTACCTTTTTTTCAAAAATCAGTAAGGAATATTTGTGTGGGTCAATTTGTGGGTCTCTATTCTGCTCCATGATTTATGTCTATCCCTCATCTAACACCACACAGTTTTGATTACTGTAGCTGTGAAATTAGTATCATAATCAGGTAAACTGATTCCTCCTATTTTATTCCTCTTTTTCAAAATTGTTTTAGCTATTCTAGTTCCTTTGCTTTTCCATAAATTTTAGAATAATTTTGTCCGTATCTTAAAAAATTATTTTGGGATTGTGTTAAATCTGTATTTTAATTTGTGGAAAATTGATATCATTATTATGTTGAGTCTTCTATTTACTTAGTCCTTTTTGATTTCTTTCATCAACATTTTGTAGTTTTCACCATGCAAATCCTGTGCTTGTTATGTTAGATTTAGGCCTAAGTATTAAATTTTTTGAGCTATTGTAAAAAGTATTGTATTTTTAATTTTCATTTCCACATGATTGTTGTTAGAATATTAAACTATGATTGATTTCTGCATGGTGATCTTACATCCTCTGACCTTACTGAACTCACTTATTAGTTCTAGGAGGTTTATGTAGAGTCCTTATTTTATCCCATGTAGATAATTGTTATGGACTGAAAGTGTACACTCAATATTCATATGTTGAAATCTAATCCCCAATGGTATTTGGAGGTGGGACTTTTGGGAGATAATTAGGTCATGAGGGTGGAGCCCTCATGAATAAGATTACTGTCTTTATAAGAAGAGGCCAAAGAACTAGCTTGCTTTCTTTCTGCCTTGTGAGGATGCAGCAAGTAGAGAATATTTCATTCTTTTTTGTTTTTGGCTGAGTAATATTCCAGAGTGTGTGTGTGTGTGTATGAGTGTGTCTGTAGCTATATCACATCTTCTTAAACCAGTCATCTGTTGATGGGCACTTGGGTTGTTTCCATGTCTTGGCTTTTGTAAATAGTGCTGCTATGAACGTTGGGGTGCATATATCTTTTCAAATTAGTGTTTTCAGTTTTTTCTGGATATGTACCTGGGAGTGGAATTACTGGATCATATAGCCATTTGCAGCAACATAGATAGGCCTAGAGAATATCATACTAAGTGAAGTAAGTCAGACAGAAAAGACAAATGTATAATATCACTAAAAAATAATACAAATCAGTCGATATACAAAACAAACAGACTCACAGACATAGAAAACTAATTTATGGTTATCAAAGGGGAAAGGGGGGGAGGGATAAATTAGGAGTATGGGATTAACAGATACAAACTACTATACATAAAATAGATGAACAATAAGGTTCTACTCTATAGCACAGAGAACTATATTCAATATCTTGTAATAACCTATAATGGGGAGAATAATCTGAAATATATATATATATATATATACACACATATATATATATATACATATATATATATATATATATATATATATATATATATATATATATATAAAACTGAACCACTTTGCTGTACACCTGAAACTAACACAATATTGTAAATCAAGTGTATTTCAAAAAACAAGAAGTAGACATTCTGCAACCCAGAGGATGCAACTCACCAGAACCTGACCATGCTGTCACCCTGATCTCAGACTTCCAGCTTCTAGAACTGTGAGAAATAAATTTCTGCTGTTTATATGCTACCTGGTCTATGATACTTTGTTGTAGCAGCCCTAAATGGCTAAGACAATAATAATGTTATCTGTAAATATGTGCAGTTTTACTTCTTCCTCTTTGATCTTATGTTGTTTATTTCCTTTTCTTGCCTTTTTAGCTAACTAGAACTTGCAGTACTATGTTGAATAAGAGTGGTTAAGAATGAGTATCTATCTTTGCCTTGTTCTCAGTCTTAGGGTAAAAATACAGTATTTTACCAATAAGCATAATATGAATTGTAGAGGTTATATACATGATCTTTATCAAGTTGAGGAAGTTTCCTTCTATTCTTAAGTTGCTGAGAGTTCTTTTTCATGAATGTGTTTTTAATTTTGTTAATTTTTTTTTTACATAAGTTAATATTATCTTGTGATTTTTCTTCTTTTGCCTGATAATATGGATGAGTACATTGATTGATTTTTTTTTTAATTAATTTATTTATTTATTTTTGGCTGTGTTGGGTCTTCGTTTCTGTGCGAGGGCTTTCTGTAGTTGTGGCAAGCGGGGGCCACTCTTCATCGCGGTGCACAGGCCTCTCACCGTCGTGGCCTCTCTTGTTGTGGAGCACAGGCTCCAGACGCACAGGCTCAGCAATCGTGGCTTACGGGCCCAGGTGCTCCGCGGCATGCGGGATTCTCCCAGACCAGGGCTCGAACCTGTGTGCCCTGCATTGGCAGGCAGATTCTCAACCACTGCGCCACCAGGGAAGCCCTTGATTGATTTTTGAATACTGAACCAGTCTTGTAACTCTGGAATAAAAAAACAGTCATGGTGTAAATCTTTTTATATATTGCTAAATTATATTTGGTAATATTTTATTATGGATTTTTGGTCTATATTAATGAGAAATATATATATATTTTTTACTGTCTTTGTCTCATTTTGATATCAGGGAAATGAATTGAATTTTCATTATAAAATGAAATTGGAAAGTGTTCCCTCCTCTTTTATTTTCTAGAAGAGATTGTGCAGAATTGATGTTAATTCTTCTTCAAATCTTTGGTAGCATTCCCCAGTGAAACAATCTGGGCCTAGAGAATTCTTTTTGGAAAATTTTCATCATAAATTAAATTTTGGGTGAGTTGTGGTAGATTGTGTTTATAAGGACTGTTCCACTTCATCTAAGCTTTAAAATGTATGTGTGTAGAATTATTCATAATATTCCTTATTATCATTTTGGTGTGTACAGGGTCTGTTTCACTCCTGCTATTGGTGATTTGTGTCTTTTCCCTTTTTTCTTTGTTAGTCTTATGAGAGTTTGTTGATTTTATTGATTTATCCAAAGAATTAGCTCTTCATTCATTGGGTTTATTATCTTTCTCTTCTTAATTTCATTGATTTCTGCTCTTATATTTGCTTTCCTCCACTTGTTTGGGTTTATTTTGCTAATCTTTTTTAAGTTCTTGAGTTAGGCTCTTAGATTATTGAATTGAGATTTTTCCTCTTTTCTATTGTATTCAGTTAGTGCTATAAATTCAGCTCTCAGCATTGTTTTAGCTACCTCTTTGACTCAAGGAATATTTAGAAGTGTGTTTAGTTTCCAAGTGTTTAGATACGTTCTTATTATCTTCTTGTCAATGATTTCTAATTTGATTCCAGAGAATCAAATGCTCAGAGAATTTGAGAATACGCTATGTATGATTTTTAATTCTTTTACATTTGTTCTTTCATGACCCAGTATATTGTTATTTCATGGTCACTTGGAAAAGAAATGTGTGTTCTGCTACTATTCGGTACAGTGTTCTAGAAATGTTGATTACATTATGCTAGTTGATGGTGGTGGTGAGTTTTTGCATACCCTTGTTGATTTTTCTATCAATTGTTGACAGAGAAAAGTTGAAGTCTCCAAATATAATTGTGCATTTGTCAATTTTTTCCTTCAGTTCTATTGGTTTTGCTTCATATATTTTGCAGTTCTGGTTTCTGGTGCATACATGTTTAGAATTGTTATGTCTTGTTGGTGGATTGATATCTGTTTTATTAAATAATGTCCTCCCTGCCTCTGGTAATTTTCTGTGCTCTGAAGTCTGCTTTATCTAATATTAATATAGCTACTCCTTCTTTCTTTTGATTAATGTTTACATAATAGATCTTTTCCCTTTCTTTTAACTTCAACTTGCCTATATTATGTTTTAAGTAAGTTCCTTTTATATAGTATATGTTTAAGCTATGTTTTTAAATGTCTTGTTATTTATGTATTTTGATCATTTACATTTAATGTAATTATTGATATGTTAGGCCTTAAATATGTTTTTTTATTTTTTGTTTTCTATTTATTTCCTTTGTTTTTTATTTCTCTGTTTTCTTTTGCTTTATTTCTCTGCTTTCCTGTAGGTTATCAGAACACATTTTTGAACTTTATTTTGATTTATCTATATTGTTTTCTTAGTGAAAACATTTAAGTGGTCTCTCTGTGTATAATGTTATATACAAATAACATGGTCTACTGGTTTTGTCATTTCCCCAGTTTAAGTGATGTATACAAATTATCCCTGCTTTTGTGTTCCTTTTCTCTACCTAGTTATAATATAATTGTCTTAAATATTTCTTCTTTTGTCTTCATAATGTATGTCTTAAATATTACATATATTTAGAACTACATCAGGTGGTACTCTAATTTCTGCTTCAATTGTTAAACATAATTTAGAAAATTTATGAAGAGAAGCAAAGCCTTCATTTATCCATAATTTTGCTTACCATGTGATTTCTTCCTGATGTCCCAAGGACTCTTCTTTTACCATTTCTGTTTAGAGAACTTACCTTAGTCATTCTTTTAGTTTAGATTTGTTGGAAACAAATTCTTAATATTCCCTTAACTGAAAATGTCTTTTTTTCCCCCTTATTCTTGAAGGATATGTTCAATGGATATAAGATTATAAGTTGAAGTTCTTTTCTTTCAGCACTTGGAAAGTGGTTGTGCCACTTACCTCTAACTTCTATGGTTTCTGATGAGAAATCTGCTGTTATTGAATTGGTTTTCTCTGTTAGGTAAGGTATTGTTTTCTTTTTCTGCCTTTTTTTCTTTGTCTTTGCCTTTCAGAAGTATAAGTATGTTATAGTATAGATTTCTTTTGGTTTATTCTATTTGAGGTTTCTTCAGTTTCTGGAATTTGTAAGTTTATATATTTAACCAAATTTGGTATGTCTTTTACCTCACTGTCCAGTTTCCAATGACATAAATGTTAATTTTTTTTAATAGTCCCACAGTATTCCAAGGTTCTGCTTCTATATTTTTCAACCTATTTTCTCTCTGTTGTTCAGATTGGGTGATTTCTACTGTTTTACCTTTCAGTTCACTGATTCTTTCCTCTCTTCCCTCCATCCTTCTGTTGAGAGCATCAATTAAGTAATTTAATTTTGGTTATTATATTTTTTCAGCTCTAAAATTTCCATTTTGTTTTTATTTATAACTTCTTTTTCTTTTCTGAGACATTCCATTTTTTTCATTTATTTCAAGTGTATTTGTAATTACTATTAAAACATCTTTATGATGGCTACTTAAAATCATTGTAAGGTAATTCTTACACCACTGTCACCTTGGTGTGGGCATCTATTGACAGTCTTGATTCAGTTTTAGATATTCCTGGTTCTTGGTATGATGTGTGATTATTTCTCTTGAAACTTGAAACTTTATGGCACTATGATAATAGACCCTGGATCTTATATAAACCTTCTATTTTAGCTAGTTTTGTCTGGCATGACTCCATCAGTAGAAGAAGGGGATCTCTGCTTTGTTACTACCAGGTGGGGGCAGAAGTTCAGGTTCTGCCAGTAGGAGTAGAAGTTCAGGTTCCCCATTCAGCCTTTGCTGATATTAAGTGGAAGGGGCTTATCCTTCTGTGAAGTGGGAGTGAGATTTCTGGCTCCCCACCAGGCCTCTATTGATACACCCTGGCTGAAAGGAGTAGAAATGCCTCATTATTCCCCATGTAGCCACCAGCTACAACACTGGTTGTGGGGGGGGGGGGAGTGGGTTGTCCCCCTTACCTGGCAGTGGTGAAAGTCCTGGGCTGAGTGGTCATGAAAGTCCTGATTCTTCTGGATTTCCTTCTACACTGCCCCAGCAGAGAGAGGGAGGTCTGGCTTGTTAATACTGAGTGGGAGTGAAAGTCCAGATGCCCCCATGATACCTACTAACACCATTCACTGGGGGACAGATGATCTTGTTAATGCCAAATGGGATGAAAGTTCTGGCTCCCTACTTGGCCTTCTCTGACACCACCTTAGTGGTCAAGGGGAGGTAGATTGGGTCACCTCATTGCAGCCTGGAAAGCATGGAAATCTAGGCTGACCATTCAGCCTTTGTTGACATGGATGGGGATGGGGCCACATTTTATTTTCCATGTGGTGTTAGGTTGGAGTAGAGTGGCTATTGTGCAAAATTTTTTATGTTGCCTCTTTTCCTGTCCTTTAGCTGAGAGAACAGTTTTTGTTGGAATTTATTTATTTTTTATTTATTCATCCATCCTGAACCTATTGGTGTTTCTGGGTTGTAGGCTTCTTTAGCTCCAAGTCTGATACATATGAGGTACATATGAGGCAAAAAAGAAAACGCAGGGAACTCACCACATCCCCTGTCCTAGATGGTCTGCAATCTCTGCTTCACCTTCCAGAGTCTTATGTTTGTTTTATATATTATGTCCAGGATGTTTAGTTGTACTTAGCAAGAGAAATAGGAAAGTATATCTATTTCATCTTCCCAGAAGCAGATGTCTGAAAGTTTTTAAGACTTTTGAAGTCCATAAAGTATAACATTTTAATATATATATATTTTTATACTTAGGTGAAAGCTAAATGCATATTTTAGTAGTGTAGCAATCCAGTATTACTTAAGATAATAAATCAGTCACAATTACTTAATCACCAATAAAGTAATCACAGATCTTATTCAGAAATGTCTGATTTTAACTTGGAAATGAGCTAACGAAATATTGACATCAGGTCCACCATAGAAAGTGTCCAAAGGCTGGAAAGTCTGCTGATTAAAGAATCTCATGGGGGTATCATTTATCTTTCTCCATTTCTCTGTTTTCTTAAAATTACACTAACATTCCTAACCTGGTCCAATGTGATTTCATTTGGGAGGAGTACAACTGCAAAGATAAAAACCCCAGAGTTTTAAATTTGTTAACATGTTTTACATTATTTTCCTTTTAATCTTTTTTTTTTCTGTGTCCTACTTGGGCTGGTGTAAGAGCAAAGACTTGCTCAACGTTGCTTAGATTAAGCCCCCAGTTTGATGAAACAGTAAGTTGGTAAAAAAAAGCAGCAGCTTGTTTGAGATATAAAGGGTGAGCACAGTGCCTGTGAAGGCCTTTCTCCTTTTTAGCATACGGAGGTGGTCTTGTGGCCCGTGGGGGTGTGTGCATTGGGGCTGGGGGAGTCAGTGGAAAGCACTGCCTGTGAATGTTTGCATCTGGAAGATCTTTCTCTCTGCTCAGTACTCAACCATGTCAGTACTCAACCATGAGCCTGTGCAGATGGCCACTGAAAGGGCCACACCTTAAGTCTGTTCAGATAGTTCCATGGCATCAGCAGTGGAACAACATTATTATGTCATTCCCTGCCGATTTTTCCACCTACTTCCATTTACTTACTAAAGAATACACTCTTATTTCATAGTAATAGTAATAAACTATCCCATCCTTAACCAGATGAAAGAAAGTGTTTCAATAATTCCTGTAGGAAAAAAATTCATAGTTCAAGATAAATTCAGTCTTGGTAAGCTTAGATGGATCAGAATATGAAATATTAAAGAGGCATGCGAGCGCACACACACACACACACACACACACACACACACACACACACACACTTCAGTCTGTCACATCACATATACTCAATAACATCCCATAAGCAACCTTCCAAATATTTTTCAGAGGCATCCTCCTAGAAATTGGTAACCATTGCCTGTGCTAATTTTCCTTCTTGCTCAAAGCATCAAATGTTTATTTAAATTACAGCCACTTTGGAATGCACAGGAGATTTTCAAAACAGTGAGCTCTTAAAGTTCTTTTCCATATGCTCAGTGTGCTTTTAGGAATCATCAATATTTAAATTTTCCCCATTGAGAAATCAGTTCCAGTGGAGGTAAACATAGGAAATTATTTCTGTTCCTTTATCTTATATTGTTGTTGCTCTGCTAAGAACTGCAATAGAAAACAGAGAACAAAACACAATATTTATATATTTGATGCAAGTCATTACTTTAAGCTATGTTGACATCTAACTAGTATGTCCTAGTTTCCAGCCATGTAAGATCACCAGATATTACTTTTGAGTGAAGTTTACATTCAGAAGTGCCACAAGAGAGGGAGAACATGTAATTTGGATTTTGTTTTAGATGTTGTAAGATAATTCCATACATACTTCAGAAAAGCCACATGTGAAAGATATATCTATTAAGATAGAAATTTGTAAATGAGGATTAATAACTTTTTAAAAACTATGCATATTAAAGAGATGAGGGAAAAAGGACTAATTGTAAACAACTTTTTTTCCTTTCTCCAAACTATAATTCTGAGAAAAGAATACTATGCCAGATTAATGGGGCATTGAATGTGAGAATTCAATGCCTCTCTTTTAAGAGTGATGTCCTGAGCATCAGGACTCAGCATAAGCATGACATCACCCTCTAGCAGTCTTCATTCAGATTAGATTTCATGCACTGTTTCAGCTTTGCAATGATCACTGGAGTCAGGCACTTAGATTTCTCTGTTATGTGGATACTGATATTGCTGGACTATCACCTGATTAGAGAAATTGGTATCTGTATTTTTCAGCAGGCATTCTGGAAAACAGAGCACATGATCAATGATGGAGATTGTTATTATGGTACATAACTAAGCTGAATTGCTGTTACTGTTTGTTTCTTTATACAAGTTATAAGATGTTAACATTCAATTTTAAAAATATTACTCCTGGAAAGAAAGATGGAAATATGCTCTCCTTATACATAAAGATGACAGACGCCTTGCCCACCAGAGGTTCAGATTCAGTTCACGTTTAGCTTGTGTCTTGTCAGGAAAAGGCAGGCAGAGATGAACGGCCTAAATTAACCCCAAAAAGCCAGCCCAGTTATGTAGCACATTGCAGCAAGTTTATGTTTATATGCCTTTAAATAATTTCTCAGTCTGTAAAATTTAGTAATATGTTAATAATTCAACATCAGGCAATTTGTAACTTTTGGAATATAATAAAAATAGTTTAGTAATGTAATCATATAGAACTTTCCATTTTCAAAAGTGCTTTTATATGTATAATCTCATTTGTTCCTTACAATAGCATACTATAGAGACCGGGGAAATGTCATTTTCCTCATTTTTCAAAGGAAACTAATGTTCACAGTGTTGATTGACACAAATAAGAAAACACAGAATCAGTCTGGTAACCAGGCTTTCTGATTCCTCCTGGTCTAGTGTTCTAATCAACAGATTAATTCCCATCAATTCCAAAATAAAATTGTTTAAGGCTGAGTTCCCTAGAAGCAGAATCCAAAAAATTATTTTGCAGATAACTTACTGAGGGAGTATTCTCAAGACAGTCTTCTAGGGTGGTGAGGAAAGCAGGGTAGAGCAGGGAGAGAAGCCAGGGAAAGATGGGGTCTCAGGAGAAGGCTAGCCTCAGCCTGATCCTGCAGGCAGCTTTGGCGTGTGAATTGTACCTAAGTTTTCCCACTGAAAGGTGAGAGCTGTTGTACTGCTTTCTCCCCGTCAGTCATTCATTAGCTGTGGACACCCGTGAGGGTGGAACTGGGTGGGATGGGGCAACTCTCTTGGGCAGAGTCATGGGTGATGACTCCCAAAGTAAACTAAGGACCACGCTCTGAAGAGGGGTGTACAGGAGAGCAGCAGATGGGGGGGGCACAAGACCACTAAAAATACCCAATAGAATCTGCTACAGATAACTAATTATAATTATTCTTTGAGAATTGTTTCATTTTTCAATTTGTTTTGTGAATAATTTGAAACATGTATCAAGGTAGAGAGAAAAGCATAATGAACTCCTATGTACTTATACCCGCATCAGTAATAATCAACATGTGACCAATAATATTTCCTCTGTGAACGTTGTTTTGAAATACAGTGCAGTGCCTGTTACTCTCTGTGTTCAGGACACCAACATACACAGCATAGTTTAAATAATTATTTTGATTGAAATAGTTCCTTGTTGTTGAGGAACCATTTAGTCTACTACATTGAGACTAGGATTTATGATATACATGTTTCAGTCTTTCTTCTGCAAAGTTAGGGAACTGGACAGATTACCCCCTATGATCCTTTGTAGCTTAAACACTTGATAGTTTCCTAACCAAAGGTAGCATAGAATAAATCTCTTATATTCTCAAATGCATTCAGAAGTTTTGCACTAGTTCTCTGATGACTGTTGAACCCAAGACAGACTCCCAAGTACAGCTTGTACACAGTGGCCTTCTTCAGATCATCATAGCATTCAGATCATGCCCCAGTTGGGCATGCCAATTGGAGCCCTAGGGCAGGGGATCTTAGCAGATTCCTGTTGTTCATAGGATGAACTCCACACTCTTAGGTGAGATGCAAGGGTCTACACAATCCTGCCGCCACATCTCTTTCCTGCTTCACCATCCTCAAGTCTCCCACATCTATGCTGTGTTCCTGGCACTCCTACTCCTAAGTCACCATGGCCTTTGGTGTGACTCTGGGCCTTTTAACTTTCTATTCCTCTGCCTAGACTCTGAGTCTCCACATTGCTGTGTGAAAAAATTAGTAATAGTACAGAATATCGTCTACCCTCAGAAATATTTTTCAGCCTCCATTATTTCCTCTTTTCACACTTTCTTTTTCCTTCTTTCCCTCTTCTCTCCACTCTCACCCCATCTCTTCCTAGGCAAAGAGTGATTTCTTTGTCCCCAATTAATAATCTACATTCCTAGAAGTATCTAGGACAGTGCCTTGGTGCCTTGTTTACATTTGCATGAATTGGGAACCTAGAAAATGGTGCCCAACAAATTACTGTTAAAAATGAACAGATGAATGTAGCTCCCTCCTTTGATTCCCTTGACGTTTTTAACATATATTTACTCTACATTTCTTTTGGTGATTATCTGCTTCCATGCCTGCCTTACCTACTGTGATGATTAATTTTATGTTTCAACTTCACTGGCTAAGGGATGTCAGATAGCTGGTAAACTATCTATTTCTGGGTATGTCTGTGAGGATGTTTACAGAAGAAGAAGAAGATCACCCTCACCAATGTGGGTGGGCATCATTCAGTCCCCTGAGTGCCCCACTAGAACAAAAAGGCGAAGGGAAGACAGATTCCCTCTCTCTCTCTTTGAGTTGGGACATCCATCTTCAGTCCTCAGACACTGGAGCTCCTGGTTCTCAGGCCTTTGAGCTCAGGCTGAATTATACCCCCCAGCTTTCCTGGTTCTTCAGCTTACACATGGCATATTGACAAAGAAACTAATATCTCAGACTCCACACTCACATGAGCCAATTCCCATAATAAATCTTCTCATATATCTGCATGCAGTTGATCCCTGAATAAGGCCGGGGTTAGGGGCACCGACCTGCACAGTGGAAAATGCACGTATAACTTCACACATGGCCCTCTGTATACACGGTTCTGCATCCACAGATTCAACCAACCGCAGATCATGTAGTACTGAAGTATGGATTTATTTTTAAAAGTTTGCATACAAGTGGACCTGCGCAATTCAAACAGTGTTGTTCAGGGATCACCTGTATACCCCATTGGTTCTGTTTCTCTGAAGAATCCTGACTAATATACCTATTGTCTTAATTTGCATTTTTCCAGAAACAGACCCTGTGTTAAGGATTCTAGAACACGTAGCTTATTTGTGTCATGATATTAGGAAACATGAATAGGGGAGTGGAGAAACAAGATAGGAAAGGAAAAACCAACACCGTGGGCAATTAGAACTTCAACCTGATGGGGATCTCTGGAATCTGTAGAACATGGACTTCAGTGCTATCCCATCTGCAGAGATTGGTTTAGGACTGTTTCTGAGAAACGTTAATTTCCAGCATTTTGGCCTACTGCACATGGGCAGAGCAGGATTTGATGGCCAGAGAGAGCCCTCTGATAAAGAGATTCAAGTGCTGGCTGTTGGAAGTTAGTCAGGCATGGAGGAAAATAGTAGCACCAAGGGCATCGGGTGTGGCACCGAGAGCATCTATTTTACATACAGATTGTGGGAGTTGCTGGATTTTAATCAAGGTCAATTTTGCTTTTACCCTATCCCATCAAGCTAATGATAGTGTAGAGGACCAAAATAAATGCTATAAAATGAATGAATAAATTGATAAGTGAGTGGTATGACGAATGGCTCCACTAAGTTGTAGTCATGCTAAATCCAACCAGGCTCAGGGTCCTGCGAGGAAACCTCAGACCAGCACAACAACCCTGTCCTGGAATGTGATTTACTCTCCGATACTGACAGATTTTAAGACCCTCAAACTGAGTCCTTTACAACACATGCATACCACTGCAATGCCACCCCTGCTATATGTGGTAATTCTACTCTCCAATTGTGGCTTGTTAGCTGAAACCATAAAACATAATCATAAAAGGCCTTGATATGGGTAACCTAACACATTCCAAATTTTTTCCAAGCCCATTTTCCATTAAGTTGCCAATGTGTGGTTATTTCAAGTGGAATACAATCCATACGGCTCATTTACATTTACCTCTCTGAATATTGCTTTATAAAAACAAGTTAATATCCTGAGATACATTTTCAAAGATGTTTTAATTTGAATATATTTCTCTTTGCCTTGGAGATAACTTGACCCAGAAAAATGAAGTTGATTTTTGTGGGTTTTGAGTATCAAAAGGTTTTAGGATTGAGTTAGGTATGCACTTAACACAACCCAGATTTTGCCATCATTGCTGTATAAGGCAATGGGGAGTTTTTATCATAGTTAACATATTTGGAAAATGAGTGTGATTATAATGATTTGGTGTTAAAAAAAATTTTGACTAGGAAAAAAATGCATTACAGCAAATCTTCCACAGTGAATGAAAGATATGTGACTCTGGTTTCTCTGAGATATTTGGTATAAAATGATTTTTTAGCATATTCTGAAGATATTAAGAAAAAAACAACAAAACTCTCCACGGACCTTGAAAAAGCAGATAGCAAAATATCTGCTTTTTCAGAAGGTAAATAAACTTACCTTCGATTTTATTTGTCTTATGTTGGATTTTACGAACATATATATCTTCATAAACATACATAATGTGTGTATGTGCATGCTCACATACACACACATACATATACACAGGGGAGAAACTTGTATTTTCTTTTACTTGTGAATATAATATTGTTGCTATAGCTTAAGATATATTGGTATCACGTATTGTGAAGTTGATAGGCTTGGTAACATCATAGGTAACCTCTTTTATTTGCCTGAAATCTGTGAGAGTTTAAGATTTTATGTTAAAATTTGTTTCTCACCACTTTGTTATGAAAAATTTCAAATATACAGAAAAGTTCAAATAAATTTACAATGAATGCCCATACGCCCATCACCTAGATCATATTAACATTTTACTATACTTGATTTATCACATATCTATACATCTCTATCCTTTCTATCAATCTTCAATTTTTGTATGATTCATTTCAACAAAAATTACAGATCTCAGTACTTCTTAAATACTTCAGCATAATAGATTTCATCATACATTACCTTTGAACAAAACCATGTTTTGGAAGATAAATAATGAAAATAATTTTAATACTGTTGCATTTTATTACCTTTCATAGTTTGCAAAATAATCTCAAAAACAATTTTATGAAACTCATAAGAAAGATTTTATGTTCCCATTTGAAGAAAAAGAAAAAAACGGAAAAGAATTTGTCATAGTTTGTAAAACTAATATGTAATCGTTCCTATAGATCACAAAGGTAGGTCTTGTGTCTCCCAATCTGATCTATTGCCAAATATATTATAAGGCTGAGGTATTTACGCTAAAGCTATATGGGCAGTGTTGTTTAAATATATAGATATTCTTTGCTTCAACCATCAAACATAATTTAGAAAACTCAAAAGGAGGAGGGAAGTCTATAATATTTATCTATATTTTTCACTATTTCTTCAAGATTTCTTAAGATTTTTTCCTTTATTGTTTATTTCTTTTTCAAGAACTTCCATTAGCCGTTCTTTTAATGCAGGTTTTCTGGTGACAGATTCTCTTAGTGTTCCTTCATGTGAGAATTTCTTGATTTCCCCTTAATTCCTGAAGGATATTTTGCTAGATGTGGAATTCTGGGTTGACAGTTCTTTCAACACTTGAAATGTAGTGTCACTTCCTTCTGGCCTCTGTTGTTTCTGATTAGAAACCTGCTGTCATCCTAATTACTTTTCTACTTCTACTTTTCAAGATATTTTTTTTTTTGCATTTTTAGTTTTCAGAAGTTTGATTATGTTATTTGGCATGGCTTTTCTTGAGTTTATCCCGTTTATGGTTTGCCAAGCTTCTTGAATTTGCAGATTTATGTCTTTTACAAAATTTGGGAAATTTTTAGTCATCTCTTCAAATATTTTTTCAATCCCACACCTTTTCTTCTCTCCTCCTGGGGCTCTAATGCCGTGGATATTAGGTCTTTTGTTTTAGTCTTATGAGTCCCTGAGGCTCTACTTACCTTTTCCAGTCTATTTTTCTGTTTGTTGTTCAAATTGGATAAATTCTATTGTTCTACTATCAAGTTCATTGATTTTTCTTCTGTCCCCTCTATTCTACTGTTGAGCCCATCTTTTTTTTTTTTTTTTTAATTTCAGGATTTTCTTTCTAAAATTTCAATTTGATTCTTTTTTATATTTTCTTTGCATTTTTTTTTTGGCTGAGAATTCTTTTTTTTTTTAATTTTATTTACTTATTTTATTTTTGGCTGTGTTGGGTCTTCGTTTCTGTGCTAGGGCTTTCTCTAGTTGTGGCGAGCGGGGGCCACTCTTCATCGCGGTGCAGGGACCGCTCTTCATCGCGGTGCGCGGGCCTCTCACTATCGCGGCCTCTCTTGTTGCGGAGCACAGGCTCCAGATGTGCAGGCTCAGTAATTGTGGCTCATGGGCCTAGTTGCTCCACGGCATGTGGAATCTTCCCGGACCAGGGCCCAAACCCGTGTCCCCTGCATTGGCAGGCAGACTCTCAACCACCCTGCCACCAGGGAAGCCCTGGCTGAGAATTTCTATTTCATTTGTTTCAAGTGTTTCCTTGATTGCTCATGGAAGCATGTTTATGATGACTGCTTTAAAATCTTTGCTAGTTAATTCTAATGTTTGTATTATCTTGGTTTTGTTATATGTTCATTATCTTTTCTCATTCAAGCTGATATTTTCCTGGTCTTGAAATATTGAGTGGTTTTTTAAATTGTATCATGGATACGAGATTCTGGATTTTATTAAATATCTCACATTACACTGGAGGGAAAGAGTATACTGCCTTGTTACTTTCAAGGGAGTGGTAATTGATTTCCCTGCCTTGGTTTCTGTTGGTACCCCAGTGGGGGAGGATGCCTCATTACAGCTGAGCTTTGATGAGAGTTCAGGCTCCCCACTAGGTTTCCAATAACACCACCTTGATTGCAAAGGGAAGGAGTTCCTAGTTATTATACCCCATATAGCCTCCACTAACTCTGTGGTCAGGAGGACACCTTATTCCTGCTGGAAGGTGAGGAAAGTTCCTGCTTCCTACTTGGCCTCCTCTGACACTATCCTGTAAGGAGAGAAAGTGGTGCCTTGTTACTTCTGGATGGAGGTTGAAGGATCCCCTCATGGTCTTTACTGACACTGCCAGTGGGGAATCCTCATTATTCCCTAGTGGAAATCAAAATCCCACCTTCTCACTTCTGTATTCTCTGGTATTATACCTCTGACATAATCTTGGTGGGAGGGAGGTATGACTTGTTACAGTCAGGGCAAGGGTGGAAGTCTAATCTCCCCATTTGGCCTTCGCTGACATGGAAATACAGCCACTTCTGTGTGTGTGTGTGTTATTTTGCTGGAGTAGAGCAGTTGCTGTCTAAAAGTTTTCTATCTTACTAGAATGCCCTTTTCCTGGTCCTATGGTTACAGAGAGCAAGCTTTCCTGAGGCTTTTTTGTCTGAGCCATTGGTTGGAATTTCCATGTTGCTTGCTTCCTCAGTGCCCACTCTCTCTATAATAGAAAGCCCGGGGAATATACCACTGGGTCTTTTCTTGGATCTTGGGGATCCTAGCTAGTCTGCCTTCAGAGTGCTCTTATGTTTGTCTCATTTACAGTGTCTATGGTGTTTAGCTATACTTAGCAGGAAAGATGAGAAGTGTGCCTACCACACTTTACTGTAACTCAAGTTTGTTTTAATAGAAGCATAGAAAGAAAAAAGTAAAAATATCATTTAATGAGACCATACAGATTATATCTATTAATATTAATCAAATAAAATGGTTACAAAAACAGATGGAAGAGAAAATATAAATAATAATTAGAAATCTACTGTGCTTGATGTCTAGTCCCTTTTAACAAAAGTAACCATTATGAACAGATTTTGTTTTAATACATATATATGTCAAGGAAAATGACATAAATAGAATATGTTGATATAAAACCAAATATAAATATTGCTTTCTAGTATTTTTTTAGAAGAAGGGATAATGTTATACTCAGAGATCTATGTCTTTCCTATACTCAGTGTATCTTAGGAATCAAGACGTGAATACACTGATTTCTTTAGCAGCTATATGGATTCCATTACAGAGCTGCACCTTTATTTATCCCATCCTCTAAAATCTCTTGGGCTTTTTTGGTCATAAGTAATGTCAACTATTGAAATAACATAGTTTTGTTGTCATATCTATAATATAATTTAGTAGCAGTGGATTTCGTTGGTCAAAGAGCACATACACTTTTGATAGATATTTCCTAAAAAGTTCTCCCAGTTTACACTTCCACTAATAGTATATGAAAGTGCCTCTCCCACAACTTCAACAATTGTCAGTATCACTAAACATCTATTTTTAAATGATTATGTATGTATCTAATGGCTGAAAAATCATACATTATTGTCAATTTCACTTGCATTTAATTATGAGCAAGTTTGCAACTTTTTTCACTGTTTTCCCACTTGTAGCTCTTCATCTGTAAACTACCTATTGGACCATTTTTAAACTGAGCTCTTCATCTTATTTATTCTCAGGAACTCTTTTTCACAAGAAGAGATTGTCTTTTCTTTCGATTTTATCATGACATTTTTGCTGAATAGAATGTTAACTTTATTTTTCCTAGTCAAATTTGAAAACCTCATACTTCATGGCTTTTGGGTTTTGTGATATTCCTCAAATGTCTGTTGAGATTTTGATTGAAATTGTATTAAATCTTTAGGTCAATTTGCAGAGATGACATCTTACAGTACTGAATTTTGAACATTATGTATCTTTGCATTTTTTAAGTCTTATTTCTTTCCTCTCTATAATATGTTGTAGTTTTTAGTGTAGAGATTGTGCACATCTTCCCTTAGATTTATTCCTAGGAACAAGATTTTTATGGTACTGTAAATGTTATCATTTTTTAAATGTAATTTTTTTGATAACTTTTTGCTGGCACATAGAAATAGAATTGAATTTTGCTTGATGGTCTTGCACTCAGCATCTTACTGAATTCATTTATTGATCTGTGTGTTCTGTTTTTATGGTTTTCAAGTTTTCTGTGTGTAAAAACATACCAAGTGGAAACAAAATTATCTTATTTCTTCTTCAATCTTCATATCTTTTATTTATTTTATTTTATTTTTATTGCAATGGCAAGCCTCCCTCCAAAGGGATCCTTGTCCTTTTCCTGATTCCACAGAGAATGTGTTCAGTAACTTACCAGTAAGCATAATGTAGTGTTTGCTGTAGTGTTTTTCACTTGTAGACATTCTTTATCAGGTAAAGGAAGGTCCCTTTTATTCTTACTTGGCTATGAGTTTTTATCGTGAATGGATATTGTCTTTTGTCAAATTCCACTTCCACATTTCTGAAAAAAAATTATGTTTTTCCTTCTTTGTGTGTATTAATGTGGCAGATTACGTTGATTTATTTTCATATGTCAAACCATCTTTGCTTACATGGAATAATAATCATTCTTACTGGTAATTTTTTTTTTATGTTTGGGTTTCATGGTCATATCAACTTCACAAAATGAATTGGGAAGTGTTTCTTCATTTTCCATGCAGAATGTATGGAAGCTTTCATCCCTGAAGCCAACTAGACCTGGAATTGTCTTTTTAGAACAGATTTAGATAACGGACTTAATTCTTTAATATGTATGTGTCCATTCATATTTTCTATTTTTATTTTATTAGCTATGGTAAATTTTATGTTTCAAGGAATTTATCCATTTCACCTAAATTTTCATATGGATTTCTGTAAAGTTGTTCATAATATTCCATTGTGGGCTTTTTTGTGTCTGTGTGTGTAGTCAACAGGATCTCTAGTGATGTTCTTTTTTTTTTTAATAGAGAGGGTATTTTCTCTGTTAATGTAGTCTTGATAGATGTCACAGATAGGACTATCACTGCATTGTAAAGTAAGCTTTCCTTTGTGATTCTTGTCTTTAGCCGGGTGAACCTGAATAAGCTTCCTAAAAATAATCAAATATTAAGATAACCATTTCATAATAGGAGTCTCTTTTACAGGTTATAATTGAATTTTGATAAAATCTATTATTTGTTGGATAACATGATATTATAAAATAGATGTGACCACTTGAAATAAATGCCTATTTAATCAGTTTTTCTTTCTGATTTGACAATTGTTTTGCTTCCACAAAAATACATAGAAAATGCTATATTCACATATTGAGTAACTTCATAGAAAATTAAAATTTTTCTTTGGTTTTTAATGAAATTTATTATTAAAACTTTGATAAAGCTTCAAAATAGATTTGAATGTAGAAAATATCAACCTTGCATAATTTCTACTTATTGTCCATTCTTCTTTTTAAAAGTAGTTTCTTTCATCCTTCTGGCCATTAAGCCACGACAGATGTATCTTCCTATGACTTTACAGAGCTATAGTATTTATTATAAAGACACCTTATAACAAGCCACTTAGGAAAGGCCCAAGAAGACTTCTGCAACCAAATTCCTAATCAGTCAAGTTATTATTTAAAAGTTGCTTTATTGTTTGTATTTTGCTGGATTCTAGTGAGAAAAAAAGAATTGTTGGTTGTTTTACTTGCTTCCAATGGCCTATATTATTATTATTATTTTTAATATCGGCTATATTCCCTGCACTGCACAATATATCCTTTTAGCTTTTTTATTTTATACATAGTATAAAATAATGGCCCATGTTATTTTACTGACAGAAAAACCTTATATGTAAAACAGCTAGAATATAATACAGAATATAATAAAGAGGAAGTTTTGTTAGAGTGTGGGATGGGTTAGAATCTTGAAAAAAGATACTAGACCCTTTTAAAATCATTTAAGAAATGCCATGACCACATCTGTGCCTACATGATACCAGAATAATCTATTGAAATACAAAGAAAAAAAATTATCCATACTTGCTTGGTACAAACTGACAGCATATTAACAAAAATGATGTTTAAAATCAATATTTTCCTTAAAATGTTGGTCGAAAAAGTTATGTCTAAACAGATGTTGCTAACAGCTGGTTAAAAACTGAAGGAAATGATTGGGCAAATAATAAGTTAATCATTTTGTGTACATTAGTCTAGATAATAGTCTGGATGATTTTTGTTTTGTTTTACTAAACTGAGTGATTTTTGTGGACCTAAGTAAGCATGATATCAAAGGCTCTTTCAGGAACTACTGCAATTCATTTTTTATCCTAGAGAAGCGTCAGGATGACTAGGAGAGTACTCAACAATGAAGGTTAATACCAGATTACCAAAACAAATGAGGAGTCTATATACAGAGTCCAGTGGTAGCATGGAACCTGAAAGATAGATACAGATACTTCCCTCAGATTTAGAAATATATAACCTTTTAAACTAAATGCAGAGTTTATGAGGTCTCTATCTTGAACTCACTTCTCATTTAAATTTTTCTTGATCTGTGGATAGAAGATAAATAAGGGCTACGTTTAGTAGAACTGACATAAGCAAGATTCTTTTGTCATGTCACATGATAAAGAATGATTACAGCTCCAATATGGGTACATAATCTCCAGAGCAATATTACATAGAAACTTCATAAAAACACTTTATTTCTAAAACACACTATTTCTATCCTGTGAAATTGAGATGATGACATAACCTTTATGAAAAATAGTAGCCTTACCTACCATAGTTTCAAAGTAAATTTGGGGCAATAACTATTTGAGGAATATAAACTGTCCTACATTTTGAGGTTAGGGTTTTAAAAAAAAAACGTGAAACACAAGATCTGTTAGCAAGGATATGGATGTCTTTAACCTACATATTTTTGGTTCAAGTATATAATAGTACAATTACTTCGGAAATCTGTCTGGCAGTTTCTCATAAAGTTTAACACACCCTACCATTCAACAATTTCACTCCTAAGTATATACTCAAATGAAATTAATACATAGCACACACACACGTACACATACATACAGACAATGTGTACAGAAGTGCTTGTAGAAGTTTCATTCATAATAGCCTCGAACAGAAAGCAACTCAAATATCTATCAACAAGAGAATTGATAAACAAATTGTAGCATATTCATACAATGGAATATTATATACCCATAAAGAGCATACTACTTATATACACAATGACACATATTAAGATAAAAAAATACTGTGCTAGATGAAGAAGCCTGGAACAAAAGAGAATATACTGTATGATGCCATTCTTATGAAGTTTCAGATCAGCAAAATTAATCAATGGTGGTTGAAATTCAGAGTGGTTGCCAATGGATTAACTTGAAAGAACATGAAATAATTACTCTGGTGATGTAAATTTATATCTTGAGCTGGTCGATGGTAATAAGCAGTGTGTCCTGGTCCATGCTTTAACAAGTGGCTCTCTGAAGGAAAACGAAAGTCCTACTTTGCAGCACAAGTTTCTGAGTTGTAAATACTCTCGCTATGGTCAGTTTCAAATTACCAATATGACATTCCTCAAGCAAAACCAGGAAGGGATGTACACAGCAGCTCTTGTGAGCCAGTACAAGTGGGCCTTCGTACATCACTGGTACAAGGTGTACACATTTAAAAAAATTCATCAAGCTGCACACCAAAGATTTGTTACTGTGTTTAAATTATATCTCAAAATTCTAAAAAAAACTTGAAAAAAGAAAAAAACATGGAAAGTTCCTCTAACCCCTTTTAGTAACCTGAAATCCAACAGTGAAAGGTCAGTCACTAACAGTGACATTTCTAAGACACATTCATGAAGCATCTAGCTTTGCTACATTATGTTTAGTGAGTTATAAAGATGAGTAAGCCTTGGTACTTATCCCCCAGTGAGCCTAAGGTGCAATTAGAGAAGTTAAACAAACACACTGAATAGTTGCAACATACAGTAAGAAGTGTAAATACAAAATACATATATACGTGGATACATACATCCATACCAAATGCCTGGTAATAAAACACAACTGATAGAAAAGGAAAAGAAGTGTCTTCACAGTATGTTCACTCCAATTTCTTGCTAATTTAATTGAAACCTTATTCCCAAGTTAGCCTGGGTGAAAGCAGTACATTTTTCTAGCTCTCTGGTGATGTTCCATGATGTATATTCTTGTACCTCCATGTACCCATGATTTTTATTTATCATTCTGTACTTCTTCTTAAAGTACCTGCTCTTAGGGCACATACTATATTCACTGAGGACTTTCCATCTGCTTACAGTGGCCTTCTGTACCTCAAATCCTGTCATCACAGGAAGTTATTTCAGCATCTATGAGGATGCCAGTCCAACTTGGGATTCACTTAATCCCTGTGACCTTCACCTTTGTTCTATCTTAGCCATCCTCTTTTAAGTGTATACAGCAGCATTTTTAGCTGAAACTTCTATAACTTTGAACTCAAATGTCCAACTTCCTGATCTCAAACTTCTATTTTCCAACTTTTTCCACACCTTATTTCTCAAACCTGTTTAAAGTATCTTAGATTTCAAAAGCATTTCCAGCCCTTGCCCTTGACACTTAACACTTTCACTGGAGTTAATAGTTCTATGTCAGGTTTTCCTCTCCTCCTACTTCTTCTCTCTGGCTCCCAACGTTGATTATTTAATTCTCTAGTTATTTGGCACTGGAAATAGACAAAGGTTTTGATAAATATTAGTTGAATGAATAATGAAAGTCCTTGATATTCATTGCCAGAAATAAGCACCCAGTGATTCTTGCTGACACGTGGTTTTAAGAAGAAACCATGACAAATTTAATTAATTGTGAGTTAAAATTACACTTTAACACTTTAAATATACCTTTTCAGGAAAATTACAACATGCCTGTATGTTACTCGTCTGAGTTATGACAATGTATTAACCTTACATAATATTCTTTAAAACTGGTGGCCTTTCTGTGTCCTAATATTTGCAAGTTATAATTATAAATGTCTTTAAAATTTCCGAACTGAATTTGTATGTATTGATACCATGTGTTACCTGGCTTTAAGTTGTCCATGCTTGATCAAGCTCCAGAAATCTTCTGTTAACCATTCAGGAAAGGTGGATATTTAAATATTAATGAACAATAGCAATGCCACTTATGGGGGTGGCGCCTTGCTGACAGTTTTGTACTCCTTTTCTTGTTTTTCTTAAAGGACCCAGTGCTGTAACATTATAGATTCATAATTTTAATTCTAACATATGAATTGTCTATCCTGCCCCTAAAGTGATACACAGACTTAAAGTGCATTTCTGAGATTATTCTCAGTAATTTAGATATAACTATTAGAGCTATTTCATATTCCACAAGTGTTTCAATATCATTTACTGTCAAACTGAGTTACTGTATTTGAAAGATATGAAGGTACAGTGCAGGACACCCTATGCCAAACAACCAGCAAGACAGGAACACAACCCCACCCATTAGCAGAGAGGCTGCCTAAAAATCATAATAAGGTCACAGACACCCGAAAACACACCACCAGACGTGGACCTGCCCAACAGAAAGACAAGATCCAGCCTCATCGACCAGAACACAGACACTAGTTCCCTCCACCAGGAAGCCTATACAACCCACTGAAGCAAACTTAGCCACTGGGGGCAGACACCAACAACAACAGGAACTACGAACCTACAGCCTGTGAAAAGGAGACCCCAAACACAGTAAGTTAAGCAAAATGAGAAGACAGAGAAACACAGAGCAGTTGAAGGAGCAAGGCAAAAACCCA